>NC_135535.1:180795401-181098432 GCF_045843805.1 Urocitellus parryii | reverse complement strand
ACAGCATGATTGAACAACACAGTCTTCCTGTTTTTAAATATCATCTCTATATTACCTTCTTTTCTATTTATAACTGGCCTCAGAGTATTCCTATTTCTCAATGTAGTTGATTTCACTTGGATCATCTCTTAAAAGAATATCTTGACAAAATATGGGCTGGCTTACTTACTTACAGCTAAAGGTATTTTTACCCAAACATCTTCATATAGTTTTAGAAAATAATATCTATGGAATAACATCTAAGAGGCAACAATAAAATTAATCATTAAATAAGAAAAAAAATCTTCCATTTTTTCTAAAGTTAAGTTCAAACCCTTAGGAAAAGGGAAAAAAATTGCAAAAAAGGTCCTCAATATATCTGGTCCCTTATCTATTATTTCACAATGTTAATTTATATATTTTATTTTATACTTCAGTATAACCACATTAAAACATTCTTTCCATTAATTTACATTCTCCTTTTTTTAAACAATCAAAATCTTGCTGGAATATAGCTCAGCTGGTAGAGTGTTTGCCCTGCATGCACAAGGCCCTGGGTTCAATCCCCAGCACCAAAAGAAAAAATAAATAAATAAAATTCTCGCCAGGTGTAGTGTCACATGCTTATAATCCCAGCAACTCAGCAGGCTAAGGCAGGAGGATTGCAAATTAGAGGCCAGCCTCAGCAATTTAGGGAGTCCCTAAGCAACTTAGTGAGACCTTGTCTCAAAATAAAATTTAAAAAAAGAGCTGGAGATGTAACTCAGTGGTAAAGCCCCTGTGGGTTAAATCCTTGGTACCAAAAAATAAAAACCTATGGATAACTCAATCTTAATAGTTTTTAAAAAATATTTTTAAAAATTGTCACTGGACCTTTATTTATTTGTTTATGTATTTATATTTTTATGTGTGCTGCTGAGAATCAAACCCAGTGCCTCACACATACTTGGCAAGTACTCTACCACTGAGCTAGAACACTAGCCCATCTTCTTAATAGTTTTAACAATCTTTTTAAAAAATTTCTTTTAGTTGTTGATGGACCTTTGTTTTATTCATTTATATGTGGTGCTGAGAATCGAACCCAGTGCCTCACGCATGTGAGGCAAGTGCTCTACCATGGAGCCACAATCCCAGCCCTGGTTTTAACAGTCTTGACCAAAACAATTCATTCAGGTTGTACCGTCACCTAGTGCAGCCTACTTTCTTAGAAAAATTAAGTTCCCTATAGATTTATAGCTCCTGTTGATTTCTATCTTCAGTCTTCTTGCCAAATGTGAAAAATTCTAGTTTCTCTTAGCTTTACCCCACTTACATGTTATCTTTGTTTCTCCAATAAAATGTACTAGTCTCTGGCATGGACACATATAAAATTAGGAGGAAGTTCCTGGCCTAAGGAGACGGGGACCAAAGAGAATGTTATCTTTAACATAAGATTATATATTTGTAACCTAAGCCATAGGTCTTTTTGAAACTGCTTTCAGTGGTTATGTGGCCTTCTGGTTCTCATATAAACCTATTTCAATAAACATACAATGAAAGGCTATACATAGGAAGTATACACACTCATAAAACCTGGTCACACACGTCTCACAAAGAAAACAGCTTTATCACTAAATGCTGTTTTTCTTTTAAGAAATTAATACAGTAAAATTTTAAAAACTCTCAAAAAATTTTTGGAAATTCATGTTATTTTATCCTATGTACTGTCTTTCCAAAAGAGAAACCAGATCTAGACAATTTAACATTAAGTACAATAAAAATATTATTGCCAAAAATAACCATAAAGTTTCCAATAGGTAGATAAAATTTTAGTACACTGACCACCATTTTCACACCATTCGTCTTATGCATATACTTAGGGAAATGATGTCTAACTCATTCCACCATCATTCCACCCCTTGGCCCCCTCCTTTCCCCTCTCTCCTTTGCCCTATCTAAAGTTCCTCCATTCCTCCCATGCTCCCCTCCCCCAAATCACCATTATGAGTCAGCATCCTCCAATCAAACAAACCATTTGGCTTTTGGTTTTTTGGGGATTGCCTTGCTTCACTTAGCATTATATCCTCCAATTTCATCCATTTATCTGCAAATGTCATGATTTTATTCTCTTTTAATGCTGAGTAATGTTCCACTGTGTATATATACCAAAGTTTCCCTATCCATTCATCTACTGAAAGGCCTCCAGGTTGGTTCCATAATTTACCTATTGTGAATTGTGCTGCTATAAACATTGATGTGGCAGTATACCTGCAGTATGTTTTTAAGTCTTTTGGGTATAAACCAAGGAGTGAGATAGCTGGGTCAGATGGTGGTTCCATTCCAATTTCCAAGGAATTTCCATGCTGCTTTCCAGATTGGCTGTACCAATTTGCAGTCTCACCAGCAATGTATGCGTGTGTCTTTTTCCCCCAACATCCTGTCCAACACTTATTGTTGTTTGTATTCTTGATAGCTGCCATTCTGACTGGAGTGAGATAAAATCTTAAGGGTAGTTTTGAACATGATCATTTTTAAAAGATAATTAGTTCCATTAAACACTCACAGAAAAATAAACATTTGAAAGGTTTCTGTTTCCAGTAACTGTTACCAAAGACTTAAGAACTTCTTAATGTCCATCAATGATTAAATTATCATTTTATTGTGATTTATAAGTTAAACTTTGCCAAGCTTCCTTACTAAACAATTTGAATCTCACACATATGATAAGAGTAGTATTTATTTCATTAATCATATAATGTAAAAGCCACATATCAATATAGGAGAAAACATTTATATATCTCATTTTTTATTCTTAGTAAAAGCAAGGAGATTCCCATTTATTTATTTATTTATTCCTGGCCCCTTTTCAATTTACAGACAGTGTCTTGCCGAGTTGCTTAGGTAATGGCAAAATTACTGAAACTGGCTTTGAACTTGCAATCCTCCTGCCTCAGGATCCTAAATCACTGGGATTACAGGTGTGAGCCACCACGCCTGGCTCTCCCATTTAATTTTGATGGGAATTTCTCCCTATCACCTTTGTCACATTTTCCTGTGCCTTCTAATAAGGCATTATCTCATCTAAGATCAGTGATCCACGAAATTCCCAAAACAACATATCATTTTCAAAAATTTGCCAAATCTCATGCTGGGCATAGTGGCAGAATGTCTTGTAATCCCAGTGGCTTGGGAGTCTGAAGCAGAAGAATACCCAATTTAAAGCCAGCCTCAGCGACTTAGCGAGGCCCTAAACAACTTAGAAAGACCCTGCCTCAAAATCTAAAAAATTAAAAAGGGTTGGGGATGTGGCTCAGTCATTAAGCACCAATCCACAGTATCAATAAATAAATAAATAAATAAATAGACCCAAATCTCTTCCTAACCCTTCTCAGCAACTTGTCTTTATATCAGATACTTTAAAATATTTTTTGCCAAATGCACCAAATGTAAATTGCCATTAAGAAGTTTAGAAGTAAGAAGGCATTTGGCTAAGATCCAGAAATTCTGAATCCTATTCTCAATCTGCTTGATCCCATTTGCAATACCTTCACCCTTGAGGTTTCTGGTAAAGACATGACTAGAGGAAAAGGCCAAGTACCTAAGCACACTGTTACGACATTCATTGCCTTTGTTAAAAACTCCGAAGTGCTCTGTCAACTAGGCTGGTCCACACAGGAGACTTGCCAAACTGAAGGCCTAGAAACAGTATCACTTGGCTATCTTTTGCTGTTCTTTCCTCTCCTAAGCCTAAGCCAAAGAACCTCAGCTAATGAGGAAGAATGGGTAGTCTAGCAATACATGAAGAAAAATTAAACCAGTAGAAATATTCAGCCCAGAAATCCATATAGTTCTGAATACCATTAACTAAAAAAAAAATAAAAAATAAAAGTCCATTGACAACTTAAAAAAAATTTTTTTAAGTGAGAAGCTGGTAAAACATTCCATTCTAGGCCAGAGAACAGAAAATGTAATAATGTTATTATTTATGGTAAAATTATAAATAGAGAAACCAGAATTCCTCATGTAATATAAAGCAGGTAAGCGACCAGTAACTGGAATCAAAGGGCAACTTGACAGCACCAAATATGAAATGTTAAAAAGAAAGGGATGCCAAGTGCTGCGGCACACTCCTATAATCTCAGAAACCTGAGAGGCGGAGGCAACATCACAAGTTCAACTCTGGGCAACTAGGCAATTCAGTGAGATCCCTCTCAAAAATAAAAAAGGATCAGGAGGCTAAGGCAGGAGGACAGCAAGTTCAAAGTCTAGCCTCAGCAACTTAGCAAGATCCCTCCTCAAAATAAAAAAATAAGAAGGGCTGGGAATGTGGCTCAGTAGTTACATTCCCCTGGGTTCAATCCCTGGTACCAAAAATAAACAAAACAAAAAATTTTTAAAAGACTGGGGATATAAATAAGTACCAAAACAAAACAAAAAAGAGGGAATATGCATAAAGCTTTGAAAAGCACAGAATTTTGAATTCCAATCCCAGGTCTAAAATTTTTTGGCTGAATAACCATTAATGAAATCTTTAACCCTGTTTCTCCACCTTTATAATAAGGTGTTCACATCAAAGGGCTCTTACATGGCTAGGGTTTTGTTTTTTTTGGTGGAACTGGGGATCAAACCCAGGGCTTGGAGCATGTTGGATAAATACTTTGCCACTCAATTACATCTCCGGTCCTTTTTCATTTTACTTTGAGATAGTAAGTGCCCAGGGTAACCTCCAACTTGCCAACTTTCTGCCTCAACATCCCAAGTAGCTGGGATGACAGTGTGTACCACCACCCCAGCTATGCTAGCTCTTTAGAAACATTACTAGAGAACAAAAGCAAAGATATGTCTTTACCATATTTAGATGTCTCATGTATTTCTTCAAATTTGAAAACCACTTGGGATATGAAGTTGGAAAGAGATGGTACCAAACAAAAAGAGATTTAATATTAAACAGTGTCTAGGATTTGTTTCAAAATAATGCAGAACGGCCACTAGTCAATGTAGCTGGGTGTTTATAGTACTATTCTTTCTACTTTCATGTTATGTCTAAACTTTTCCAAAATGAGATTCCTTTTAAATTCCTTTCCCTTTAATTGATATGACTAAGAAAAAGTTCTAGCATCCTTCCAGTTTTGATAAACAATAAATTAAAAATGTGGGAAAAAAGGGGAAAAGAAAACAGAAGAATCAGTGGGTAGAAATAAAGGTAAATACCTAGAAAACAATCTGTACTAATTGGAAGAATTCGAGTATCTAGGTCAAAGTTCACAAAATGCAGTGGCTAACAGGTGCCTTAATCCCATGCCTTAATCCCAGCAACTCCAGAGGCCAAGGAAGGAGCCCAGCAAACTCAATGCCATCCTCAGCAATTTAGACAGGCTGAAGTAACTTGGTAATAACTTGTCTCAAAAATAAAAATAAAAAAGATTGGAGATATACCTCAGTGGTACAAAGTACTCTCAAGTATCCAAAAAAAAAAAAAAAACCCACAAATTCCCATACATTAGGAAGAATTTTTTTTTAATGTGAAAAATAAAGTATCATCTAATTGCATGTTTAAACAAAGCCAACAATTCCTTCCCGTGGGCTAAGAATATAGCTCAGTGGTAGAGCACTCTCCTAGTATGCACAAAGCTCTAAATTCAATCCCCAGCAACACAAAAATAAATAAATAAAATAAAGCTTTTTTAATAAACCACTCATTCCAAATGTACCGGTGGAGCTGGTTACTTAAATCTAATATGAATTCTGCTGTCAAATGAAACCCATTTCTTTGTGGTAAAAATCACATTTTTACAAGTGAGATTTTACTAAATAAGATACAACCTTACACAGAATCTTTTTTTTTAATTTGTACATTATAATCACACAAATATTATTGATTGATTGATTGATTTTGCAGTATTGGGGACTGAACCCAGGGGTACTCTTAGTATTGTTTATATCCCTGACCCTTTTTATTTTAAGACACGGTCTTTATAAGTTGCCAAAAAGATCCTTTTAATATTAATTTCTCTTTCCCTTCCTATTGTAAATTTAGAAGAGGTAAAGGATACTTTTACTCTCTGCAAACCTCTAAAAAATTAACTACCAAAAAAAATGTATGTGATAATCATTTATTGATAATGATAAAATGATTCAGATTTTATCAAAAATAAGCTTATCATAAGGTTGTCTTGCTCTTACAATTTAAAAATGCATATTAGATAAAACTAGCTCCTTCAATTATTCTGATATAATAATATCATTGCAATAAGGGCCTTAAAACAAATACCAGTTTTACACCTGTAGTTTCATCGGCTTACATGATAATGAATTCAGAAAAAAAAATGCTTAATTTATATATTAAAGTAATTCTTTAACAAAAAATAGATTTTAAAATGTAAAACTTGGGCTGGGATTGTGGCTCAGGGATAGAGCACTCACCTAGCATTCATGAGGCACTGGGTTCGATCTGCAGCACCACATAAATATAAAATAAAGACATTGTGTCCACCTATAACTAAAAAATATTTTTAAAAATGTAAAACAAAGTGAATATAAAAAGATAAAAATCATTACAAGCTGTCCATCATTACTGAATAACTTCCCTAACTTCCCCTTTATAATCCATTAAGCAAAGGATTTGTATTCTCAGATTTTGCTACGTACTCCACCATAAAGCTTAATTTCATCCTTAAGACATCATTCTTAAACAGATTTTGCTACATACTTCACCATAAAGCTTAATTTCATCCTTAAGACATCATTACACCTGATACTCTATGAGATCAAACCTAACCAATTCAAAAATCAGAGAAACCAAAATAAAAACAAAATTCAAAACACCCCTTTGAAACAGTATAGGTTAGCAGAAAACAAAATCATACAGTTAATTTGCCATTAACTGCATAACTTGCCAGATTTCTGGATTAATGAAATGCAAATAAGGGCTTAGGGAGGTAACTCTGTTAGTATAGCACTTGCCTAGCATACACAAGGCCCTAGGTTCAATCCTCAAAACCACCTAAATAAATATGTAAGCAAAATATAATCTTAGTTTCTAAAAATACTGTTACAGTGTAGAATTTTCTCACTACTAGAATTCTTACTATTTGAACTCAGAAATGAAATAGATTCAAATGTTTGTGATACAGCAATGTAAAGGTATCCTTCTCCAAGCAAACCCTTGTTATTTACTATCCAAAACTCAGGCATAAAACAGATTTGAACAATGTGGTACACACTATATTATCTGTGATATTTAAACTCTATATCTGTGACATACAATGGTAGGAATTTAGATTTGGATAGAAAGATGTGTCTGTATTATTACACAACTCTATCAAATAACTAATTAATAATACATAGAACAGATATTTAAACAATCCTTTCTTGAATAATTATGTTACTCTCATCACTCCATTACTATATCCATTATTCCCTTCACAAGATATACTGCAGTTTAGCTTTCATTACAGTCTATCTGCTTACATATTGATTTGTAATATTTTGCAAACTGGGGTATGAAGAGAAAAAATATTTGTAAAACAATATACTGATGAAGAGTCTAGTATTCCGAAAACAAAGAATTCTTACCACTCAGTAATAAAAATATATAAATAAGCCAACTGAAAACCTGGCAAGAGATCTGAACAGACAACATTTCCCCAAAGATGATATACAAATGGCCAACAAATACAAACAAACTTAATATCACCAGTCATTAGGGAAATACAAGTCAAAATCACAATGAGGTAGCACTTCATACTCATCTGCGTAGCTATAATAAGAAAGAAAAAGAGGGGTAATATAAAGTGTTAGAGAGGACATGGAGAAATTAGGACCCTCAGAAAATGCTGATAGGAATCTACAGTACTGCAACACTTTGGGAAATGATTTAGCAATCCCTCAAAAAGTTAAAAACATGGCTAGGAATATAGCTAAGTGATTGAGCAGTTGCCCAGCATGTATGAGGCCCTAAATTTAATCCTAACACTGCCAAAAAAAAAAAAAAAAAGCTAAAACATAAAATTACCATATGACACAGCAATATTATCCTAAGTATAAACACAGAGAACTAAAAATAAATGCCTACATAAAAACTTACACAGGTGTTCATAGAAGCATTATCATAATAGTCAATAGTGAAGAGTCTCCAAAAACTGGAAACAACCAATGTTCACTGACCAATGAATGGCTACACAAACAATAGTATGTCCATACAAAGCAGCATTATTTTGTCATAAAGGGAATAAAACTGCTGATAATTGTTACAATCTTGGATGAACCTTAAAAACAGTATGCTATGGGTAGGAAGTCAGACATTAAGGGCCACATAATGATTTCATTTACATAAAATACCAGACTAAGGCTGGGGATGTGGCTCAACGGGTGACCATGCACGGGGCACTGGGTTCGATTCTCAGCACCACATAAAAATAAAGATGTTGTGTCCACTGAAAACTAGAAAATACATATTAAAAGAAGTTCTCTCCCTCTCTCTCTCAAAAAAAAAAAAAAAAAATACTAGACTAGAAAAATCCACAGAAACAAAGTAGATTAGTGGCTATCAAGAGCTGGGTCATAAAAGTATTGGGAAATGACTGCCTTTAGGTAAGAAAAGTTCTGAATTAGTCATGATATATACACAACTTTGTCAATACAACTAAAAATCACTGAATCACACACTTCAAAAAGGTGAATTTTACAGTATGTGAATTATATCTCAATTAAAATAAGAAAAAATTCAAGATATAGACATTTTATAATGGAATTATCCCCAAAGCAATATGCAAATGCATGGAATAGTAAAAATAATTTTTAAATATCTGCAGATAAATTAAAAGATACTTTGTACAGTAGTGATATTAAGTTTTTAACTTGAAACCACAAAAAGTAGTTTTTCCCATCTCAAGATCCCACACAGCAGATGGATAGACATTAAAAAAAGGTAAGAATTAAAAGACAGATTCAGAGGTATATCAAAATACATCAAACCCATTTGCTGAGCTTTCGGAGCCAGTTTGCAAGCCAAGCAAGAAAACCAATCTCATTATTTAATATACACCTTTATCTGCCGTACTATGCAGCAGATACTTTTTGACTGTTTCCAAATAATCAATTCATCCTATAAGGATGAAAATCTGCCAAGACTAAGGATATTCAAAGAATGAATATGCCATTGATTTTAAGCAACTCTAAAAGAATAAATGCAACAGTACCTAGGGAATAACCTCCAAATGAGCTTACTTCAAATATAGTACTATTGTGGATAATTTTGTCCCTATCAAGATGGCTTGAAAACAACCTGTTCATTGTAGAATTCCACAATGGAATTATAAAAGAAAGCAATGTGATAGAAACTGCAAGTTGCCTAACAAAGTCTCCCCTTTTTAACCTGCATTTGAAAAATTTATAACCTAACTTTACAAACCTGTAGCATCTCCATGCCCTGTACACTAATCATTGTCTGCAGCTTAAACCGACAACTCATTGCTATTCTTTTCCACTTTTGCTCATGCTACTTCTCATGAATGGAATTCTTTTAACATATTCATCAAAAGTAAGCAAAAATTTGTCACCTTCCTCAAGAAGCCTGCCTTCATCATCTCAAGAGATTTCTCTCACTTCTCAATATGCCAGCGCTTGCCTGTACTATCATATAGCACATTTTTGCTTTGTACAATAACTGAATACATTACATTTCCTCTAAGGCCTACAAGTTCCTGAAAGTTAGTGCAATTTTCCCAATATCTTTGCCCACAATGCCTGGTAAAAGATGGATACTTAACAAATACTTAAAAGAACTAATAAGCACTTATTAAACTGCCTTTCATTCCTAAAAATATTAATTCAAGTAGCTAAATATTAGGCAGGTGCTCAGAAGTGGCAAGTTTCCAAAGACGGCAAATAACCAATTTTCACTTCATAAGAAATTTCCGGCCATACTGTGTAGCCCCATTAAGGCTAAAAACTGGCATTCAAATGTTTCCTAGAATTGCCCCAGTTATAAATTTGAGGGAATCAGAATAATTTGAAATACCTTTATATAAGCCAAAAAGACTGACCCTGTTATTGTTTTCTTAGCCAATCTAAAGCTAAACTAAAATCACAACTTTCCCCACACTGGGAAAAGCTTGAGAATAAGGGTGAGGAGCAGCCAAGCAATAGGTTACATCACATCAGAGAAAGCCTAGATCTTCCTAGAATCTTGTAGGTAATATTAAGTCCCATAGGATTCCTCAATAATCACCTCATAACCAAATACCCATCTTGATCATAATCACTGTGTGAACCCACTTAGCATTTCTAATAAAAAATGCTCAAAAAGTATTGGAGTATTTCATATTTCCTGATGCTCAACCAGTAAAATCTATTCAAACATTCCAAAATCTGAAAAACTCTGAAATCTGAAACACTTCTGACCCCAAGCACTACAGATAAGGGATACTCATATTCAACCTGCACTAATTCCAGTTCAACTAAACAATCTGGAATCAGCAACTAATACTCCACCACCAACATTGACTTGTCTTCCCCACATACCCCAAAAAGAAGTAGAAAGGAAAATTAGATTTTGGAAATGATTAAGAATTCCTTTTTAGCTGGGAGCAGCGGTACACTCCTGTAATTCTAGAAACTCAGGAAGGCTGAGGTAGGAGGATTGCAAGTTCAAAGCCAGCCTCAGCAACTCAGTGAGGCCCTACACAATTTAGCAAGACCCTATCTCAAAAAAAAAAAAAAAAGAGGGGACTGGTGATGTGGCTCAGTGGTTAAGTGCATCTGGATTCAATCCAGAGTACACCCCCCAAAAAATTCATTTTTAATCCAAAGAGTGCTATAAATTAACTCATTTAGGAAATAAAAAATCCCAAAGTATTTAAAATAACCAGCCAAGACAATCAGAAGATTAACTATTTCAGATCCGACCCCATTAAAATAAAAAAGGAATCATTACATTTGATAGTAAACAGCACAGTTGCCTTTTGGACTACAAAAGGATCACTGCCACCCCTTTTAAATATAAACTTAATACAACTAATTTACTTAGAATGCTCCTCTCAAAAAACTAAATTTCATATAATAGGAGAAAATGTGCGGTGAAATTGATTTTAGTATCAATATATGTTTAAGACTAAAATACCACTCTGCACTCTGGACTCCAAAACGTCCTCAACTCTACCTGGAAAGTGGAAATTTGGGAGTTAAAAGTATACTTTAAGAAAACTGATCACCAGATTGAATCTAATTTTGCTATTAAATTGCGATATTTACAGAGGGATTTTATAAGTCACCAAACAAAACAAAACACTATCAAGCAGTAGTAACTGACCACTAATGCTAGCAATGACATACTTTTTTAAAAAGTGGAGGGACAGGGTACCTGAGGCAGAAGGATTTAAAGCAAACAGAATTAGAATAAAATAAACAACTCATTATAACCATCTATACTAAAGCAACAATAAGAAATCTTTAGGATTACAGTGTTCAAATTTCATAAACTTCTAAAAAACTAAAAGACCCTATTACACAAAACCACTTACAAAAGTGAAACTCTACAAAACTAAATGTTCTTCAAAATAATTTTTAACATTTTATACTAATCCACAACGTGGAAAATGCACCAATTTTGTGTTTCTCAAAAATCTATATACTTCTTATATGATGGTGACAAACGACACATAAATCATAAGTGTGTAAACCAATTTAACATTTCAGCAAATACATATGACAGGTTTGAAAGAATTAAACAACCAGAGACAGCACGGTAAAAATGAGAACTGATAGCCAAAAGGCTGTGTATTTCCTGGAGGGCAGAGATAGGCTTGAATTGGCAGGAGGGGAATTTTTAACATATGTTCACAAGACAAATCATACCAAAAAAAAGCTGTTCATGCCTTTCTTATTTACATAGGCATGAATTTTAAAATGTACTTTTAACCTTTGGACAACCAAAGTGATATCAGATACCTTACAGCATTGTTGCCTATATGAATTTTGATGTTACAGACTAAATCATTAACAAAATTCACATTATACATTTCCATAAAGAAACACTGCAGAAATGTAAAGTCTTATATTCTCTAAGTAAAGGATACCTTATTTTTCACTTGTTTAAAGTTTCAGTTTTGCTTTTTAATCTATTATAGAAAAACATCCCTTGTGGGACATTGTAAAGGGCAGACCCTCCTGTCAAGCCAGAAGGCTCAAACACAAAGACTGAGCTAACCAAGTGCTGTAATTCTTCCAAACTGAGCCTCTCCACACCCCCTCCACCCTTCCCCCCAACAGATATGTCTATTAAATCAGTGTCTGTTCTCCCCCTCACACAACAAAGAGAACTTCTCACCGCATGAAATTGCCGCTGAATGGACACCAGAAAGCAGGATTTGCATAATTCCTTCCAACGAAACCCCGTCGGGAAGGAGGGTAAGAGGGGCCCAAGCGAAAGGACAGAATCGCCCAGATTCTGTTGGGGAAGAACTGGTTCCCAAGAATACTCTTCACAGGGTGGGGGTGCTGAAATTCTGGGCCTCCCCGAGGGCTGGGCGTGGGGGACAGAGGACGAAAAGAGGGCATTTCCCCACACATCAGCAGCACCGAGGCAAAGACGAGGAAATAACAATGCTGAGGACAGGAGAGTCAGACACAAGGATGGACTGGGGCTAGGGGCGGCGGGCGGAGCGGAGACACCACACCGGCCACTTACTTTTTGGAGGGGGGTTAAATATATGAGTTAAGCCCTTATGGTCCCGCCGGCCGCCGCACAGAGGGAAACGGGACCTTGGAAGAGAAAAACAGACAAAACACACAGTGTGAGAGGCGCAGCTCGGCCGCCCGGCCCCTCCCGGGGCGCCCCCGTCCACATTCCCTCCGGCCCGCGGGAAAAAGCCACCCGGGGGGCGTCAAGGACCGGGAGGCTGGGGGTAGGGGCGGACTAGGCATTCCGCGAGGCGGCGGCTCCGGCCAGTCCCGACGGGACAGAAGCGACCCCCGCCCGGCTCCTCGGGCGGACTCGGTCCCACCCCCTCCTCCCCGCCGCGCACACGCCAAACACAAATACGCACACACCGACCCGTGCGTCCAGGACTAACTCCCCGGCCGCCGCCGCCGCCGCCCGCGGAGGAAGTGCAGCCGCTGCCCCCCGCGGCCATGACACCCCACTTGGCTTGGTCAGGCGGACCCCGGGCCTGTGACAGCTCCGGCTCCCTCCGCCCCCATCTCCACCTCATGCCTAGCACACGCCGAACGCCGGGCGCCCGCCCGCCGCCCGCCGCGCGTGCCCGCGGGAACGGGGGCGCGCCACCACGCGTGGGGGAGGGGTGCGGGCAGGAGAAAGGGGGCGGGGGCCGAGTACCCAGAGACCCCCCGCCCTCAGCCACCCCAATGCAGGGGCGAGGCGGGGGGCGCAGACTCCACAATAAACCGGCAGCGGTGCCGGACGGGGAGGCGGAGGGGCGCGCGCGCCGAGAACCCGCCCCGGGAGGCGCGCGAGGGGAGGGGCCGGCGCGCGCCCGGGCCGAGGAGGAGAGCCCGCCTGGAGGTCGCGCGCGCTCGCACTCCGGGGGGTGGGGGAGGGGGCGCCCGAGCCCGAGAGGGCGGGCGGGCCGGAGCAGCGCCGCCTCTGCCCCGGCTCCCTCCCTCGCCCTGAGCTGCCAGTAGCGGGGAGACTCGAGGGCCGGAAGCGGCCGGAGGAGGGTCTCACCTACACAGTGAATAAGCTTGTGGCGCCACGAGTCCAGTTCTTGCCGAAAGCCGCGTCTCTCAACGGAGCATTGCTGCCGCCTACACACCCTCGCCATCTTCTGCCGCCAGCCCGGCCCTGCCTCCGCCGCGGCCCCGCGCACGCCCAGCCGCGTCGCCCGGGGCCGCGCACGCACCCGCGGCCTGGGCGTCGCGCCTCCCGCCGGGGGCGGCGCGGGGGCAGTGATGGCCTCACCTTCCCGTGGCCCCGGGGCGGCCTGCGCCCGCGCGCTCGCCCTGCCGCGTCCCCACCCGCCCGGCTGCGAATTGCAGTCCGCCACTGCGTCCGCCGCAGCCTCCGGCCGCCTGGAAAGCCTCCTTCCCAGAGCCAGAATTCGGCCCCGCGCCGCCCTCGCTCTGTCCCCCAAGGCCACGGCTGCTCCTTCCTTCCCTGGGGCTTTTTGTTTTTAAACCTGCCCCATTTATCACTTCCAACCTGCCTATCGCCGGACACCAACTGTTGCAAGTTCCATACAACTGCTTCTCTGAACTTCTCGGTCGAAACTCCTTCTCCCAGGAGCCTGTTCAAGCAGTAGAAATAGGAATAAATGCCCGGATGCCAGTGGAGGCATTCAGTCCTAAGGTTTTCAAAGGCTAACTAGGTACATGATATTATATCATTCAAAGACTTAGCCAATATTCGTGAATACAGTAAAAACTGGAAATCAAACTTATTTTTAAGTTAAAAAACCCAAGAGATTCCTACTAGCAGGACTGATCCTATGTAAGATTCTCAAGAAAGTGTAGAAAACTGCTGAAGTAAAGATGAATCTCAAAAGTAGACTCCAGTGTACCTATAGCAGACTTTTAGAAAATGGCCTAATTTCTGATTTCATAAAAAGACTCAGAAGTATTTTCGACCAGGAAGAATTTCCAGGTGCCTTCTGAAATAAGCAAATCACCCTGCACAGGACACTATCTGTTCTATTTAAACATAATGTTTGTCTTAATTACTCATTTGAGAGAGAAGAAAAATAGGAGAACTAACGGGAAAAGAAAACAAACAAACAACAACAACAAAAAAAAACACACATATATATATATATATACCAGCAGTCCTAGTATCTTAGGACTCAGACCTCTTCCCCAACTTTACACTCCTGCTTTTAGATATTTGATATTTTACTGTGGAAGATACACCAAAGTCGTTAGATACTTGATATTAAGGATCCCACTGATGTATTGATTTACATCTTTTCTAAGATGGTGGTTTTGATTCTCTGAACCAGGCATTTGAGGAACGGTTTCTCTATCCATAATATATGGATAAGGTGGGCCGATGTTGAGTAGAAGGGGTTTGAGCTGTATGAATAGAGGGCGCCTTTGTCCCCCTCCCCCATCTCAAAAACAACGATCTTTGACCACTTCTCTAAAGTCCACAATGTTTCATGGGTTTTAAGACTATTGCTAAATAAACAAGCTATTAAGTCAGGAAGTTTCTGTGTACTTAATGTATCATCAGTGATGAGAGGACAAAAAGAACATGATATAAAAAGATTGCTATGAATAACCATCTTTTACTTGTGATGGCAGTGCATCTTGTATCACCAACCTGAAACTTCCTATCTTCACCGGTAGGTGGTGGTTTTGAGTCTTTTGTAGCTTTCAAGCAAGTTTCTGCGGTAGTTGGAGGAAGTATGTTTCAGAAAGTTTTAAGTAAATAAACAACGTGGAACTGTTTAAAGAGAATTACTGATGAATGTATACCTTCCACTCAACCCAACTAATTTTCTTAAAAACAATCAAACCAAGGGTAATAATTCATAATCTCAAATGTAACAAATTTAGAGAATTCTAAAGGCTTCAAAGATCAATTCTATATTGGAGTATGGTGCCCCCATTGGAGGCATGGAATTGGAAGCCCTGACAATTAAGGTGACTTGACCAAGGTTAAATAGTTGCTAGATACAGAGAGGGCAACAAAAGTCAGGAGAGAAATTCTGATGCCCAACTTAATGCTATTACCACTATTCTACTTTGAATCTCAATTTCTGCTTCATTAATTTTAAGTTGGGAACCAACATGTAGTTATCTCCTCACAAAGGCTTATTTGGAAGACAGGATGGCAGGTGGAAATAATAATAACTATCATTTATTGAGTAGCTACCATATGTTTAGCATTGCAGCATTATTTCATTCCATCTAAATAGCAGTGCTATGAAGTAGGTAATGTTTTACCACATTTTCCAGTAAAAGGATTCAAGACTCAAAGGAGGCATTAAAGACATCTGTCTAGGGTTGGGTTGGGGTGGGGAGTAGATCAGCAGTAGAGTGCTTGCCTAGCACATGTGACACACTGGGTTTGATCATCAGCACTGTATAAAAATAAATAAATAAAATAAAGGTATTTTCACCCTAAGATACCATCTCATTCCAGTAAGATTGGCAGCCATGATGAAGTCAAACAACAACAAGTGCTGGGGAGGATGTGGGGAAAAGGGTACACTTGTACATTGCTGGTGGGACTGCAAATTGGTGCGGCCAATGTGGAAAGCAGTATGGAGATTTCTTGGTAAGCTGGGAATGGAACCACCATTTGACCCAGCTATTCCCCTTCTCGGTCTATTCCCTAAAGACCTAAAAAGAGCATACTACAGGGACACTGCTACATCGATGTTCATAGCAGCGCAATTCACAATAGCAAGACTGTGGAACCAACCTAGATGCCCTTCAATAGACAAATGGATAAAAAAAAAAATGTGGCATTTATACGCAATGGAGTATTACTCTGCATTAAAAAATGACAAAATCCTAGAATTTGCAGGGAAATGGATGGCTTTAGAGCAGATTATGCTAAGTGAAGCTAGCCAATCCCTAAAAAACAAATGCCAAATGTCTTCTTTGATATAAGGAGAGTAACTAAGAACAGAGTAGGGACGAAGAGCATGAGAAGAAGATTAACATTAAACAGGGATGAGAGGTGGGAGGGAAAGGGAGAGAGATGGGAAATTGCATGGAAATGGAAGGAGACCCTCAGGGTTATACAAAATTACATACAAGAGAAAGTGAGGGGTAAGGGGAAAAAAAACAAGGGGGAGAAATGAATTACAGTAGATGGGGTAGAGAGAGAAGAGGGGAGGGGAGGGGAGGGCAGGGGGGATAGCAGAGGATAGGAAAGGCAGCAGAATACAACAGACACTAGTATGGTAATATGTAAATCAGTGGATGTGTAACCGGTGTGATTCTGCAATCAGTATACGGGGTAAAAATGGGAGTTCATAACCCACTTGAATTAAAGTGTGAAATATGATATATCAAGAACTATGTAATGTTTTGAACAACCAACAATAAAAATTTAAAAAATAAATAAATAAAAATAAAGGTATTTTGTCCATCTACAACTAAAAAAAAAAAAAAAGACATCTTGCCGGGCATGGTGATGCACACCTGTAATCCCAGTGGCTTGGGAGGCTGAGACAGGAGGATCATGAGTTCAAAGCCAGCCTCAGCAAAAGTGAGGTGCTAAGCAACTCAGTGAGACCCTGTCTCTGAATAAAATACAAAATTGGGCTGGGGATGTGGATCAGTGGTTGAGTGCCCCTGGTACCAAAAAAATAAATAAAAATAAAGACATCTGTCCAAGGTCATATAGCTACCAAAAGGCAGGACCAGAATTCTAAAAGATCTCTGACTGCAACTCTAATTGTCTTGCTAGTAAGTAGAAGAAGGACTCTACAAGTTATATGATTCATTGAATTCCTTAGGAGGTGATCCATAAATGGTTGATCAGTTGAACAAACATTCTAAATTTTTATCAAATGTCAGGTGGTGTCCTAGGCATTGAGAGTACCCAGATAGATAGTAAGACATGATTTCTGATCTCTATTTGTTTTGGCTTCCCTGGAAGAGGGCCTGGTCAGTAAACTCTTTATTATTCTTGGAAGGGTCAAGCAATAAAACACAGCAGTAAAGAAAATAGGATCCGAAGACAGAGCTTGATTGGAATCCTGGCTGTATCTGTTCATGACTGTGTGGCCTTGACAAATTAACTTTTCTGGTCATCAATTTTCTCAAGTGGAAAAGAGGATAATAAAAGTCTACAAGATAGAGTTTGTACGAAGACGAAATGAAACAATCCATGTAGAGTCACTGACATATTGTTAGCATGAAAAGAGCATCAGGTCTCATGATTGGCCTTGCTAAGCTCCTATGTGCTTTTCCAGTCTGCAGGATGACAGCAATCAAGGTGCTTGTGCAGTTTGGACTCAGTCTGTGAGAATATAAAGGAATGACAGCAGTGACCTGAGCCATGTTCTATAGTTCTCACACTGGGCTCCAGGTGATAAGAAGGAATGGAACATAGAAAAATAATATCTCAGAGACAGAAAGTAGATTCTTTCATTCCATGGAAATGTCATGTAGTAGGGCAATGGCCAACAATAAATGGGAGAATGAAATAGATTGAAGTCTTCTAAGAAGAAAACACATCTCAGAAGTTTTTTTTAAAAAAGTAGTCAATTTCTAATAAATTCCAATAAGTAACAGATACTTTTGAAAAATTCATGGATTGTGTCATTTATTCCTGACAATAACTCCATCAATTATCCCCATTTTATAACAAAACACAGAGAGGTGATATAATTTGCCCAAGGTCACACAGATTGTGGGAGATTGCATTCATATTCAGGCAATGAAGGTATAGAGCCATCACACTTCTTTGTCTCCAGTGCTGGTAGGGGAAGTGAGACATAAAATGAGAAAAAGAGGGAAGCCATGTCAGTTGGTGGTTTGGCCTTTTTGGGGAACTACTCATGTAGGGTCTCTTTTTGCTTAGTAAAAGCACAGTTCCTCTCAGTCTGTCTGGGTGCCACTGCCTAAAAGATGTCATGGCTTTGGGCTGGGGTTGTAGCTCACAGGTAAAACCCTTGCCTAGCCTGTGTGAGGCACTGGGTTCAATTCTCAGCACTGCATATAAATAAATAAATAAATAAATAAATAAATAAATAAATAAATAAACGTCCACCAACAACTAAAAAAAAATAAAACTTATTTTTACAGTTTTATTGGGATATATTTCACAAACCATAATATTCACCCATTTGTTCACTTCAGTGATTTTTAGTATACTCACAGTTGTGCAATCATCACCATAATCACTTGTAGAGAATTTTCTTCACGCCAAAAAGAAACCCCATATCTCTTTTCAGCCACTCACCCTTCCCTAGCTACAACTAACTCACTACCTTCTATCTCTTATGAATTTTTTATTCTGAATATTTCAATTAAATGGAATCAAACAATATGCTGTCTTTTATAATAAGCAACTTTCACTTTGCATAATGTTTTCAAGATTCATCTTGTTGTAGAACGTGTCAGTGTTTACTTTTCATTGCCAAATAATATTTCAATGTATGAACATATGACATTTCATTTATACATTTGAGTTGATGGCTATTAGTTACCATGAATAATGCTGCTGTGAATATTTATGAACACATTTTTATGTAGACTTGTTTTTGAATTTATTTTGAAAATGAATATTAATGTTTCATATTTATCTTTAAATAATTTCAAATAACAGAAAAGTTACAAGAACTCTCATGTCTCCTTCACTCAGATTCTCTAGTTTTGAGTATTTTATATCTGCTTTCTCTCTCCCTATCTGTGTCTATATGGTTTTGTTGTTCTAATCTCAAATTCTTTTAAACAATCTGATAGAAAGCTACAGACTGTATGCCCCATCACCCTAAATATTCAGCGTATATACCAACAAAACAGACACCCTCCTGAATAACCATTATAGAACCCTCCAAATGCAGAAATCAGCATTGATACAACATTAACATTTCACTCAACTATGTCCCAACTAATCCTAAATCCTCTCCAGGTACTTACGGTGAATTTTGTTGTCATGTATTTCCAGTTCTCCTTCAAACTGGAAAAGTTTCAGGGATGGAAACACAGCTCAGAGGTAAAGAACTTGCCTAACACATGGTTCAATTCCTACGACTGCCAAAACAAAAGAACAAACAAACAAAACTGGAACTGGAAAAGTTCCTTGGTCTTTCATGACTTCAATAGTTTTTAAACAGTTTAGTTCTTTCATTCTACAGAATGATCTTCAACTGGATCCATTAAGTTTGCTTATGACTAGACTTAGCCATACATTTTGGCAGGAAAACCACAGAAAAGAGGCTGGGTTCTTGTCAGGAGGTGCATGGTGTCAATTTTTGGCACCACTGTGATGAGAATTCTGCTAATCTGATCAAGTGGTTTTCTCACCATAAGAATCACCATTTTTTCTTTTGTACTCTTGTGTACACACATACATATCTACATACATCTTTGAACATTAAAAACTGTGAGTTCACACTGACACATTGAATTCCAACCCAGCATTTCCAGATATTTGCAAACTTTTTTCACTCTATATTTTTAAATCCACTTCTGACACTGAGAAACCAAGCTTTCAAATATAAACATGTATTTGTATTTACTTCAATATACTTATTAGCTTGATCCCCATATATGTAGCAATCTCCTAGCCTCACATAGCCCACTCCTATAGCTCCTTCCTCAATGTGTCATCTATTTGGTCACCATCCAAATGTCATTTTTTGGGCACACTACTCCTTAGTGGATGATAATTCTGCTCACACTGAATGATAATGCATTCTGTGCCATTCCAACCAAAATTCCAAAAAGAACTCAACAAACCTAAAATTTTGAAGAAAAGAAAATGTCTATGAAGAATTGTGTCAATTTTTTTAAAAAGAAAAGCAAAGACAGGTATATTAGACACAGAAATGTGCAACAAAGGTCCGCTTTCAAGGAAGAACTTGCCACCTACCTGCAGGGAATGGGGCCAATACATGCCACCAGCGATCAGCTGCTTCAGTATCAGCCTCAGCTGCTGAGAACGCTCTTGCCCAAGGAAGTCCTTCTAGAGCTTTCAGGATGTGGTGACTGAGAATGGGTATGGCCATTGAGTCTAATGCAGAATACTCTAATGGTTAATACCTGCTCTAAAATGCTTCACTATGTTGACTAAGTTTTTGTCAACCTGCATCTTAGTCCAGCTACTTTCTCTGCCCAAATCTGCTTCCAACTTTCTCTTTCATGTCCCTAAGAACACTTTTGTATCCTGTGATGGTTAATTTTATGTGTCCACTTGACTGTGTAATGGGATGCCCAGATATTTGGTTAAACCTCATATCAAAGAGTATTTCTGAAAGTGATTAGCATTTGAATGGTAACTGGGTAAAGTACATGTCTTTCCCAATGTGGGTGGGCATCATGCAATCTATTGAGGGCTTGAATAAAACAAAAATGTGGAGGAAAGTTAAATTCATTGTCTTCCTGACCTCTTAAGCTGGAAAATTGATCCCCTGCCCTCAGCGCTCTTGGTTCTCAGGCTTTTCAGACTCAAACTGTAATGTACACCATTGGCTCAGGCCTTCCAGCGGCACCACTGGCTTTTCTTGGGGCTCCAGCTTGCAGATGCCAGATAGTATGTCTTTTCACCTTCCATAATCACATGAGCCAATTCCTTATAATAAATCTCATTCTGGATCTTTATAGTCTATTGGTTCTGTTTCTCAGGAGAACCTGTCTAATATGCATCCCAAAGTCCAACCCCAACTTCTGCTTCCAGACAAGGAGGAATTCATTCTACTGGATGTTATGATATAAAGCCATAGCAATAAAGTTATCATGGTACTAACACAGGAAGAGGGAGATATGGAAAATAATATCTCTGTTATTGTGGGAACATTGTAAACTAGACCATATATATGTATAAAAGAATTTTATTGCATTAAAGTTAATGGTCTATAGAGGACATTATAGATTCAATTTAACAGATGCTTGAGAGGAAGGGAGAAAATATTTTCAACATCTAACCAGCAAGGAATTAATAGCTAAAATATGCAAGCAAATATTTCAAGTCAAGAAAAATATGGGCAACCCAACAAGAAAATGGAAAAGATCATAATCAGGAAATATAAGAATGAGAAAATTATATGGCCCACAGTGTATGAAGAAATGCTTAGTTTCACTAGAAATCAAAGAAAACAAAATAAAATTACAAAATGAAGGGGGGATAGTAGGGGATAGGAAAGGTAGCAGAATACAACAGTCACTAATATGCCATTATGTAAAAATGTGAGTATGTAACAGATGTGATTCTGCAATCTGTATTTGGGGTAAAAATGGGAGTTCAAAACCCAATTGAGTCAAATGTATGAAAGATGATATATCATGAGCTCTGTAACGTTTTGAACAACCAATAAAAAAAATTACAAAATGAATTCAAGTTAGCAAGGTCACTTAGAAGCAGAAATCCTTATGTGAGAATATAAATGGTGCTGCTACCATGGGAACAATTATCTGTACAGGTCTCTGTAGCTTCCATGATCCAGAGTCTTAGATCCAGAGACAAGACTATAAATGACAGTAGTCTCTTAGGGCTATGATCCCAGGAAACCTCAATAGGGAGTGAGGAAGTGAGATGAGGAAGAGAAAGAAGTCAATTAGGGGTGAATTATTAAGCAAATTACTCATGTGGGCACTAGAGTTTATCTCTCTAGGTAACTATAGGACAGTGTAGAATATGTGCCTCAGATGAACTCACTAAAGGCTGAGCGAGCTGGGGTATTTATAGAGATCCCCTTAGTCATTGGGTGAGAGCTGCTCTGAGTCCAAGGAAAGGATTAATTTCCCAGCACTTGTGCAAGTCTTGTTCATAGACAGAACAGTTCCAGAGATGCAGATGCTCGTGGATGGAAACCTTGGGCAGCTTTACAGCAAAATGGTGAGGTCCAAGGGCCTGAGTTGCTACATGTGTTACACCAGTAATCCCACTTCATGTATATAATCCCAGTGGCATACTGGTCCATAAGAGGATGTTAGTCAGGTATGAAGGTGCCAATTATAGCTGTGTTTGTACTGGTTGGGACCAAAGGCAACCTAGGTTGGGCAGAAGCTGCTCTATTCACAGAATCCTGTTTTCTTCTCTTGGCACACTGGTAGACTACAGGAGTTACATGGAGATCTATGACCAAATTCTGGCCAATGGAGTGCCGGTATGAGTAAGGTATGCCATTCCATGCCTGGTCCCAAACAAACAAACATTTCACACAATTCTTTTGGGTCTCTTTTTTTCCATTCACTAGTCAAGGTAGAGGGGAACAGGCCTGGAAGATGGTAAAGCCATACAATAAAGGAATAAAAGTCTACATGAAGAAAAATCCCTTCCCCAATTCTCTACCATTCTACCTTGGACTGTCACCTGAGCATGAAACAAATTTCCATTGTTTTCAGCCACTGAAACGTACAGTTTTTTTAATCCACCCTGACTACTAAGCTAAGGAAATGAATAATTTAAAATGTGGCATATTATGGTTTAGGTATTAGGTATCCCCCCAAAAGTTCAAATGTGAGAAAATATAAGAAAGTTTAGAGGTGAAATGATTGAGTCATGAGTGGTTTAACCTAATCAGTGCATTAATCCCCTTATAGGGAGTAACCGAATGTTAACGTAGGCAAGTGGGGTGTGTCTGGAGGAGGTGGGTCACTAGGGCTTGCCTTTGGAGTTTATATGTCCCTGCTGAGAGAACTCTTTCTCTGCTTCCTCATGTGATGTCCTGAGCTGATTTCCTCCTCCATGCCCTTCTTCATGATGTTCTGCCTCACCTAGGGCCCCGAAGAATCGAGCCAGCCATCTGTGGAATGAGACCTCTGAAACCGTGAGCCCCCAAATAAACTTTTCCTCCTCTAAAAATTGTCAGGTCTTTTGGTCACAGAGTGGAAAATCTGCCTAAAACATGTGGAAGCGTCTTACAGAATATACTATGTAACACTTAGAAGAAATGAACTAAATGTACCTATGTGAATGCGAATAATTTTTTAAAAAATTTTTGGAGTAGAAACATTAAAAAAAAACTCTGTTTTGTAGTATAAATATATCCAAGAACATGTATTAAGCACACTGGACTGGTAGTCTATGTTTGGAGGAGGGGTTAGAGAAGAAAAGTGGTGACGAGAAGAAAAAGGAGAGAGGGTTAAAATAAGAAAGAAAACAGGAAAAAAAAGATCCCTTTTATCCAGCAATAATAATAGTATGTCATGAATTGAGTAATACAATTAATTATATGTCTGAGTTTTTGTTGTTGTTATTGTTGTTTTGTTGGTGGTGGTGGTGTTACTTTTGGTACTGGGAATTGAACCCCAGAGGTGCTTTATCACTGAGCCAGTGGGGCTATTCCTGCAGCCCACTGAGCCTTTACCACTAAGTTGCATATTGCCTTGTTAAGTTGCTGAGACTGGCCTCAGACTTGCCATTCTCCTGCCTCCACCTCCCAAGTCACTGGAATTACAGGAATGCACCACTGCACCCGACTCTACCCGAGATTTTTAAAAACATACTATATTCAGCTAATAATAACAAATCTTTTCATTCAGACTCCTCTCATTACTTCACAAGTAATATGATAAATCATCTCTATTTGCTTGAAAATAAGTATTTCCCTTCTTCTGTTCCCATAATGCCTCTGTTCTATCACGAAGCACTCCAAACAAGAGGCAGGAATATATTCTCAATGTATAAGGAACTTCTTATTCTCCACTCATAAAGTTTCACTAATCTGTGTTGGGTTTTCTCCTTAGAGTCTAATTCCCACATATGGCTTTGGGAACTTATGACTCCTCAAATGTGGAGAAACAAAAACTAGAGAATACAAACAGTCTGGAGCCAGCTCAAATCGTTGGGCAGTGAGACTCATAGGTGAAGATAAGAAAACAAAGCGCAGCTGGAGAGCCAGGAGGTAGGAAGTCACACAAGAACAGGACAGTTACTCTCTCTGGTTCCGTGTCTATCTGGTTCCTGAAAGGGCTACAGAAATGGCAATCAGGCAAGGTCAACAACAGGCAAAGTAAAGCACTCCTAATCTAGATCCTCAGGGCCGGGCATCTAGAGGGATGTCCTCCTTGTACACAGATTCTGCAGCCTTGAAGGGGTGGAGTTGCTCTGGATATGGATCTAACTATCCTTTACTCCACTCCTCCAATAAAATTCACTATATGCACAATTTATTCAAAAATCTCCTGCTGACATGTGATACATCACCTCTGGTAGTCTTGAGCTTTTGTTAAAATTGTGTACCTAGCTCATCAAATTTCATTTCTTTGTTCTTTCAAAGTAGAATAGAGGCTATTAAAGTTAGATGTGTCCAGACTGGCATGGTTCCTTTCCATAGCTGAAGCCATACCAAGAGAACAGAGACTTTTGATGGATTGTAAAAGTGTGAGAAATTATTCTGGAAGGCATACTCTGCAACTCAGTTGCATAACTTTTCTTTCTGTCTCCCAGCTTCCTACTCATCCTCCATCACACTCCTACATTAACCCACAGGTTCGCCACCTTAGCTCTTCTTTCACCTTATGGGCTTGAACCCCAGGTTTCATACTTTCTTGACCTCTCTGAACTTCAGTTTGCTCATCAGAAAAATGGGGAAATAATAGTACCTACCTCACAGGGTTGTCGTGAGGATTAAATGAGATACTCCATGTATGCGCCTATCTGACACACAAGGCCAGGTAGTGTTGATATTGTTATTTCAGTAATTCATTCATGTCAGATTGATTTCTCCCACACAAAGATACTAAAACTGTTCCTAAAAACTATGCCAGTGTGACTATTCCTGCAGCCTATATCACCTATTGACTTGATTGGGTCTTATGGTAAAAATCTTAATATTTTATCTGAGTATAAAACATAGCCAGGCACAGTGGTGCACGCCTGTAATCCCAGAAGCTTGGGAAGCTGAGACAGGAAGATTGCAAGTTCAAAGTCAGCCTCAGCATCTTAGGGAGGCCCTAAGCAACTCAGCAAGATCCTGTCTCTAACTGAAATGTAAAAAAGGGTTGGGGATGCAGCTCAGTGGTTAAGTGCTCCTGGGTAAATAAATAAATAAAATAAAATACATATACCCTCTTTCTTAGAACTGTCACTTCTAAGAATTTAACAAGGACATAAAGGTAAATGTACAAAGAAAATTTTAAGTGGAAAAAATGAAAGCAAATAAGCCACCATGTGTGCTCATTCAATAAAATACTAATTAGCTGCTAAAAAGAATGAAATAGATCAGTATATAGATGCCAATACTGATCTATAATATATTTTTAATTTTTTCAGTTGTAGATGCACACAACACTTCTATTTTATTATTTATTTATTTTTTAATGTGGTGCTGAGAATGGAACCCAGTGCCTCACGTGTGCTAGCCAAGCACTCTACCACAGAACTACAACCCCTGCCGGACAATACATTTTTAAATGGCAAAAGAAAGCCATTTATGCATAGTAGGACTGGAGATGTAACTCCATAGTAGAATGCTTGCCTAGTATGCATGAGGCGTTGGGTTTAATCCCCAGCATTGCCAAATTAAAAAAAAAAAAAAGTTAAAGGAAAAGTACACATCGTATAACATGATTTGATTAAAAAATTTAAACACACACACACATACACAGAGTTATGTTATGTTCTAAACATTTGTGCTCCTCCAAAATTCATTGTGGTAGTATTAACAGGTAGGGCTTTTAGGAGGTAATTAAATCAGGAGGGCTCTGTATTTCTTCTATAAAAGAGGTTAAAGAGATGGCACACATCTAGAATCTCAGGTACTTGGAAGACTGAGACAGGAGAATTGCAAGTTTACGGCCAACCTGGGCGACTTAGCCAGACCCTGTCTTAAAAATGAAATAAAAAAGGCTGGGGATATGGCTCAGTGATAAAGTGCCTGTAGGTTCAATTCCCAGTTCCAAGGAAATAAAAGAAAGAAATGACAGTGCCTGACCTTTTGAAGAGGTGTTTCACTGAAGAATCACAAATAAAGAAAATATTAATAAGAATTTACTTTTGGAAAAAAAAATAGATTGGTTAACAGAATTACTAAATATATTCTAATGCTTTATCATCTTTGAAGAATAATGTATTGCTGGGTGTGGTGGTGCATGTCTGTAATTCCAGTGGCTCGGTAGGCTAAGGCAGGAAGATTGTAAGTTTGAGGACAATGTGGGAAATTTAGCAAGACTCTGTCTCCAAATTTAAAAAAATAAAAAGGGCCAGGGATGTGATTCAGTGGGTTCAATCCCTGGTGCCTAATAATAATATAATAACATGATTGTATAAATCATGTAGAGTATCAAAGACTTGGTGGTTAAGCATTTGTTAAATGCCAATAGCAATGAGTTTAATTTGTATAGACTAAAGGGAAGTTCAAAGCTATCTTTTAGTTACATTCTGAGCCACATTAGCATTACTATAGTGGAAAAAAAATGAAAACCAAAGTATTGGCATCTCTCAAGTTTAAATTCTTCCACCTACCTGCTATGTGACCTTGAATAAGGTATTTTAAATCTGTGTACATTATTTTTCCTGTCTCTAAAACAAGATTTGAAAAATAGTACACACCTTGTAGAATTGTTTTAAGTATTAAATGAAATAAGGCAGGTAAAAAAGTGCTCAGCTCATGATTTGAGTTAAATAATAGCTCTTATCGTTCTGCAAATTCATATCAGTTACTCTGATTTTTTCCTGATAGATACTTATATATCTATATTTTCTCCTTTCAAGGAACCTAATGAAGATTGCCCACAATTGTGAAACTTCCTGAGGTCAAAGTTGACAGATCATTGCATAAGGAAGGAGCAGATGTGAATTCTATGCCCAGCTCTCTCTTCTCTGCCCCCCCTCTGATGGACTCTGCACCTTGCCTGTTCACACCTGGGAAAATCAGATGGGGATCTGCTACCCAGACAATTGGGTAGCTGGCACATAGCAGGCCCTGAATATCCCATCTTTTAAAAAATTAAACAAAAGCAATTTAAAGCCGTTGCTCAGTGAGGAGGAGTTGAGTTTGTAAGACGGGGAGATTATCAGAAATTTTGAAACATGCATTTTGCTAAAGCTCTGTGAGGACATTTTAAGTACTTTCTGCAATTTCTACCATACTTTCTTACTTAAAATAAACATTTCTATAAGGACTTCTTTTGGTTTAGACACTTCCATTTTGCTTAACTCAGATGCATTTTATAACTTTTCAGGCAGAAAAATTATAATGGAAATTTTCCATGGAAACAGCTTTTGATTGCTTCCTAGCTATAAATAACTCCTTCCTATATTCCTTTAAAAATTACTCCTTTTGGTCACCTAACATAGACTATAGCAAGTTGTTTATCATTTTTTTTCTGAAAACTAGAAAAAAATCACATGTTCAGGTAAATAGAGATCTGGATAAATTATGATTCTGAAAAGACACTTGTTCACTTCTTTGAAAAACTAAAAGATCTACTCCACTTTTCTATTTTTTTTGAAGCCAATTATGAACATTTGTATTTTCCCAACAAAGCTAACCATTTCCACACAATGCAAAAACGCATGGATGTAGAAGAGTAACGTCAGTGAGAATGGCCTTAAGGTAGCCCCTCCACGGACACATCAAGAAATCAAGCAGAAACATTTATAACTAGTCTTGTCTGAATTCTGAAAAATAGTCAAAGATTTACAACTGCTAGGCAATTCTGAATCGAGTAAAAAGCAACCAAAACATAGTAGTAAAACTTTTTGCCATTTTTTTCCCTTGACTTTGTTCTATACAAATGTTCATAATTGGCTTAAAGAAAGACAGAAAACTGGAATAGACCAATCAACAAAAGAGATTGGGGAAAAAACCATCAGCTGAGTGTGGTGTAATTTCAGTGACTTGGGAGGCTGAGGCAGGAGGATTGCCAGCCTCGGCATCTTGGTGAGATCCTGTCTCAAAATTAAAAATTAAAAAAAAAAAAAAAAACTGGATTTGTAGCACAGTGGTAAAGCTTCTAGGTTCAATCCTGGGGGGGGGGGGAACATGCTGAAGATACATGGATGGAACCAGAGGACGATATATTAAGCAAAATAAGCTAAACACAGGAAGGCAAATACTGCATATTGTCACTCCATGTGTAGAAACCAAAAAAGTTGATTTCTTAAGAGTGGATAGTGTTCACTAGAGGTTAGGAAAGGGAGAGGAGAGGGGTACAGAACAGGATCAGATAAAAGGTACCAAAATAGAGTGAGATGGCAGGGGTGTGCACTAGTGTTCTCTAGCACAGCCACTCTAGTTTACAACAGTTTCTTACCTGTTTTGTAAAGAGCTAGAAGAAAGGAAATGGAAGATTCTCAACACAAAGAAATAATAAACGTTTAAGGAGATGGAAAAGCTAATTGCCCCGATTTGATTGTTACATTGTAAGGGGGGTCCGGCGAAACGTCGGAGGGAGAGACCGCCCAAGAGACTGACTCCATGCAATTGGCAAAAGGGGATTTATTGAGGATCCATGCCATCGCGCTGGGACTCTGTGCTCACTTAAGGAGGGAGAGCAGCCCAGAGCCCAGAGCAGAGGTCAGGCGGAGCTTAAGTACACTTTTTGGAGAGGGTGGGGGGCTTTGCATACATCAGAACAAATCATCATGAGGCGCAGGAAAATTGAACAACAACCCTGAGTTAGGATTAGTGCATACATTGGCAGGAACAGATTGGACAGGGGTGATTGGTGCTCCTAAGTGGGGTACACATTCAAACTGATTGGTTTAGGTCCTGCAATGCCTACGTGCCAAGCAACTCAGAACCCTTAGCTATTAAACAACCAGAAAGTCAGTGGAAATATTTACTGGGCAGTTCCAGCATTGTCCTAACAGCTACAGGGATTACAGTTTCCGGGGATAGCAGAAGAATTTTAACAATACCTAGTCTTTACTTTTTAGCCCAGGCCTTGCCATTTAGAAGCTTTACAATGCCCGGTCTTTTACACTTTAACTCAGACTTTTGCAGCTTAGAATCAGCTTAGAAATTTTACCTTTACAACATCTGTGTACATATCTCAAATTATCACACTGTACCCCATAGATATGTTCACTTAAACATTATAAGTAAGTAATTATGTAATAAGTAAATTATAATAATGATATATATGTCTTCCTCCTATATCCCCCCTCCTCTTTTTTTTTTTTTTTTTTTTTGCAATTGGGGATTGAACTCAGGGGCACTCGACCACTGAGCCACATCCCCAACCTTTTATTTTTTTAAATTTTATTTAGAGACAGGGTCTCACTGAGTTGTTTAGCACCTTGCTTTTGCTGAGGCTGCCTTTGAACTCATTATCCTCCTGCCTCAGCCTCCAGAGTCGCTGGTATTTTAGGCGTATGCCACTGGGCCCAACGCTCCTACATCTTCTCAAAGCAGCTTATATCTTAACTACTCAATTCATTCTATTGTTATTTGGGAAAATAACCCATAAATTTAAAGTTCCACTTATATAATTTTGCATACAGTTTTATTCTTAAAATGTCTTTACAGTGCTGTAGTCAATATGAGTGTGCTGTGGGGCTCTTATTTTTTATTTTTGGTTAAGCTTACATTAAATGTAAATCATCAGATTTCATGGTCTTATCATTCTAACTGGCTAGGTCATTGCTCTATTATATTGATTTAATATAATCTTTGAATAGCTAAGGTTAAGGACAAATTAAATTTACTCAAGTTCAAATTGAAGGTTACCAGATTTTAATGTGAACCAGTCCAGTTTTTCACTACTTTTTTCCCTAAGTTATAGTATAATTTGGCATTTGGGGATATTACTAATATTTTATGAGAAAATTATTTTTTTAGATACTTAAATCAGAGCTTTTCAGTTATGTCCTTGCAGTATCTCTATTTTTATCTAGAGATCATCTCTTTCCTGATTATAGAAATAATATGTAACTGGAAAACTTCAAATCAGAGTGAACCATATAAAGTAAAAAAAGGTAAGTACCCCATAATTTAAGCCACAGAAAGTTAACACATTTTATCAGTTTGTGGATTATGTCTTTATACATTTTCCAGGTACACATACAGACATGCACCTCATTTATTTAACAATAATTTTGTTACTATTTGTTACTAGCGTCAATTACACGCTAGGGGCAGTTAAGAGGCTGTTGTAACTCAGGCAGGAGCTCATGGTGGCTTGAAGTAGGCAGCAGTGGTGGGGAGAAGTGGCTGGATCCAGGCTGTGTCTTAAAGATACTGCTGACAGGACTTGTTCTTCAACTCCTTTTGAGAAAGAAAGCAATCCAGGGTGGCTCTCAGGTTTTGAGTCTGTAGAACTGGGGAAATTTTTCACAATCGAGACCACTGGTGACTTTGACTGTCATGAGCCAGCTATGGGCTGTGTGTGTGAGCTATGCACATTTGAACATATGAGGGAACTGGGCTGGCGTGGCTGCCTGATTGGGCTGTGCCACATATCTGTCCTTTTGGCTCCCTCTGCCTTTGATCCCACACAGCACTTGAGGTGGGTGTGGCTTTCCAAGATGTCAGTCAATCTGCTGACCGCAAGACATCACCAAGCAACCCCTTGAAACCAAATCCCTTGCCTTATTTGGGTTGAACTTTCTCGAATATCTTTTCCCTCAATAAATAGGGTTTCAGGCTTGTGTTCTCTCTCTCTCTCTCTCTCTCTCTCTCTCTCTCTCTCTCTCTCTCTCTCTCTCTCTCTCTCTCTCCTGCCTCTCTTCCCACCCTTGTGGGGGCTGGGGCAGAGGAGCCACCACTGAACCTCAAGAAAAAGGTATTTTCTCTGTCTCTGTGAGGTTATTTAGTGCCAGCCCAATTCACCTGGAGTGACCTTGACTGATTTAGTTGCGAGTCCTGGCGTTTGGCAAAAGTTATTTCAGTGAAATAGTGGGGTGGCTTGATGGGAGAGTAAAGGAGTAGAGACGAGAAAAATAAACGATTCTTTTGAAGAGCTTTGCTATAAGGCAGAGCAGTGACATGCAGTGGTAGCTACAAATGGATGCAAGTTCAAGAGCAATCTTGAAGATATATGTATAAAACTAATAAAGATTATTAAAGAGTAATCTATCACATTTTGAAATATACAATACCTTTGACCCAGCAATTTGATTTCTAGGAGATAATACAGTGTGTCTGTGTGTGTGCGTGTGTGTCTATGTGTCTCTGTGTGTGTGTGTGTGTGTGTGTGTGTGCAGTAAAGATTTATTGTTCACAGTGCTGGGCGTGGTGGCGGATGCCTATCATCCCAGCTGCTTGGGAGGTGGGGGCAAGAGGATGTCAAGTTCAAAGACAGCCTGGGCAACTTAGTGAGGCCCTAAGCAACTTAGCAGGATCCATACTCAAAATAAAAAATAAAAAAAAATAAAATACAAGTGGCTGGGGATGTGGCTCAGTGGCTAAGCACTGCTGGGTTCATTCTCTCGTACCAAAAATAAATAAATAAATATAGATTGATTTATTTCTCACAGTTTTACATGCTGGGAATGTTCAAGATCAAGGCCCACACAGATTTGGACTTTGATGAGCTTCCTACTCTCTGCTTCAAAAATGGTGCTTTCTCCTTGTGTCTTGACATTGGTAGAAGGAGCAAAAGGATCTCCTCAACCTCTTTTAAAATTTTTGTTATGGGGTCTCGCTAAGATGGTTAGGGCCTCACTAAGTTGCTGAGGCTGGACTCAAATTTATTATCCTCCAGCCTCAGCCTCCTGAACCACTGGGGTTGCAGACTTATGTCACCATGCCCAGTCATTTCTTACTAAACTTGAGTCATGCTAAATATTCTCTAGTATTACACATACATATGACTCTTGTCATTTTACCTGCAACACAGATCTATAATTTTCTTCTTGAGCACATCTTATTGATCCAGTAACAGCTCTTCCCAAATCAATTGAAATGCAGAGGTAACAAATTCCAAGTTACACACTGTGGAAGACTTGAAATACTGTCAATAAACTAGTGCGATGTCACACAAAGAACATTTCATCTATTCATGGACTAGATGGCATTTCATATTTAGGAGAAAGAGAAAAAGGCCACTAAAGCAATGAATGACATCTCCATCTTTTCCACACATTTCACTAAGAAAAAAAAAGAAAGACAATTTCTACAATTTAGAGTTGATGTCACTTTAGTTCAAAAATTTCCTTTTACAACTCTTCTGAAAAATTACTCTGTACAGTCATATGAAGACTTTAGTTCTATGAGTCAGATTCTTCCTGACAGATGCTCTCCTGGATTCATTGTTAATGATTCCAATAAGCATGAGGTGTTCCAAACGAATAATGATGTTACTGCACAAATGCTCCTCCATGTTGTCTGACACCATTAATTCTAAATAAGGAATTATGTTGGTTAGTTCTCTGATCTATTATCTTTTTAGAAGGCTTAGTCATCATTACACCTTTGAAGTACATTGGACATCTCCTTCGATAATTGATTTGTTTTATGACTTTTGACAAATCACTGCATTTCTCTGGCACTCATTTTCTTCTACACAAGACGAAGTTGGACTAGGTACTTCCAAGTTCCCTTAGCACCTGAGTTATTTAAAGTTATTAGAACTCCTCAGTGTTATATATGCCTGAAAGTTTCAAACGAACAATTTTACATTTGTACATTTTAATAAGGTACTAGAGTATATAAAATTACAAAGTTGCAATAGTGCATACCACAACAAAATAAGTGGACTCCATTCTATATGAACCCACACACTTTAATTTGATATAACTGATATTTGAATATGTATGACATATGCAAAATTTAAGGCATCAGGAGTTCTCTATAAAGATAGGTCAGAAATACAATCCTGTCTCCAAGTTAATGTCACCTAAATCAATAACAACAATAGGAACATCAAAAGGAAAACCCAAAACAACCATGACACTAGAGTGAAACTAGAAAAACTATCCCATTCATAACTAGCAAAATCAATTTCAAAACAAAGTAATTATTAAATCAACCTCATTTGTCAGGTTAGCAAGTGTCATACAACCAAAACAGAGAAGCAGGATCTTACCAAGTACTTGTGATGGCAGAAATTTGAGCCCACATAAAAACTTATAGAAAGAAATGGGCAAATGAAAACATTTTAATTATTTGATTATAAATAAAAGTGGAAAATAGAACCAAATTAATGTTCAACACAAGAGAATTAGTTAGAGATAAGATCTCCTATAATTGCTTATCATATAGCTACTAGAAGTATGTTCTAGAAGAATTTTAACTTGTCATTAAGAATATTATGCTTGGAAAAAATAGGAATAGTGGGGACACACTTCATGTAAAATGTTGCTAAACCCAAGACCAACATCATTCTAAGTGGAGAAAAACTAAGAGCATTCCCTCTAAAAACTGGAACAAGATAGGAATGTCCTCTTAAGCCACTCCTATTCAACACAGTCCTCGAAACTGTAGCCAGGGCAATTAGGTGAAAGAAAGACATTAAAGGAATATGAATAGGAAAAGAAGAGCTTAAACTGTTTCCTGACAACATAATTCCTTATTTAGAAGACCCAAAAACTTCATCAGAAAGCTTCTAGAACTCATAAACAAATTCAGCAAAGTAGCAGCATATAAAATTAACACCCATTAATCAATCATGTTCCTATACTTCAGTGATGAATCAACTGAAAGTGAAACTAGAAAAACTATCCCATTCATAATAGCCTCAAAAACAAAACAAACAAGCAAACAAAGACACTTGGGAATCAATTTAACAAAAGAGGTGAACAACCTCTACAATGAAAACTAAAGAACATTAAAGAAATTGAAGAAGATCTTAGAAGATAGAAAGATCTCCCATGTTCTTGGATAGGCAGAGTTAATATTGTCAAAATGGCCATACCTAAAGATCCTACCAAAAGTGCTATACAGATTGAATGCAGTTCCTATTAAAATTCCAATGACATTCTGCATAGAAATAAAAAAAGCTGCCAAGAAATTCATTTGGAAAAATAAGAGGCCTAGGATAGCCAAAGCAATCCTTAGCAAGAAAAGTGATGCAGGAGGCACCACAATACCAGACCTTAAACTATACTACAGAGCAATAGTAACAAAAGCAGCATGGTATTGCCACAACAACAGATGTGAAGACCAATGGAACAGAAGACACAGACACACCCACGTAAATACAGTTATCTCATACTAGACAAAGGCACCATAAATATACATTGGGAAAAAAGCCTATTCAACAATGGTGCTGGGAAAACTGGAAATCCATAGGTATAGTAGAATAAAATTGAATCCCCACCTCTCACCCTGCACAAAACTCAAGGACCGAGGACCTAGGCATTAGAACAGAGACAATGCACTTAATAGAAGACAAAGTAAAACCACATCTTTATCATGTTGGCTTAGGAACCAACTTTCTCAACAAGACTCCTTCAGCACAGGAAGTAAAATCAAGAATCAACAAATGGGATGGTATCTAACTAAAAAGCTTCTTCACAGGAAAGGAAACAATCAAGATGTGAAGAAAGATCCTACAGAATGGGAGAAAATCTTTGCCATCTGCACCTCAGTCAGAGCATTAATCTCCAGGATGTACAAAGAACTCAAAAAACAACATCAGGGCTGGGGTTGTGGCTCAGAGGTGGAGCACTCGCCTAGCATGCATAAGACACTGGATTTGATCTTCATCACCACATAAATATAAAATAAAGATATTCTGTTCACCTATAACTAAAAACAAATATTAAAAAAACAACATCAAAAAATAAGTAGCCCAATCAATAAATGGGCAAAGAAACTGAACAGGCTCTTCACAGAAGAAGATTGTGATGCTAACACACAATAAGGAGTAGGGGAGGCAAGAACAAAAATTCTTTGGATTAAACAAAGGGGAATGAAGGGAAGGGAGGAGAGATGGAAAAAGGAAAGGCAGTAGAATGAATAGGACATAAGTTTCCTATGTTCATATATGAATACACCACCAGTGAAACTCCACATCATGTACAACCACAAAAATGGGATCCTAATTAATAAGTTACACTCCATATATGTATAATATGTCAGAATACACTCTACTATCCCAGGTATCTAAAAAAGAACAACAACAAAAAAGAATGTTATGCTTAAAGCTCTAGTAGTGCAATTGGTTAGCGCGTGGGGGGCTGCGGTGTAGCTTAGCGGTAGAAGGCCTGCCTAGCATGCAGAAGGCCCTGGATTCAATTCCCAGCATTGCAAAAAGAAAAAAGAATATTGTTTACCACACATTTCTTGTTCTCTCCATTTCTCGCATGGTGGCAAGACTTCTTGTCCCCATGTGGTTGGGTGAAAATGCATGTTTATTGAAGTCAATGAACTAACTGAGAGCAGAAGTGATACATAGGACTCCCAGGCTGGGTCACTCAAGTGTCAACCCGGGCACTCTTTTCTCTATTATGGCAACCAGAAATATTCAAAGTGGCAGCAACTCTGTCAGCTTGGATCCCTGAGTGAACCTAATGACCTGAGCCATTTTGTTTATACACGGTATAAGCAAGTGTTGTTCTTAAAAGATTGAAATTCTGAGATTATCTGTTACCTCAATATCAGTGCATGGTTTGTTTGATTTTTTGCAAACTGAACCAACATCTAGGACAAGCTTGGGCTTAGTCACTACATACTCTTTTCCCGCAGGGAAATTACTGCCCTGACTCTAACACCATGGATTAGTTTTACTTGTTCTTTGACTTTAAAAATTAATCATACAGAAGTATTATTTTTTTTCTGGCTTATCTAATTCAATAGTGTGCTTGTAAGATTTACCTATATTGTTACATGGGTTTATGGTCTATTCATTCTCATTGATAAAATTTACTCATTGAGTAATACACCCATTTTTATCTCTTTCTACTGTTAGTGGGCATTTAGGTAGTTTCCAGTATACAAACAATGTTCCAGTGAATATTCTGGCACATGTATATCTGTTATATATATACCTTAACAGATAGGAACTGCTGTGTGGTAGAATATGCACATGTTCAGCTTAAGCAGACAGTTCCAAGAAGTTTTCCAAAAATATTTGTACCAATTGACATTTTCACCATCGGTGTAGGAATATTCTGGAAGCTCCAACATTTGTGTGTTTATATTTGTTTTGTTTTTGCCAGTCTGGAGATAACTAGTGAAGGTAAACATCTTTTTACATAATTTTTAGCTATTTGGGGTACATTTTTTTTAAAGTTCCTGTTCCTGTTTTGCCCATCTACTTATTTAGTTGTTTTTCTATTTCACTGTACATTCCTTACTTATAAAGTTGTTCTTTACATACTTAGGATTGATCTTTCACATATAGTATGAAGTAGAAATCAAGATAAACTATTTTTCATGTTGTTACCCAATTGCCTATATACTATTTACTGAAATATTATCTTTTGCCACCCTAAATCAGGTGACCAGATATGTGTGTATCCATTTCTGGCCTCTCAATTATGTTTGGTCAATTTATCTTTCCCTGCATCAATACACACTTGTCTTTTTTTTTAAAAGAGAAAAGAGAGAGAGAGAGAGAGAGAAAGAGAGAGAGAAAGAGAGAGAGAGAGAGAGAGAGGGAATTTTAACATTTATTTTTTTAGTTTTCGGCAGACACAACATCTTTGTTTGTAATACACACTTGTCTTAATCTTTCTTTCTCTCTCTTCTTGTGTGTGTGGTTCTGGGGATTGAACTCAGGGTCTCTCCAATGCTCAGCAAGTGCTCTACCACTGAGTTACACTTCAGCCTTTTTATATTTTATTTTGAGACAGGGTCTTTTAAATTGCCCAGGCTGGCTTGAACTTGTGATCCTCCTGCCTTAGTCTCTCACATAGCTGGGATGACAGGCAGTGGGATTACTGTGCTTGGCAACACTGTCTTAATCTCTATACCTTCAGAATAGGTCTTAATATCAGGTAATGTAAATCATCTGATGTTTTTCTTCAAGATTTCCTTAGTGCTGGGGAGAGCGGCACACACCTGTAATCTCAACTACTCAAGAGGCTGAGGAAAGAGGATCACCAGTTCAAGGTCAGTCTGGGCAATTTAGAGAGGCCATCTCAAAACAAAAAGAGGGCTGGGATTATAAATCAATGATTTATATGACATAGCACCAGTCCCTGGATTCAATCTCCAGTATGAGAAAAAGAGAAGAAGGGGAGGAGGGGAAGAAGAAGAAAAAGATTCCCTTGGCTATTCTCCTCCCTATTCTGCATAGAAAAGGAACTCAACAAATAGGCAAAGTGATTCCCTCTGGCTGAATACTACACTGGAAAATATCTACAAGGCCTGGAAGAAAACAGCTACTGGCAGTTATAAGAAAAGAGACCCTTGAAGTTGCTGGCAGACTTAGAGTTCTTACCAAAAAGTTAGAGACCTTGATGTGTACCCTGGACTTGACTTTGGATCCCCAACTTCCACTTCCATGCCTTAGAACAGGGCTACTTTAGTTGTAGAATATGAAATCTAGATCAGCCCTAAAAAAAAAAAAAAGAAAGAAAGAAAGAGAGTAAAAACAAAACAACAATAAAATTTATGACAAGACAATAATGTTCTAAATTAATTTCTTGCCAAAAAATAAACCAACATTTTTTGCAAGAAAATGATACTCTACAGTATAGCATCTGCAATGTAGAACAATCATTAAAAATTACTAGATATGAGGAAGAGGCAAATGAGGTAAATAACCAGGGAGGAAAGACAGAAAATAGAAACAAAGATTCTCAGATGATCTCAAAATAGCTTATAAATGTGTGAGCTCCTGGAGATTGAGTGCCCAAAGCATGCCTTTCCCCAAGTAGGATTCAGAGTCCAGGCTCTGGTATTAAGTATATACCTTGGTTCAAATCTCAGGTCTTCCATTTGTTAATTAGGTAAAATTTGGAAAATTATGTCAATTGTCTGAGCTCTGGCTTACTTAATCTAAAATGGGGAAAATAATATCTGCCTCACAAAATTGTCCTGGGATTAAGAGGGATAAATTACAAGGAATGCCCAACAACAAGAGATCTGTACATATTATCTGCTCTTACTCATATGACCTAGTAAACCCTGGCTTGTTCTAGGTGTTCAACACTTTGAATGAGAAAAGCAGTGAGTGAATGACTCTAGGGGCTGTTGTCAAGGCCCAGTAGAGCTCACATCTGTCTCAACACAGGATGCCAGCCGGGGTTGGAATAGTGAACATTGTGTTGTCAAACCTTTTCAAGGTATCAATCAAGCAAGTGACCAAATAAAGAAAAAGAGAATTAGTTGTGGTCTAGCCCCTTGGAATGAGAAGAGAGCCAACACAAAACAGGTAAGCTGAGTGTTCATGTTTCAGGTCCTCTTCAGAGAGAACCGAGGGCCATAGAGCATCCTGCTCTGTTACCAATTAACCGAGCATCCTTCTGGCCACATCCTTCTTTCAAACATTATTGAATTTTTAATAGAATTATTTTAGGGAGTACTGTACAAAGTGTGAGTATCTGGTCTGTGGTGGGAATTATCAGGGTGTAGGCAGCAGTGATAGCTGGGAACAGACACACTTTCTACCTGTTTACTTTGAAGAATCTGAATTCTTCCCTGGAGTGGAAAAACACAGGGGACCTTCTGAGCTGGGCATAGGGATCTCTCTAAAATTCTAAGCATGGAACCAAAACCTGATCACATAGAATTCGAGGCTTCTGAATTACAAACTCAGGGCCTCATTGGACCTCTCTCAGCCATGTCTGAAACTCAGAAGCTGAGTAGAGTTCTGGGAGCACTAGAGAGGCAGGAAGGGTCCTCAGCTTTAATTTGGGCTTTACCATGAGTGCCCTGAATGACCCTAGGCACTTTTCCTGATCTTCCAGGACTCTGAGGTAGACCAACTACGTCAACATTCTCAAAGTGTCTCTGGGGTTTTTAACAGGTCTAATGGAAATGAAGTTCTGCTAACCAACACCTCCCAAACTGTCACATGTAAACTTCTATTGTTAGGTGAGATGATATATATATATATATTCATTCTAATTAATTTTGGCAAATGATCCTAATTTTTCATTTATAGTAGTGACATGAAATGTCCTTTAGACTGTGCCTTTTAAAAGATGGGTAAATTTAAAGAGAAAACATTAAGTCAATAACAGTTCAGATTGTCCACAGATATGGCAAAAGGCACAAAAGTAATACACAAATGACTGAAATTTGAGAAAGGTTCTGTTAAACCAAATCAAACTGGCTTATTTGTTGTAAGACCTCCCAGGATTCTTTTTTTTTTTTCCCCCTTGTTTGATGGGCATTTTGCCTCTTTAAGAAGGGATGTGGCATTTAGCATTTAAAAAAAAATGCATGGGGCTATAGAAGCCCTCTTTTTGTTAAACTAGTTCTGGAGATTGTACTTCAGGACATGCTGATAAGAAAAGCCAAGGTGGCTTTCAGAACCGGCCTTGTTAGGATCTTGGTTTCCATCTCTGTGTTTGATGGAAAATCTTTGAAGGAAGTTATAAGGGTGGAGCTGAAAATGGCCATGTAAGCAGGCTTTCTAATGGTTAAAAGCACATTAGCCCCTAAATGTAATGTGATATCTCACTTTAAATCCTAGAACACAACAAGGACATTAGTGGTGATGGTGGGGGGACCTTGTGAAATATAACCTGGAGTTTAGTTACTACTAGTTAAAACTTGTGGCATTTCGTCTGGAATTCAGTTGATAGCAATGTACCAGTTAATAGCAATGTGGGTTCCTATTTTTGACAGTGCACCAGGGTGATGTAAGTTGTTAACAACAGGAGAAACTAGGTGAAGGGTGATACCTGTAACTTTCTGTAACTCTAAGGCTACTGAAGGTTGAAAATGTTTACATTAAGAAAAAGCACATTAGACCAAAGTTTCGTTCTCCGATTTTGCCATTTACTAGGTAAATAACTTTAGCAAGGGACTTAACTTCCCTAGTTTTCAATTTTCACATCCTGGAAATGTGAATTAAACTGTTCTATATTAAAAGCTTGATGGCGGGATTAAATAATATAAAAATAAAATACTTGCTGTGGAATAAAACCTCAGTTCATGTAAGGTGGCCAAGGGTGACTTGGGACAAGAATTTCTGGGAGATTTGCAACTTCTTGGCAAACTTGATGGGCCAGGGTCAGCACTGTGTGGGCAAACAGCAGATGGAGCTATGGGGCCAGTAGGCAGATCCACATCCACAAAGCTTCAAGACACCATCCCCTACCCACTCTTTTGCTGGGTCTCCTGTGCTCTGCATGAAAGAACAAGGCTAAGCCAAACTGGAATGGGAGAGCCAGAGGAACCCCATTCATTCATTCCACAAACCTTGCTGAAAACTTCCCAGGGACTTTTGCTGTTTTCAAATGTATCCCAGAAGGAAGGTGTTGGGGAGGAGGGGGATATTTTCCACCCTCTTCTCCTCAGTTCTGTTCCGGTCACCCAGCCCTCCCAATTACAGGCCAGCCCCCCAACATTCTTCAATTTCACATCAGGTTCGGAGCTAGAGATGGGGAAACTCTCTAGACCCAGGACTGGAGAGCGCTCATCCACCAGACAGCAGAGAGATGAGAGCAGTCGGTCTGTGCCCATCCAGTCCTCGGCAGGTGGTGGTGGGCAATTCAGATGGACTGAGAGAAGGACTCGGACTGAGAGGTGTTATGGTTTTGTAAGTCTGCAAACCCTCAGCCTAGTCTGTGCCTGAATAATAAATGGGCAGAGAAAAGAGAGAAGTAGTCACTTATTTCCATGTGTGGACAGACATTGGCATTTATTGGAGGCTTATCACAAAACCCTGCAAGTTATTATATTCTATAACAAACAATTATTGCAAGGATGTAAGGAAAGTGAGACCTAAATGAAATTGAAAGGAAGATGAACAACATAACATCAATAACAAAAGGACGTTTTATGAAGGGCCTCTCCTACACTTTCTTCTCTGAGAATCCTTGTCCACCCCAGGTGTTAACAGAGAACCTTCAAGGTAAAATATATTATGATTACTGTTAACTAAAAATGAATGAATGTAATGCATGAAGTTGTCCTTGGGGTGGTGTCAATGTAGGCTAAAGGAGATGGCAGGAAGGAAAGGAGGAGGACAATCAGAAGACCTGGTTTGGACATTGTACTTGACTAGGAGGTGAAGGGCAATTGTATTCAGAACCAGATGTGGCCAAAATTTATTTCTTTCCCAACGGGTTACTGAAATGCCACTGCTTCTTTGTACATTAATGTCTCTAGCTAGTTTACTAAACCCATTTATTAACTTCAATACTTTCAACCAATTCTTTTTCTTTTTTTAGTACTGAACATCATCCATAAAAAGATTTATTTCTTCCTTTTTGACATTCATTCCTCCTCTATTTCCTATCTAACTGCATTGAAAAGAATTTTCAAAACAGTAAATAATCATAAATAATGGACATCATTATTTTGAAAGGAGTGCCTCTCATGTTTGTCCTTTAATTTGGTTTAGATTAACTACTTTTGCTACATCATATCATTTTTCCCACATAAGTGATTCATCTCTTTCCCTCACTGCCAAATGAACTATTTATTCTACAAAGATCATCTGAAATCTTAGCTTTCTCATGAAATGTGTGTATATGAAGCACATTTACCTATAAAATGAACACCAGCCAATCTTTCTGTAATTCCATACAGTTTGTAGAGGACTTTCATATACAGAGTCTCATTTGATGCTCTTGACAGCCTGTGAATTAGATATTGTTAAGACTTCCTTTTTAAAAAATATTTATTTTTTAGTTGTAGTGGGACACAATACCTTTATTTTATTTACTTATTTTTATGTGGGACTGAGGATGGAACCCAGGGCCTCGAGTGTGCTAGATGAGCACTCTATTTGAGCTACAGCCCCAGCCCAAGACTTCCTTTTTACATGTATGAAAACTCAGTCTTTGTGCAGTTAAGCAATTAGCTCAAAGCCATACAATTAAACTGACCACAGTTTTATACTTTAGGAAAAGATTTTTGTAAGCCAACGAATTGTAAGAGTAAAGACAAAATGATACATCTGACTTGTAAAATAAGATATTAAAAAGTATCTTTCAGGCTCAGCAACATCTATGGGCTCAGCTCCCAAATTCTGCAATCACCCATTAACATTAGCAGCAGAAAGTCCATTTCTTCTCAGTTATGCTGCACACAGTGCTGCCCATGCATCCTTGTTCTGAAATGTAAAGATCTGTAAAAAGAATCTCACCTACAATTTGCAGAGGCTCCTACTATTTGCAGAGGCTATGCATTGGAGACTTCTCCATGCGTTATTGATCTTGGGCTAGACTCCTTACCTCCCAAATGGAGTTGACACTGGGTAAGACCCTCAATACATCCATGGGACTATAATTGAGCCTGAAATAAGAAAGTGTCAAAAACTATCCTTCCAAATTGTAAAGGGCTGGAAAGTATTATTTTAACATTCTAACACAACTCTTCATCTTCCAGTTAGATTATAAACCCTTTGAGTTGGCATATCTGTGTTGTTTCCCCACCTACCTACCTGGCCAATTACTTATCACATAGGTAGATAACTGTCTTAGTATATGTTTGTATGATGGAGATATATATATATATATATATATATATATATATATATATATATATACACACACACACACACACACACACATACATAAACATATATATATATAAATACTAAATGTATCATTTTAATTTGCTTTTTTTCCCCCTGTGCAGCGTGGGAATCTAACCCAGGGCCTTGTGTATGCTAGGCATGCACTCTACCATTGAATACCTCCCCAGCCATTTTAACTATTTTTAAGTGTACAGTCCAGTGGCACTAAGTATGTTCACACTATCCCAACATCACCACTATCCCATCTCCAGAACTTTTTCATCATCTCAAAGTAAAACTTTTTCCCCTTTAAACTCTGCTGCCCAGCCCTCCCCCCAACTCCTCCCAGCCCCTGGAAACCTTTGTTTACTTTCTGTCTCTATGAATTTGATACTCCAGACACTACATATAAATGGGATGGCATATATGGTATTTGTTCTTCTGTGTCTGGCATATGTTACACAACATAATGTCTTCAACTTTCATTCATGGTGTATATTTTTTAGTTTACTTTTTCATATTCCATACCTTTAGTCTGCATCAGAACTTCAGACTAAAATGAAATTTCCAAGGAGGAAGGCCAAAAGCTTTACAGGTTTTAGGGAAGAAAAGCAGAGACAGAAACGAGAGCAGGTGCTCTTCGGACCAGGGAAGCCTGAATCATAGGTGTGAATTGGGGTGGGCAGTGGTAGGTGGATGGAGAGGAAGACAACAGTCCAACCAGAGGAAATAGTGTGGCCTCTGCCTCTCACCGGGAAAGCTCTCTGGATCCACTTCCAAATCTTTAGTTGCAACCTAGATAGGGGATTCTCAGTGTGGAATCTGCAAGAATCTGGAAGGCCCATGCAAGGACTCTGGGGTTATGAGTGAATTCTCCAAGATCATATATATTATTTTGAGCATGGGTGCATGGCAGGCGGGGTGGACAAGATTCATAGCTTTAATCATACTCTCTCAGAGACCAGCCTAGGCAACACTTCCTTTGGAAAGTCTTTCTGAATCTTATCTACAGAATTCTTAAGCACATAGTACTTCCTCTGTCTGAGCAACAATTGCACTGTATTAAATGGCCTGATACATCAGTCTTCCTCACATCACAGGAGGGCAAAAACACATTTGTCTTCATTAGTGCCATGTCCCCAGTTTGATGTCAGGTCCATAATAGGCACACAACATATATTTGTTGAATGAAAGAACTTCTTAGGGAAAAAAGAACTGAGGAATTCCAAAGCTCTAAGTTTTTCTTTCAGAGCCAACAGACAGCAGATGATCAGATAAATGAGTTCTGTGAATTTCCCTTGGTCTCTAGTAATGAGATCAGGTGACAAAGATTAGAGTCAAAGATGTGTGGAATTTCTTAACTGGCTCAATCCAATCAGACTTCAGCCTCCAAATGACCTGAGAAAATGGATCTTCACCTCATTTATACATGCAGCCTGTTCTATAACTGGCATAAAGCTTGTTATCCTCCTCTCAATCATTAGATTAACCTGTGCAGCAATAATCATCAACTGTAGATCCCTCAGGTGCCTCTGATATTTCTCTATTTGCTTTTTACCGTTGCAGGCAGTCATTGAGTCTAGTACTTAGGTCCTGGATGTTGCTTACCATGCTTTCTAATTATTTCAGCATTTTCCTCAAATACCTGTACATGTGTATTAGTCAGCTTTGCATCACTGTGACAAACTACCTGAGAAAATCAACTTAAAGGAGGAAAATTTTATTTTGGCTCACAGTTTCCAAGGTTTCAGTCCATGGTCATTTGGTTCCATTGCTTTCCCCCCTCCCCTTTGTTTTATTTATTTATATGAGGTCCTGAGAATCAAACCCTGTGCCTCACACATATCAGGCAAGTGCTCTACCACTCAGCCCCAGCCCCAGCCCTGGCTCCATTGTTTCTGGGCCTGTGGTGAGACGGAACATTATGATGGAGAACATGTGGTAGAACAAAGCTACTTATCTCATAGTGACCTGGAAACAAAGATAGAGAAAGAAGGGGACAAGGACAAAATATACTTCTTTTTTTTTTTTTTTTTGGATGAGCAAACTGGTTGAATCTTTATTTTCATGAAGGTATTTCTAAGATACAGTTTCATAATGCCCTGTAAACATCACATGTATAGGTAGTTTGATACATGTTTTTGCATTTGACAAATACACCTCTTAAGGGCCTGACCCCAATGACCTACATCTTCCAACTAGGCCTCACATCCTAAAGTTTTCCACCACCTCCCAGTAGCCCTCTAAGCTATCCACAAGCTCCCAGCCCTCAGGAGCCTGTCACCTCCCAAAGTCCTTCACTCTAAGCACCGCTGGGTTAGGGACCAAGCCTTCAACACGTGACCTTTGGGGGACATTTCACACCAAACCTGCTCTTTCTGCATCAGAACTTCAGACCAGAATGAAATTTCATTATTAACAGTGTGTAAATATTTATCAGATGATAAAGACCGGGTTTGGATTGGTGAATATGACAGACTGATAAGGAGTTGGACAAACTACAAGATTTCCTATCAACCAATGAGTTTCACCCCAGGTTGCTCATTAGAGTCAAAGGGGATACAGTGCTAATACATAGGATGGCCTCAGGTAAGTCAGAACCTTTGGAGGTGAACCTGGGCATTGTGGGTTCTGTTGTTGTTGTTGGTGGTTTGTTTAAGCCCTCCAAGGAGGGTGATCAACAGCCCAAGTCTGACCAGGGTTATGGTGTTTAGGTGTTTCCCTGACTTTTAGGTGCTAAAAGCAGGAAGACCCAGGAAATTCAAGTTGGTCACCTTATCAGGTGATTCTAATGTGCAGTCACCTGAGGACCACTGAGATTAATTTTGTTGGTGGTGATGGGCAAGGTGTATTGTGAAGTGTTCTATGGTTTTTTCCACTCAAGAGAAATGAACAAAGATTTTTATTTGAGTCCTAGATTAGTCACTTATTAAGTGACCTTTGACAAATAACTAAATCTCTCTGAGGCAGAATTTCTTCATCTGAAAATGGGAGTAATAAAACCACCTTCACCGAACTACTCATGGGTCTGGATTGCTAACCACAGAAATGGCTACTTCCCTTGAACAAGAAAAGGAATGTATTAGAGGAGACCGGATAGTCCACACATTCAGTGGGAAGTTTAGAGAAGTTGGCTTTGATTAGTCAGGATCTAAGACAGAAAAGACACAGCTGAGATTCCTATTTCCTCCCCAATGCACACAAAACACACACAAAAGGTCTGCTTAGGATGTCAGCAAATTTAATGAATAATTTCTAACTAGCCCTGAGACTTTGAGTTCCTTCCCTTAAAGTTCCAGGCTGAACCTCTCATTAGCTGCACTAGGTTTCATACTGCACTCTTTGCTTGAAATTGAGGGAGAAGAGTCATTTAAAACACTTTTAAAAAAGGCAAGTGAAAGGGTAAGAAAATTTTAAAAATTAAAGGGGCTTGGCATGTAGCTCAGTGGTAGAGCACCCCCTGGTTTCAATCCCCAGTATTGTTAAAAAAAATTTTTTTTTTCCTTAAGCCCCCAGTCAGGTGACCACCACCTGTCCCAGTTTGCCAAAGGCTAAGGCATTATCTTGGCTCTTAAGTGCTAAAATCAGGAGATCTCCATTCTGGCTGCTCAGTAGGATTGCCTGGGGGATCTTTTAAAAGATCAAAATTTCAGAGTTGGGAGAAGGAAGCTTCATTTGAATACAGTAGGTGATCCTTAAAGTCCCTATGGTTTGAGAACTAGGTGCCTGAGGAACACCTTCTCCTCTTTGTTGAAAAGGGTTGTAGGTGGAGAAACCCTTTGTCTTCTAATTTTGCTGAGGTGGGGGGGGGGTCAGGGTGTTCTGAAAACAAAACTTCACTATGCAAAAAAATGCATAAAAACAACAACGGATTGCTTAAGGATGGGGATTGATTCTGAGAGGTGTTAGGCTATTTCCTCCTGTGCTGACATCACAGTGTACTTAACCCAAACCTAGATAGTATAGCCTAGCACACACCTAGGCTCTGTGAAGTAGCCAATGTTCCTAGGATACAAACTACATGTGTAGCGGTTACTGTACTGCATCCTCTGGCAACTGTAGAACTGTGGTATTTGTGAATCTCAACATAGAAAAGGTACAGTTAAAAAAAAAAAATACCAGGCAATAGGAATTTTTCAGCTCCGAATATATTTTTTAAGACCACTGTTGCATATACAGCCTATCACTGACTACAACATCATTATGGGGCACATGACTGCTTTAATGATAAAAGAGATTATACGTGCACGAGACTTACCACTCCAGTGGATTTGATTACATGAAACCTAATCACGATGCATACACAGAATGAGAACAAGAGGAACTAGGTATTCTTTTAGAAGTACATCTTATAAAATATAATATGGTAGGGCTAGAGATGTAGCCCAATGGAAGAATGCATGCCTTGCATGTAAGAGGCCCTGGGTTCAATCGCCAGTTTCTGAAAAAAAAAAAAAAACCACATAAAATATAGTATGGTAAACAAAGGAGCTGTCCTTTTCTACTCGAAAAAAATATTTCTACTGAAGTATTAGGAATGAGTCATCTCAAATCGTAAATTCTTTCCTCTGAGAACTACTGAGAAAACACTTGCAGATTATTTCTGTGTAGCTCTTTTTGCTCCCCATTTCATGCAGACCAAAATCTACTTTTACCAATCTCAAGGATACATTAAATGTTACGTTCAGATTATTTCAACTGTTAGGTACAATTGCAAAAGATTTTGAAAAGGAAAAGAAAAAGAAAAAAGGATCACTTAATATCCTGTCTCGTGGCTATCTCTGTGAACTGATAGCAATGCAAATGACTCTGGTTCATAGATATGCAAATAGTTTCTGTTGGGTGGAGGGACAAATGGCGTCAAAATCCCCAAGTGAATAAAGCCAGTTTTGTATCTATTTGTAAATTCATTAAAGTATTCCTGCTAGACCTATTCTTGGGGGATTCTCTTTTAAGCTGGTTATCATATCTTACAGGTTCCCTCATTAACTGATGAGTTAAATTAAAATCTTGATGGGTATTCATTGGAGTCAAGATTTTTACCTTTAAAATGTAGTATCATTTAACATGACTAATATATCCTAAACATTTCTCCTTTAAAAATTATCCATGACAAAAATTATCCATGAATATACATGTTAATGACTTTCTGACATTCTATTATGTGAATAACAATCCATCCTCTGGTGTTCAAATGTTCTACTACTGTTCACCATGCATTCAGTATTTAGATTGCTTGTATTTTTCCCTTCTATGAAAAAAATAATAATAATGAAGATCTTTGTCCATAAATCCTTGTCCACATTTTCCCCCCAATAGAACTACAAAGCTGAAGGCTTTAATATTTTTAAATCTTTCCAAAGACACTGTCAAGCTGCTTTCTGGAAAGAGATAACTTTTACCAAAAGTTGTCAAACTACTTTTCTCATTACACTTTCAGCAATGTTTTCATTTAAAAGCTTTGGGAAGTAAATAGACAGATGGTATCTTGTTTTAGTTTTTAAAAATTATGGTTAAAAACAAAAAACATAAAAGTTATCATCTTAACCATTGTTAAGTGTACAGTTCAGTGGTGTTATGTACATGCATGTTGCTGTGCAACAGATCTCTAGAATCTTTCCATTTTGCAAAACTGAAACTCTCCACCCATTAAACAACTCTCCACTTCCCTCTCCTCCCAACCCCTGGTAACCAACATGCTAATTTCTGTTTCTGTGAATTTGACTACTTTAGATACCTTATATAAGTAATTTTTTGTGTATGACTAGCATAATGTCCTCAAGATTCATCCATGTTGCAGCATGTGACAAGATTTTCTTGCTTCTTAAGGTTGAATAATATTCCATTATATGCATATACCACAGTTATATATCCATTTATTCATTGATGGACATTGGGTTGATTTCACTTCTAGCATATTGGGAATAATATTGCTAGGCACATGGGCGTGCAAATACTTCTTCAAGACTATTAACCAGTTTTTCTTTACTGTAACAAAATACCTTAAGAAAACAACTTAAAGGAGGAAAGTTGTTTTTGTTTGGTTTTGTTTTGGCTCAGTTTCAGAGGTTTCAGATGTAATGTCAGATTTTTGGGACCTCAGTAGACCTCCAGGAGCCAAATCTGATGCAATCATATAAGAGTCTTTATTGCAAGCTTGAGCCTGGACTCACAACCGTTTCCGACGCAGCAGTCCCAGGGAGTGAGTCCTGGTCCTTTGTTCAGTGAGATTTTATAGGTTTTGGGGGGATAACTCTATGCGTCACAACATCACACAGCAAATCATTCCACACCACGGGAAAGTCAAACAACAACTCTTAACATTGATTACCACATTCACTGGCGGGAACAAGTTGGGTAGGGGTGATTGGTTAGTACAAGAGGGGGATTCCTTTGAACTGATTGGTTTAGGCCACGAGGGGTATACATGCTAAACTACATGGTTTCCCAACATGTTATCAACCACCATAAACTACTTGGGTGTCATCTGGCATTCCAGGTATTTTCCCTGTCCCATGCTGATTGGTGGTTGCTAGGGGGTTGCTATGGGTCTTCACCTAGCTTAACTGAGTCAGGGACACCTGGCGCTGCAGATCTCTCCTGTTATTTGCAGACAAACAACTCAGCAGGGTGGGTTTGTGCTTAGGAGTGCTCTGTGGGTTTTTCCAAGGACAAGGGTCACGCCCTCTTGCTCTGGACAGGCTTTGAGGTAGAAGCTGTTTTAAAAAATGGAGTCACATTAGTTTCTCACAGTCTATGGTAGACTGGCTGCATTACTATGGGCCTGTGATGAGGCAGAGTAGAGCTGTTCACCTCATGGTGGTGGGAAGCAGAGAGAATGGTGGGGAGTGGGCTGGGCACTTGATATACTTTTCAAGAAGAACATATCTCCAGTTCCCTACCTCCTCCAACTAGAACCTACCTAATAGCTCATTCAGCCATGAACTCATCAATGGGCTAGTCCATGAGTGAGGTTATTGTCCTCACAATCCAATAATTTCCCCCACAGTTCTACCTCTGAATCTTGTTGTGTTGACAACCAAGCTTTCAATACATGAAACTTTGGAGAGCATCCCAAATCCAAACCATAACATTTCATCCTGCCCCCAGACTCATGCCCATTTCACAATGCAAAATGTATTCCACTCATCTCCAAGAGTCCCTCTAATCTTAACAGTTTCAGCATTGCTCAACAGCCCTCTGATAGTTAAAGCAACTCTTAGCTGTTAGCCCTTGTAAAAATAAAAAAGCAACTTACACACTTTCAGTATAAAGTGGTGGGACAGGCACAGGATAAATACTCCCACCCCAAAAGGGATGAAGAGGGGCTGAAGGGAGAGTTGAGACCAAAGCAAGATCAAAGTCCAGCAGGGAGAACATTAAATTCTATAGCCCCATGTCCTGCATGTGGGGCATGTATGGCAAGATGTGAGTTCTAACAATCCCACTCCTATGACCTTGCCAGCTGCGGGCCACGTGAACTCCCTCCAGCACTGACTTGCTGCCTGTAGCTGTCCTCAGCAGACAGTCCACAGTTTCTTGCATCTTGACTTCCTAGGGTTTCCATTGCAGCTTCAGCTTCACTTTTACAACCTCATGCATCTCTCTCAGGGGCTGCCCTACCCCATATCGCCTGATCTCCCAGGTCTTCTTTTGAAATCTCAGTGGAAGCCTCCATGACCCTACAACTTTTGCATTCTGTGTTTCTGCAAAACCAGCACCATGTGGACTGCACTAAGGTCTGCTTCCAGCTTGAGCAGTAGCCCAGCCCACTTGGACCACCGCAGAGTGCCTGGATGGCTGAGCACAGTGAACTGAATTCTGGGAAAACAACTTCCTAGGAGGCTCTGTGGGAGCAAGGTGCCCTGACACTTTCTTCTCAAAGTCTTTCAAATGAGTTTATACCCTCACACCCTGGAGTCTGCAGTGGGTGGGATCTGGCCAACTCTTGAGATGCTCTCAAGGTATCTATCGTAACAGTACAAAGTACTTGGTTCTTTTTAATAATGCTAATCTCTTCAGCAACTTTATCTTATTTGGCTCCAATTTTATAGACTTTTCTATACAAACTATAAGATTTCCAAATCTTTCCACTCTGCTTCTTGCTCCCAATTCTCACTGTTAATCTGGCTTACATCCACCAGCAATACAGATGCGATCACCGGAATGCTGTGTTGCCTTGAAATTTCCTCTACCAGATTAATTAGTTCATCACCTTTAAACTCAGCCTCACACAAACTCTCAGGGCATGGAAAATGTAGACAAGTTCTTTGCCAGAATGTAACATGAATGACCTCTACTCCATTTCCCAGTAGAATCCTCATTTGCATCTGACACCTCATGAGCACAGTCTTTTAGGGGGTATGGTACTGGGGATTGAACCCAGAGACACTATACCATTGAGTTATATCCCCTACCCTTTGTAATTTTATTTCAAGACAGGGAGTTGTTAATTTGCAGAGGCTGGCCTTGCATTTGAGATCTTCTTTCCCCAGTGGTCTGAGTCACTGGGATTACAGGTGTGCACCACCATCTCCAGCCCATGAGCACAGTCTTCATTGGCTATATTCCTACGAGCATTCTGGTCTTCTGAGCTCACACCAGAATCATCCATTAAGTGCCACTTACAATATTCTAGGGCTTTTCTAGCTTCATCTCAAAGCCTTCCCAAACTCTTCCCACAAACCTATTTTGAAGGTTTCTGAACCATATTGTCAAGTATAGTCCTATTAACAACCACATATATGCTTCTTTGTACCAATTTTCTGTGTTAGTCAGATTTTTGTCACTGGGACAAAGTACGTGAGCAAACAACTTAAAGGAGAGCAGATATATTTGGCTCACAGTTTTAGAGATTTTAGTCCACAGTTGGCTGGCTCCATTGCTATGGGGCTCTGCTGAGGGGCATGGCATCCAGGAGCAGAGCTGATCACCTCCTGGCAGCAGGGAAGGAAAGAGGTATAGAGGGAGTGGGGAGGGGAAACATATGAAACGTATGGGGACAAGATATACCCTTCAAGATCATGCCCCCAGTTCCCTACCTCCTCCAACATGCTGCACCTCGTTAATAGCCCATTCAGTGATGGACTTATCCATGGATGAATCCATTGATGAACTTTTTTTAAAAAAATATTGTTTAGTTGTTGGTAGACCTTTATTTTACTTATTTGTATGTGGTGCTGAGAATCGAACCCAGTGCCTCACGCATGCTAGGCAAGCACCCTACCACTGAGCCACAACCCCAGCCCCTCCATTGATGAACTTGGTGTCTTCTTGATCCTATCCTTTTCCCAAAGCCCCACCTCTGAACATTTCTGTGTTGAGGACTATTATGGTTTGGATAGGATGTGTCCCCCCAAATCGCCTATGTTTCTGCAGGGATATTCAGACTTGAAATGATTGAATTGTGAGCTCTGTAACCTAGTCAATCCATTCTACTTTTAATGCATTGAGTGGGAACTAGGCAGATGGGGCATAGCTGGAGGAGGTGGGTCACTGGGGGCATCCCCAGAAACAGTGCATCTTCCCTACTTCCCTTCCCCCTTCTCTCTCTTCCTGATCCTGCTAGTAGCTGAGCAGCTTTCCTCTGCTGGCCTTTCTGCCATGATGTGCTGCCTCACCTTGGGCGAGGAGCAGAGGAGGTAGCTATCTATAAACTGTGACCTCTGAAATTGTGAGACCCCAATAAACTTTTCCTCCTCTCAGTGGTTCTTGTCAGATATTTTGGTTACAGCAAGGCAAAAACTGACTCAAACAGGGATCAAGCCTTCAATACATGAGGCTTGGAACAGTCCAGATCCAAATCATAACAAAAACCCCACTTTTAGTTCTTTCAGAAATCGTGTACCCGGAAGTAGCATTACTGGATCATATGGGAATTCCAATTCAAATTTTCTGAGAGCCCGCCACACTCTTTCCCATAGCAGCGGCACCTTTTTACAATCTCATAGTGCTCAAAGATTCCCACTTCTCTATATCCTCAGCAACATTTGTTATTTCAGTCATCCTAATAGGGATGGAGTGACATCCTGTAGGTCTGATTTGCATTTCTCTAGTGATTAGTGATGTTGAGCATCCTTTCATGTGCTTGTTATCTGTTTATACATCCTCTTTGGAGAAATGTCCTTTCCAGTCCTTTGCTCATTTTTCAGTTGGTTTTTCACGTTGCTATTTTGAGTAGAGGAGCTCAGTTGTTGAGTAGAGGAGCTCTTTTTTATTCTGAATAGTGACCCCTCATCTGACATATAGTTGGCAATTACTTCTCAATTGCTACACTTGGATTTCCTTTTCACTGCTGATTTGCCCTTTGCTATACAGAAAAATTTAAATATTGGTGGAGTCCCGATTAGACAAATGGGACTTATTATGTTCCTGTTTGTTTTTCAGTACTGGGGCTTGAAACCACAGGCGCTTTACCACTGAGCTAGATCCCTAGTCCTTTTTATTTTTTATTTTGAGACAGGGCTTCACTAAGTTGCTGAGGCGAGCTTTGAATCTGTAATCCTCCTTCCTCAGCCTCCTAAGCCACTGGATTACAGGTGTGTGCCAACATCTCAGGCTGATGCTCCTAACTCTCAATGCTTTACTGTAGATCAAAAATTAACTCTGCAGTTTGTTCCTTTAAGCTACTCATCCCAACCCACTTAATTTAATTTATGTTTTTGTGGTGCTGGGAGTGGTAGGCAAGCACTCTACCACTGAGCTACACCCCTGTCAACTATCCCAACTCTCTTTATAAGACCATCCAGACTGTGGTCTTCATTGCCTGGGACATACACTTGTGCAGAATAAGAGTTGAATCCACCTTCCTCTCTTTTTCCTTGAGCATTCACAACTGAATTTGCATAAATCACACTTAATTATTTGAACCTACTGAAGTAGCTACTTCTAAATCTAAATCTAGAAATAGAATGCTTACATTTTTTGACCATTTGGGACATCTAATTTTTTTGCCAGTCCATGCAAGCTTCATATATCATACACTCTAACCACTGGAGAGACTGATGGTATATAACAATAGAACTTCCTCCTTCTGCAGCTACCAGTGCAAGCAGCCTGTAGCAACCCGCCCAGCCTAGTAAGGACTTGCTCAGTGACGCCCTACTTCCCATTTTACTCTCTCTTCCCAGCTTTCAACTCAAGATCAACCAGAAAAGGCTGAAGACACTCCCCAAACAAATCACCTAAGATGCCTAGCTTCTCTTGCTTATGATTAGCTTGCCTCTAGCTTCCTCGAGCCTAAAAATCCAGTCAGAGCACACCTGAAATCTCCTTTTTTTTTAAAAAAAATATTTTTACTGTTATTAAGCTTTCTTACCCTTACTCAAATCTCTGACAAAGGCAAGAGAGGGTGGTTGACTCCTTCACTGTAGAAAGCTGGGGTTCTCATTTAGGAAGGTCTTTATTTCCAAACTGTATGGATCACAAAGCCTTTTCATATGCCTTGGTCTTTAATTCTTAATGATTTTCAAAATGCTATGATGCTATGCTTTTTATGATGCTTTTAACATACATGATGTAAATGTCTGTGTGATCACATGTATTCAACTCTGTCGTGGTCAGACTACATTACTTTTTGATGTGGCATAGCCTTCTGTCCAGGTTGTGGGTTGAAGTCAGACATTAGCCTCTGCTCTAACGTATGAAAATGAGGGTATAAATCCACCAGCAAAGGGCCAAGAGAATGGGTGGGCCCTCTTTTCCTTCCCCTGCTCCTTTCTAGAATGGTGTCACCCAAGACTGTGATTTTAAGGCAGGAGATTGTAAATGTCTTCCCTGAATAATGATGATAATAATAGCTAGCGCTTATTTAATGCTTACTGTGTGCCCGACAGTGTTTTATAAAAACAAATTTGTTTAATTCTCACATCAAGCATATAAGATAGGCATTGTCATCATCCCCATTTTGCAAATAAAGAAACAGGCTCAAGCAGGTAATCACAGTTACTCAGGAGGCTGAGGCAGGATCTTGAGTTCAAAGTCAGCCTGAGTAACATAGAAACCCTGTCTCAGAGAGAGGGAGAGACAGGGGCAGAAAGAAAGAAAGGGAGAAAAGGAATTGAGGTCCAGAAAGGTCAGGTAAATTGACAAAGATTACTCAGCAAATGAGTGGTAGATCTCAAATTTGTTCCTGACTCTATACCTAACAACTGCTTGTTGTTTCTTCTTTAGGGAAGATCTAAAGATACTGATATCCAGCTGTGTGCAGAAGCTCAGGAGGTTGAGAAAGGAGGATTTCAAGGTCAAAGCCAGCCTCAGCCTCAGCAAAGGTGAGATGCTCAGCAACTCAGTGAGACCCTGTCTCTAGATAAAATACAAAATAGGGCTAGGGATGGGGCTCAGTGGTTGAATGCCCCTGAGTTCATCCCTAGTACCAAACAAAACAAAACAAAACAAAACAAAACAAAACAAAACAAAACAAAACAAAAAACCATGCAGTGCTTCCCCACAAAGTATTCCATCCTGGTCACTATATAATGAACCTCTAGTTGAAAGGCCCCCCTCATAACCAGAACTTTCTATCAGTTGACTATTGCTGGACTCCTAGACATGAGCAGACTGAAGACTGAAAACATTTGAGGAACTTTTTTGCCTTTTTTTGTTTTAATCAACTTTGATATACAATTTGTACAGAATAAAATGCACCTATATTAAGTGTACAGTCTGATGAGTTTTGGCAAACATGTATACCAGTGTAAACACCACTACAATTAATATGTGAAACACTGTCTACTCAGAAAATTCCATTGTGCCCCTTTCTCAGTCAGTTCCCATACCAACCCCCTCCCAGAGTACCACTACCTAATTTCTTTCACTTTAGTTAGTTTTGCCTGTTGTGAACTTCATACAAATGGAATTATGCAGCATATTCCCTGCCATTTTGACATCATCACACACATCTACTTGTTTCTTGGATTAGAGGCTTGCTCCTAGCCAGGTGCAGTGGTGTACACCTGCAATCCCAGTGATGTAGAGGCTGAGGCAGGAGGATAGCAAGTTCAAGGCCAGCCTGGGCAATTTAGCAAGACTCTGTCTCAAAACAAAAAATAAAGAGGGCTGGGGATGTGGCTTAATGGTAGAGCACCTCTAGGCTCAATCCATGGTATTCTAAATAGTAACGATGATGATGATGATAATAATAATGTTTGTTCCTTTTCATTGATGAAATACTATGTGTATTTATTCTCCTTTTGATGGCTATTTGGGATGTTCCAGGTTTTTTTTCACCCAAGAAAAATATTTAATATAAATAATCTTAAAATATTAATATAAAAGTCATTGTCAGATGGATTAATCTGTGGTTATTGAGTTATTTCCATAAAGCATTTAGCTCATTATCAACTATTTTATTTGGGATATTTGTCTATTCCTAAGTCCAGGGTAAATATATTTATAAGAACTATATAACTGCAGAGTTGGGAGTGGGGACAGTGTCCTGCTTCTCCCAGAATGACAGCTGTGCTTTGTGGGCAGGGCACTGGGTAGAGAAGACACCTCTGGAATGTCTTCTTGGTTTCTTCTAGAACCTGAACCCTACTGTTGGACTGGATGAGGGCAATCCAGGTCCCAGTATTCTGGGCTTGCAGCCCTGAGGAACAGCCACCATATGAGTGGAGCTGGGGGTAAAAAGGAAACCTCCAGCCTCGTGTCCATGCTCACCTGGAATTTAGCTTCTTCATACACAGCTGGGAAGAATAACGGATGCTGAGAACCTGTCCTTCTTGGGGAGATAATCCAGGGCTTGACTGGGAGCTTGGGGGAGAAGGAGCCACCCACCCAACTCGAGTGGCTTCCGTCAGGCAGAGCTGGCACAGCCAGGGAGAGGTAGTGGCTCCTGTGCTGCAGACTCCAGCCGATCTTACCAACACTTAGGACATGTTTCCCAATTCCTCGTATGTCCTTAGGACAATTTTCAGAACATTTATTTTTTTTTTAACTATTTGTCACCAATTATGTCTATTTCACTGGGAAGCAAGTCCACAGAACTCTAGTATCTCTCAACAAATACTCTTTTGCACTTTGGGTTTTTTTTTTAATTTAATGTATTAATATATCCAGGACATTACTTCATCAATTTATAGAGATAATCCTCATTCTTTCAACAGAAGCACTGTGTGGATGTATCATAATTTATTCATTCATTCTCTTACGTAGGAAACTTACTTTTTTTTTTTTTCTCAATATTTTACTATTAGAAAAAACGACTGCAGTGACTTGCCCTGTCTGCATGTAGTATCAACCAAGTGAAGGCCTATACTCAGGTTAAACACCTAGAGTGACATTGCTGGAACAAAAGGTAAGCGAATATTTGTCAGATATTGCTAAATTCTCCTCTAAAAGGGTGGTGCCAATTTTGATTTCCAGTGGCAATATATGAAAGTACCTGTTTCCTTTGTAGCCTTACCAACAGAATGTATTGTCATCTGATAGGTGAGATATGATATCCCAGAGTAGTTTCAATTTTTATTTCTGTAATTGTTAAGTGAGGCCAAATATTTTTACATATCTTAAAGATCACTTTTATATATTTATGTGAATGTTTTAAAATAATTTTTCTCTCCTATTTTTTTCTTTCTTCCTTTCTTTTATTTAAATTTGAGACAGGGTCTTGCTGAGTTGTTGAAGCTGGCCTTGAACTTGCAATACTCCTGCCTCAGCCTCCCAAATTGCTGGGATTACAGGCACACAGCTCTCCCCATTTTGCCATTAAAATTTTGATCTTTTATTCCTCAATTTTTAGGAGTTTTTTTAAAAAAAATAATGTTGATATTTGCCATTTGTCCGTAATATATGTTGAAAATATTTTCTTTTTTAATTGTACACAATACCTTTATTTTGTTTATTTATTTTTATGTGGTTTGAGGACTGAACCCAGGGCCTCGCAGATGCTAGGCAAGCACTCTACCACTGAGCCACAACCCCAGCCCATAAATATTTCTTTTAGGTCATCAGCTTTTTTTTTTCTTTATTTATGCATTTCTTTTCTCATTCAAAAGCTTATTTGGGGGCTGGGGGTATATCTTAGAGGTAGAGCACTTGCCTAGCATGCTCAGGGCCCTGTGTTTAATGCCCAGGACTGAAAAATAAGTTTATGTAGCTAAATTTATGTCTTTTCTTATACTGCTCCCTCATCTTGAACATATTTTTTAAAAATATTTATTTTTTAGTTATAGTTGGACACAATACCTTTATTTATTTTTATGTGGTACTGAGGATTAAACCCAGGGCCTTGCACATGCTAAGCAAGTGCTCTACCGCTGAGCCACAACCCCAGCCCATCTTGGAGATATTTTGAAAACCTTTCCTTTCCCTAAGCTGAAGTTAAAGATAAATGTACCGGTGTTTTCTTCTAATACTTACATGGTCTCATATTTTCCCATTAAGATCTTTGAAGAGCTTAAAATGTATTTACTCTTAGGCATGGTGTAAGTTATGGACATAATCTTATTTTTCTACAAATGATTACTCAGATGCCCTAGTACAATTTATTTACCCCAGTGATTTAAGATGTCACTCTTATCATATACAGATTTTTATATCTACTAGGGTCTATTACTAGAATTTCTATTTAATTCCACTGGTCTGCTACTCTAAGCATCAGTACAAACTACTTTAGATATGCAGGATTTATAACAGGTTTTAATATTTGGTAGGGTTTCTGTTTCTTTTTCTGTGTTTGCAGGGGGTGTTTGTTTTGCTCTATGAATTTTAGTAAACACTTGTATTTTATTGGGATTTATTAACTTTACTGGTTAATTTTTGGAGAATTGACATCTTTATGAAAAACCATATGTATATGTATATACATAGATACACACACACACACACACATATAAAAGAAAAATAGACTTGTTCAAATGAAAAGACATGCCTTGTTTTTAGATAGGTATTTTTCATAAAGATGTATATATATTTATTTATTTTTATGTGGTGCTGAGGCTTGAACCCAGTGCCTCATACATGCTAGGCTAGTGCTCTACTACTGAGCTACAGCCCCAGCCCTTCAACTTGTTCTTATTTGTTGCTATTATCAGGGGAATTTTTTTTTTTTTACCACTATATCCTCTAACTGGTTACATTTCACTCTAACTTGTTCACATTTCATGCATATGAAAACAATTGGTTCCTCTGTTAATTTTATACGAAGCTTTCTTTCAGAATTCTTTTAGTCTTTTAGTTTATCACTGATTCTCTAAGGTTTTGCAGCTATACTATCACGTCATCTGCATGTATAGGTATTTTTACTTTCTTTCTTTTCTTTTTTTGTACTAGGGATTGATCCCAGGTGCACTTTACATTTGAGCTACATCTCCAGCCCTTTTTATGTTTTATTTTGAAACAGGGTCTCACTAAGTTGCTGAGTCTGGCCTTGAACTTGCAATCCTTCTGCTTCAGCCTCCCAAGCTGCTAGGATTACACGTATGTGCCCCTGTGTCAGTCTAGATATTCTTACATTTATAAAAACTTATTTTTTTTTCCAATTTTTAAGTTTCCAATTTTTTCTTGTCTTATTGTATTGGCAAATACCTACAATATGAAGATGTATTTGTTAGTAATTAGAGATAGTAGGCTTTTTTGCCTTGATCAAAATCTTAGTGGAAATGTTAGGTGCTAACTTTAGAACTATTAGAAGGTAGTTTTTAGTTCCAACTTGTTGACTTTTTGTCAGGAGTAGGTGTTGAAATTTGTCAAAGTCTCTTTCAACATCTACAAATATAATCATACATCTTCCCCCCTTATATCTATTATTATGACATATCATATTAATGGATTTATTAATATTGAACTAAACTTTCACTCCAGGGAAAACATTCTCATTTGGTCATGGTGCATTATTTTCTTAAAGCTGTACTGGATTCTGTTTCCTAATTTAACACTTTTATTTTGGTACGTAATACTGGTCTTGAGTTTTCTTTCCTATTTTTTATACATTTTCAGTATCAGGTTTAAGTATATGGGTTTTACTTGTGTCACAAAAAGGAATAGAAGATTTTTCTTCATTTTCAGTGCTTGGAAAAAAATTTACAGAACATCAGGGCTGTTATGGTTAGGGGTTCATGGGGCTTCCTCAATACTAGTTTTTTTTTATCTATGAAATTAATCACTTTAAATTTTATAACTCTATAGGGTCAATTTGTGTAATTTGTATTTACCTAAAAAATTATACATTTAACCTAGGTTCTCAAATGTGTTTGCATATAGGGTTTTGCAAATTAGTCACTTATAATTTTGGTGGGGGCAGAGAAATGGGGATTGAACCTAGGGACACTTGACCACTAAACTACATCCCCAGCCCCTTTAATTTTTTTATTTTGAGACAGGGCCTTACTAAGTTGCCCAGGTTGACCTTGAACTTATGATCCTCCTGCCTCAGACTCCTGAGTCACCGGGATTACATGTGTACACCACCTCACGCAGCAATCACTTGTGATTTTCAAAGTTATCCTCTTTCAAGAGTTATGATTTCTTTGCCATTTTTTATTTTGAATTTTATGTTTTCTAACTTGTTTTTTGATCAAGTTAGTGGTTTGTCTATTTTTGTGTCTTTATTCAAGAAACCAGAATTTTGAGTGATTAATTAGATCTTCTGCTTTTCTATTCTATGCCTTAGTAATTTCTACCACTATGAAGTTCTCTTTGATCATTGTTTTAATGTAGCCCATAGAGTCTGTGTAGAAACTCCAGTCCCTCTTTCAGTCAGTGCTTCCTCCCATCAAAGGAACCACTCCCCTGGCTGCTCTCACTAGTTTTGTCCTTTTTTGGTATTCCTACCTGTGAAGTCAGAGAGTATGTAATGTTTTGTGTCTGGCTTTTTTCACTCAATGTCATGTATATGAGGGTCAATGTATATACCAGTAGTTCATTGCTGATGATGATAATTTATTTTATAAATTTATTTATCTGTCAGCACATTATTGCTGATAATGAATATTCTCTGAGCAACCTACTGTGTGTTGGGCTTTGCAATAACACCAATCTTTTTTTTTTTTAAAGAGAGAGAGAGAGAGAATTTTTTTTTTAATATTTATTTTTTAGTTTTTGGCAGACACAACCTATTGTTTGTATGTGGTGCTGAGGATCAAACCCGGGCTGCATGCATGCCAGGCGAGCGCGCCACCGCTTGAGCCACCTCCCCAGCCCATAACACCAATCTTTTTTTTTTTTTGGGGGGGGGGCTGCCCGCTCTTTGGAGTTTATTTTCTGCTTGAGCAAGGCACAGTTATGTGGATCAGAAAAGCCCACTGTGATTTGGAAAGAAGGGGTCTCTTGCCTGGCGCCTGCCATCTCCATGTGGAAGAACCCAGCTGGTCTCTGCTTGCTGTAGCCCATCAACCCTACCCGCTGGAGTGGGCAGGATTTGACCTAGCACCTTGGAAGCCCCAATCAGGTCAGGACTGAGACCCAGTGCTGGCTTGACCCGGCTGGTTGACTGGCTGCTGCTTCGTGGTTTCTGGAGGCAGTGGTGGAGGCCTGGGTGGATTCCGAGTGCTCTGGAGACTCCACCACTGTGGCCATGAACGGAAGAGTGGACTTCCCGAAGAAGAAGCTGGCCCACCAGTGACCTGGGTCGGCCTTGGGGAGACCCGGGTGGTGGGGGATGGCCTCCCCAGGGTACTCGGCACTTCCGCAGGAGCTGTTGCTGGACGCGGAGCCCAGGCGGCGCCGGTAGTAGTCGTGGGTGGCCACCAGCGAGCCGCTAGAGGGGATGGCTGCCATGCTTCGCCTATGGGCTGGTGGAGACCTCGGAGGCGACCCCTCGCAGCCCCCGGTGCCCGGTCACCGGTGGCGGGGCCTGGGCGCTAGGCCGCGGAGCCCATCGGTAACAGAGGCCGTAGGACGCCGCTCCTCCGTCCCATAACACCAATCTTAACCAAGGGCTGTGATTGATCCTATGCCCAGCATGCCTGACATGATATACACTGCAAAATACAAAAACAGAACGATAAGAGTACATTTCATCATCACTGCTGCAGCTTTGCTGAGGTTAGAGAAATAGCCACTAGGATGATGCTTAAGACCACGGTGAGAAGGCCTTCAACTATTCATCTTGAAAGGAGTGGTTCTCAACCTTCTGCATGAGAATTACCAGAAAGGCTTGAAGAAACACAGTTTGTGGGGAGCTTCAGCCCCCAGAGTTTCATATTCAGTAGGTCTTGGGTGGGACCTGACAAGACAGTTCTAACAAGCCCCCAGGGGACGCTGTTGTGCTGGTCTAGGGATCACACGTTGGAAAGCACTACTTCAGGGTGCCAGGATAACAGAACTTGATGTGGTTCTTTCACCATCATCAGAGGCAGCTCAGGGTTCCTGCATCTCTTCTGTTACCCAAATTATCAGGAGTTATTTGAGCCAAGAACTGGTGCTAGAGGGCTCTCAGACCCTTAGGCTTGGAATGAATCATCAGGGGTCTCTCTCTGGGTACTGAACTGGTATGGAGGAAGCTAGGCTCAGCAGTGCTGTCGCCTGTGATGCTTTTTTTGTATCAATGAGGAGGGGGCAAAAGACATCTAGTATAAATATATGATCAGTAGGATCGGGAAGATGGGGACTGGTTTTAAAGGAAAGGAAATAGAATGTTAATACCTTCAGGACACCTCCCCCTGCTCCAACCTGTTGCCAGGGTTATCTGCCTCCATGGAACTGTTCTTCCCAACAAAGATTTGTTAATGAATGACCCCTGGAAGGCTCCTTGTCCACCTTTTGATCAAGGTAAGATAAGGGAAGAGAGGGTATGAGAACAAAGGAAATCTAAAAATCTATCAAAGGAGCAGGACACCCCCACTCTCTTGGGCACCAACTTCCAACTCAGATCCCTTCCTCCCTCTCTCTCTCTCTCTCTCTCTCTCTCTCTCTCTCTCTCTCTCTCTCTCTTCTAAATAAAACTTTTTGCTCTTGCCTCTGTGTTTCTTAGGTGTTCAATCTTTGACACCAGGGAAACGGGACTTGGATTCTCAACACCTGCATCATCATCGTCATCCACACAGTCATCTCCAATACTGCTAAGGACGGACATTTGGATTCAGGTCAACCTCTAGCTTCCAGAAGCCCTTGGAGACCATACCTGGCTGGATGCCCAAGATACCCTGAGGGAGGCTGGGCCCCTGCTGTTAGCAGTAAAGCATGGCAGAACCTTACAGTGGCTTCACTTTCTGGAAATAGACAAGTTGAACAATAGGCTGCTAAAGCACATACCAGAAAATCCAGCAATTTTACAAAGTGTGGGCGGGTATGCCAGGGGATAGGGTATTCTCGGTGGCATCACAGTGCAGCTGGCCCTTCCTTACCAGGTCTAGGATCATCCTCTCCTGCTCCTGCCCAGAAGATCTCTTCAGCAAATAGATAATTCTCCTTTTGAAAAGATCCCATGGGGTGGTTTCCCTGCAGGGGGCCCAGCTGTGCCTAGGAATCCATGCTTCTTATTCTATCTTTGTTTCCAGGTGGGAAGAGCCTTTCAGGACCAACATTGATACATGATGGATGAGAAAGAACTTTGTCAATGCCACTCAGTGACGGGAGTTGGACCGGAGGTGAAGATGTTGATCATCTGAGCATGAGAGGATTACAGCTGAGGAAGGAATGCCCAGACCCTAGGGTGTTCAGGATGAAGGGGTTGACGAGGACCTTGGCTCGAAGGCTTGTTTCTTTCTCCTGATCTCACAGATACACCTCCAGAGGTCACATCTTGGAATTCTGCTTCCTCAGTGGCAGTGCTCTGTTCTGGTGCCGAGTTGTTCAAGAGGAACAGTTTTAGAGAGGGATGAGGTGGTTGGCATGGTCTGTCTGGAGATTTACATTTTTCCTTGGGTCTCAGGAAGCATTTGCATCCACACTGCATCCTAGATACTGGCCCTCTGACTGTGTAGCTCCTAACTTGCCTGCTGTGGGATATCTTGAAAAGCACCCCCCCCCCCCCGAGGCTGGATACATTTTATACTAACAAAATTAGGAATGGACAAATTCCAGAAAAAGAAAGTCCTTCAGCCCACAAACCCCAATTCTTTGATTCTTTGCAAATATGAAATTGTTCTTCAAATGGATTAATGTCTCAGGTATCTGAGGACAATTAGGATTTAGCCAGCCTGGAGGTACCTGTCCTTAGAAGCTGAATGAAGCCCTTCACCAGGGCCAGGGGTATTTTACCAGAATTAGCCCAGCAGTGCACAGTGCCACCTAGTGGTGAGCTTGCACAGGAGGGTTTTCCCTCTAAAAACCCTCTGCACAAAACTGGCTGAACCACAAGAGGGTAAAGCATCCCTTTCAGCCATAAAGATCCAACAGCAACTACCACACTTTTTTTTAGATCTCTCTGATTTATGAGGTCTTGCCTCTCCTAACTTACAGTTTCCTCTTCTGTACAATAAGGTCAACCTGCTGAACCTGAACTTCCCTTTCTGAACTGGTTTCTTTATGTGGATCAAAATCCCCTTTTATTTCTTCCCCTGATACTTCCTCTTTCTCTACTTGGAAATAAAGAAAAAAAAAGAAGAAAGTTTTTATTATGTAATGGCAATCTTGTTCTTAGTTAATTTACATTGTTGGAGCAGGCTTAGCCAGCGATGTGTCTGGCAGGCAGAAGTGTCAGTTGCCTATGGATTGCATAATGCAGTTCTAAAACAGGCAGCCTGCTTAAGAAATGATATGAGAATGTGACCTTTTTTTTTTTCCCCTGCTCCTATTTTTTTTCCAAATTGTGAAAGCTACATTACAGTATATTGAGAACTGGAAAGAATACGACGTCACTTCCATCACCCAGTAGTATCACAGCAGGATTCCAGATGTTACAGTTTAAGATTCTTGTTATTTCACACTTCATTCAGGTGCTATCTTCTGCAGCTGGGAATTAAATTTCATTTTCTCTGAAATATAGTCAATCAAACAAGAAAGTATGATATGGCAGGACGACCGACTAACTGGTTATTCAGAATGGTCCCTTTGTGAGAGTGATTAGATGTGTTCGTTCTCCAACAGCATTGGCTATTAGCACCTTTTTCCATTTTGCCCATTTCACAGCAATAAGGATAACTATTTCGGTGTGCATTTCTTGATTTACCTCTGAGGATGAACATTTCACAGACTTGGTGACTGTTTATGTTTTTCTCTGAATTTTTTGTGCCTCTCCTTTGCTTATTTTTATTACCTTGTTTATAGATTTCTTTCTTATTAATTTGAAGGAGTTATTTACCTACTAGCAACATTTACAATTTGTCATAGTTTGCAAATATTCTCTCCCAGTCTATTCATCTTTTGGATTTTTTTTCATATTTTAAATGTTTACAGGGTAGAATCTTAGTTTTTCTCTATGGCTTTCAAGATTTCAGTGTTTGATAAAGGGACAGCCAGCACCCTAATGTTAAATAAATTTTTAAAATTTTCTATTATAATAGTTCTGTTTTATTTTTGTATTTGTGTTTTTAAACTCCAAGGAGTTTATTGTTGTTTAAAGTGTGAATAGTAAAAAGCCAAGTTCTAACTTTGTTTTTGTCCAAAGTTAGAACCACCCTCAACCCCACCCTTTTCAGAGAGAGTATAAAATGCCACAGTCTTTGGGGACTACAATTTGGCCAGACTTCTTGATTAAGGTGCACATACCATTCTATCCAGCAATCCTACCTCTAGAAATGTGTCTTACAGAAATAAAAAGCATCAGCATATAACATTTTACATGTAAGGTGCTACATCATGTCATTTCTTTTAATATAGCTCCAAAATCTAGAATTATCATGAATGTACAGGAAGAATGTTGTAATAAATTAAAGCAGATCCATTCTATGAAATATTATGAGCTATTTGAAATAAATTAGTAGCTCCCAACATATATTGACTTAGAAAAGTGATCATGTTAAGTGGAGAAAGAAAAGTTACATGACATTAAAAAATACTTTATGTCTGAATATGAATAGGAAAAGAACATAAATCCTGGGCACAGGGGCACACACCTGTAATCCCAGCTACTCAGGAGGCTAATCAAGAGTATCACTTGAGTGCAGGCATTGGACCAGTCTGAGTATGGTGGGATCCCATCTCAAAAATAAAATAAAATGATACCCATCATGAAATTACCATTGATTTTTCTTTTTTTAAATTTGTTTTTAGATATACATGACAGAAGAGTATATTTTGACATATTATACATACATGGAATATAACTTATTCTAATTAAGATCCCATTCTTGCAGTTACACATGATGTGGAATTTCACTGTTCCTGTGTTCATATATGAACATAGGAAAGTATATTATATCTTTATCATTGATTTTCTTAAGGAGAAGGAATTGGAAGGGCATTGGACTATAAAGAACAGAGATTATTAATTTTTCAAAAATATCTTTTTAGTTGTGGATGAACACATAGTATCTTTATTTATTTTTATGTGGTACTGAGGATTGAACCCAGTGCCTCACACACGTAGGCAGTGCTTTACCACTGAGCTACAGCCCCAGACCCAAGATTATTAATTTTTATTTTGTAGACTTTTTTTAATATTTATTTTTTGGCTTTAAGTGGACACAGTATCTTTATTTTATTTCCATGTGGATCAAACCCAGTGCCTCATGCATGCTAGGTGAGCACTCTACCACTGAGACACAACCCCAGCCCCTAGACTTTTTTTTTTTTAATACAACAAATCAAGAAAGAAATCTTGTCACTAACTGGTTAATTCTCATAAAAGGGAACTTGTTTAACCTATGGGAGGAAGAAGGATCAATGCTCACATTTTGCCTTCTAAAAGGGCAAAGGGAGACGAGACAAGTGTTTCATGCATGGGAAGGTAGGTAAGTTTCAGAAGGAATAAGCTCCTATGTTGTCAGGGTAGAATGAGAAGCGGCAGACAGGCATCTCAGGGAGACTGATTTTAGCACATGATGTAAAGTTCTAATCACTAGAAGTGTCCAAAAACTGAAGCATCTGTCACACTGAGTTTGAGTTTTCCATTGCTAGAAATATCAAGCCAAGGCTAGGTGACCATCTGTCATGTGTGCTGTGGAATAAATTTCTAAATTTAACTGGAGGTTGGACTAGATAATTCTACCAATTTTCAGTGCTAAAGTTTGAGTGATTTTTAAAAATATTTTTATCAGTTATTGATGGATATTTATTTATTTATTTTTTATATGTAGTGCTAGGTAAGTGCTCTACCACTGAGCCACAACCCCAGCCCCAAGTTTGATGATTTTAACATCTGAAAAACTTTATTAAAATATAATATTCAAAAGTATGTGGCATACTCCAGTAATCCCTGTTATTCTGGAGGCTGAGGCCAGAGGATTGTGAGTTCAAAACCAACCCGGGCAACTTAGGGAGGCCCTGGTCTCAAAATAAAATTTAAAAATGTACTCGGGGAGCAGTTCAATGGTAGAGCATTTGCCTAACATGTGTGAGGCCCTGGGATTAATTCCCAGTATAAAACACACACACACAAAAACCAATCAATCAATCTATCTATCTCTATAGATAATTTAGAAATCATCCTCACCTGCATATAAAGTTCCAATATTCATAGAGGGAACCATTATATGATAGATGGGGTATTTGATTAGAAACTTATATCATGTTGTGTTCCTAAACTGTTTAAATTTCTATCATTAATGTATTAATTTTGCAATAAAACTCATTAAAATATAAATATCCATCCTCAGCAGATTTCCAGTAAAGAGTAGTATATTTAACTGCTTGACAGCGTGGACACAGTGCACTAAATATAGATCATAGTTTTTCTTCCTTTCTCTGATGGTGTTTTATTTTTCTTTTTTAATATTGCCAGTTGCTTTCATCCCAAAAGTAAATGCAAGGCCCTTCCATTACAGAAACATTAAGGCTCCATGAAAAGCATATTTGGAGATAAAATAAATTAATAAATACGCAAACACTTCCACTTTAAGAAGCATGATATTTTTTTTTGTTAAAGAATCTTTCAAAAATGAAGACAAAGCAGCTCAGGAACCTGAAGCAGGAGGATCACAAGTTCAAAGCCACCCTCAGCAACTTAGCAAGATTCTGTCTATAAATAAAATATTAAAAAGGGCTTGGGATATGGTTCAGTGGTAAGAACCCCTGGGTTCAATCCTGGGGGAAAAAATACAAAATACTTTTTCAGACATAAAAAGCTGAAAGACTTTGTGACTAGCAGATTCATTGTACAAGAGATGAATAAGGAAATCCTTTAGGTAAAAGGAAAGTATGGATCTACATATACAAAAAACATCTTGAAAAAGAAAACAAATCATTCTAACTGGAGTGAGATGGAATCTCAGTATAGTTTTAATTTGCATTTCTCTAATTGCTAGAGATGTTGACCATTTTTCATATATTTGTTGACCATTCGTATTTCTTCTTTTAGAAGGGTCTGTTCCATTTCTTTGCCCATTTATTGATTGGGTTATTTGTTTTTTTGGTGTTAAGCTTTTTTGAGTTCTTTGTATATCCTGAAAATTAATGCTCTATCTGACTGGAGGTGGCAAAGATTTTCTCCCATTCTGCAGGCTCTTTCTCCGTGCTCTTGATTGTTTCTTTTGCTGTGAAGAAGCTTGTAGTATGGAGATTCCTCAAAAAGCTAGGAATGGAACCACCATTTGACCCAGTTATCCCACTCCTTGGCATATATTCAAAGAACTTAAAATCAGCATACTACAATGACATGGCCACATCAATGTTTATAGCAGCACAATTCACAATAGCTAAGCTATGCAGCCAACCTAGGTGTACATCAACAGAGGAATGGATAAAGAAACTGTGGTATATATACACAGTGGAATATTACTCAGTCATAAAGAAGAATGACTTATGACATTTGCAGTAAATGGATGGGTCTGGAGAATATCATAATAAGTGAAATAAGCTAACCCCCCCAAACCTAAGGTCAAATGCTTTCAGATATGTGAAAGCTAAACCACAAAAAAGGTGGGGGTGGTGTGGGTATAAGAGAATTCCAGTGGATTAGACAAAGAGGAATAAAAGGAAGGAAGGGAGAATAGGAATAGGAAAGGCAGTAAAATAAATCTAACAATTTTCCTGTGTATTCATATGAAAAAACTAAGTGAATCCCACCATCATGTCTACACACAAGAATGGGGTCCTAATTAGAATAAGATATATTCCATGCTTGAATAATTTTTTTCCATAGCTTTATTGGGGTACATTTGAAGTATAATAAAATACACATATTTGAAAATGCAATTTAATCAGTTTTGACATATATGTAACCTATACAATTAATATAAAAAGCATTTCAATTACTTTTTTTTTTTTTTTTTTTTTTGGTACCAGGGATTGAACTCAGGGGCACTCAACCACTGAGCCACATCCCCAGCCTTATTTTGTATTTTATTTAAAGACAGGATCTCACTGAATTGCTTAGTGCCTCGCTGAGTTGCTGAGGCTGGCTTTGAACTCACAATCCTGCCTCAGCCTCCCAAGCCATTGGGATTACAGGCATGCACCACCATGCCCAACTTCCATTACTTTTTTAAAATTTTAAAATCATGCAGACTGTGTTTCCTGCATGATTTATTACATTAGAAATCAATTACCTTAAGATATATAGAACCACACTCCCACATCAACTATTTCAAAATTAATTGGCGCACTTACAGAGATCTCTGAAGTCAAGGAAAAAAGCACAAGAAAAGTAAATAAAAATGCTTTGCATTAAATGGTAACAAAAGCTGAAAGTATCAGGATCTCTGAGATCAAACAGTATTCAGATGAACATTTATAACTTAAAGTACTTGTATCAGAAAGCAGCTAGAATAACAAGTTACTTTAAAATTAAGTAGTAGGATTACTTTAAAATAAGAGTAGGAGCAAAAATATATGAAATAGAGAATAAATAATACAGCTAAAATTTGATAAAAATCAAGTAAGTCTAATCAGGAAAAAAAGCAAGAACACAAAAATTAATATTGAAGGAAAGAGAACTATCAAAATAACCCTACAGAGGCTAAAAATATATTAAGGTAATATTAAAATTGTACGCCAACATATATGATAGCTTATATAAGATGGTCTATATTAGAGAAGAATTCGTGTGCTGCTGAGAAGAAAGTGTATTCAGTCATTGATGGATGAAATATTCTACATGTCTGTTAAGTCTAAATTATTGATTGTATTATTGAGATCTATAGTTTTTTTGTTTACTTTTTGTTTGGAAGATCTAGCCAGTGGTGAGAGAGGTGTGTTAAAATCACCCAGTATTATTGTATCGTGGTCTGATTTCTGAAGTTGAGAAGGATTTGTTTTATGTACGTAGATGCTCCATTGTTCGGGGCATAAATATTTATAATTGTTATGTCTTGTTGACGTATAATTCCCTTAAGCAGTATGGAATTTCCTTCTTTGTCCCTTCTGATTAACTTTAGCTTGAAGCCCACTTTATCTCACATAAGCATAGAAATACCTGCTTGTTTACAGGGTCTGTGTGATTGATGTTTTTTCTTATCATTTCACCTTCAGTCAGGGGATGTTTTTGCCCATGAAGCAAATCTCTTGGAAATTCATATTTCCAAGCATATTGTTGGGTCTTGTTTTTACATCCAATCTGCCAGTCTATGTCTTTTGATTGATGAGTTCAAGGTTATTATTGAGATATGATTTGTGTTCCTGTTAATTTTACTTTATTTCTAGTTTTCAGTTTGAATTAGTTTCTTCTTTGATTGACTGTTCCTTTAGTGTAGTTCCTCCCTTCACTGGTTTTCACTTTTTTTTTTTCATTTCATCTTCATGGAATATTTTGTAGAGAATATTCTGAAGCGTAGGCTTTCTGCTTGCAAATTTTTTGACTTTTATTTATCATAAAAGGTTTTTATTTCATCTTCAAAGCTGAAGCTTAATTTTGCTGGATATAGATTCTTGGTTGGCATCCATTTTCTTTCAGAGCCTGGTATATGTTATTCCAGGATGTCCTAGCTTTGAGGGTCTGGGTTGAGAAATCAGCTGAGATCTGTATTGATTACCCCCTATACATAATCTGATATTTTTCTCCCGCAGACTTTAAAATTCTATCCTTTTTCTGTATACTAGGCATTTTCATTATAATGTGCTTTGACGTATGTCTGTTGTAATTTTGCACATTTGGGGTCCTGTAAGCCTCTTGTATTTGATTTTCCACTTCATTCTTTAGATTTGGAAAATTTTCTGATATTATTTCATTGAAAAGATCATGCCTTCCTTTGGTTTGTATCTCTGTGCCTTCATCTATCTGGATAAATCTTAAATTTGGTCTTATGTTATCCCATAATTCTTGGAATTTCTATTCATGTTTCCTAAAGGCTTTTCTCCATGGGCCATTTTATTTTCAAGATTACATATTTTGTCTTCATTGTCTAAAGTTCTGTCTTCCAAGTGGTCTAGTCTTTTTGTGATGCTTTTTATTGAATTTTAAAAAATATTTAGCTTTTATAGGTGAACACAATATCTTTATTTTTTATTTTTATGTGGTGCTGGGAATCGAACCCAGTGCCCCACATATGGTAGGTGAACGCTCTGCCTGTGAGCCACAACTCCAGCCCTTCTATTGAATTTTTAATTTGGTTTATTGTTTTCTTCATTTCAAGGACTTCTGTTTGTTTTGGTTTTGTTTTTTCAGAACCTTTCTTACTGAGTGAGCTTTTGCTACCTGTATTTGCTGTCTTATATCATCCTTTATGGGTCAGTTTAACTATGTACCTTGTAACCTCCTTCTCTGGCATTTCTTCCACTGTGGTGTTGATGGGTTCTGTTACTGGAGTATCTTGGTTTGTTTAGGGCAAATTGTTCCATTGCTTTTTCATGTTGTTTGTGTGACTCCCCATCTAACAGTACAGCTCTGAGGCAGTAGAGTTTCTACCCTGTGAACTTATTGTGTCCCTGAAGGTTTCCAGTACCTCACTTGCTGAGAAGCTGCCTGTCGGTTTTCTTGGTTTCACTCTGCGGAGCAGCCAGGAATGTGAACTTCTCTATTCCACCATCTTCTTAATCTATCTTTCTTTCTTTCTTCTCTCTTTTTTTTTTAATATTTATTTTTTAGTTCTCGGCGGACACAACATCTTCGTTGGTATGTGGTGCTGAGGATCGAACCCGGGCCGCACGCATGCCAGGCAAGCGCGCTACCGCTTGAGCCACATCCCTAGCCCTCTTCTCTTTCTTTCTTTCTTCTTCTTCTTCTTCTTTTTCTTTAATACTGAGGATTAAACCCAGGAGCACTTAACCACTGAGCCATGTCCACAGCCCTTGTGTATATTTTCTTTAGAGACAGGGTCTTGCTGAGTTGCATGCTTGAATAATTTTATCAAAATGAATTCTACTGTCATGTACAACTAAGAAGAACCAATAAAACCAACCAACCAACAAATAAATAAAATAAAACAAATCAGAAATGATAGCTATGTGGGTAAATAAGATTTTTTATTAAATAAGAAAACATTGGCCTGCCACAGTGGTGCACACCTGTAATCCCAGAGGTTTGGGAGGATGAGGCAGGAGGATTCAAATACAGGGGCTCTGTGGTTAAGTGCCCCCCTGGGTTCAATCCCCAGTACTCAAAACAAAACAAAACAAAACAAACAACAACAAAAAACTGTAAAAGCAAAATGTATGGCAATAGTAGCATAAATGTTGGGAGGGGAAATGAAAACACACTTTTATAGGAATTTATACCATACATAAAATCGTATATCATTTTAAGATAAAGTATGGTATGTAAAAGATATATATATATATATATATATATATATATATATAATAAAACCTAAAGCAACTATTAAAATGAAAAACAGCTATAGCAAGTAAACAAGTAAACAAAGGATATAAATTGGAACCATAACAAATATTTAATTTCAGATAGGCAGGCAAAAAGCAGAAAAGGGAAATAAAAGATAGAAGAAAGAAAACCCAGACAAGTAGCCAGATGACAGATTTAAACATAATCACATCAATTCTAGTGAATACAAATAATTTAAATTAGAAGTCAGAAAGCTATGTCCTGAGACCAATAAATGGCTATTGCCTGTTTCTATAGTGCCCGTGAACTAATAATGGATTTTACGGTTTTAAATGGTTCCATTTAAAATTTATATACAACCATTTACATAATAATTTTTATTTTGCCTCTTGGCCCATGAAGCACAAAATATTTACCCTCGGTCTTTAAGAAAAGTTTACCCATCTATGTTATAAATACACCAATTAAAAGGCAGAAAGTGTACAGATTAGATGGACATTTTATTGTCTTTGTCCATTCCTGGTGCTATAACAAAAAACTTTAGATGGGTAGTTTATAAATAATAGAAGTTGATTGCTCATAGTTCTGGAGGTTGGGAAGCCCAAGATCAATAGATGTGATATCTGGGGAGGGTTCGCTCTCTGCTTCCAAGGTTGCCTCTTGTTGCTGTGTCCTCACATGGCAGAATGCAAAAAGGTGGCTCTCTTTAAAAAAAAAAAAAAAAAATTTTTTTGTACCAGGTATTGAATCCAGGGGGGTATAGCTACCGAACTACATTCCCAGGCCTTTTAAAAATATTTTATTTAAAGACAGGGTCTTTCTAAGTTGCTTAGGGCCTTGCTAAATTGCTGAGGCTGGCTTTGAACTTGCCATTCTCCTTCTTCAGCCTCTGGAGCTGCTGGGATTATAGGAATGTGCCACCAGGCCCAGTTTCAAATTCTTTTATAAAGACATTAATCTCATTCAGGAGAGCAGAACCTGCCCACATGAGTTAATCACTCCCCCAAGGCCCTACTTCTTAAAATCACTTTGAGAATTAAATTTCAACATATAAAGTTTGGAGTTATATAAACATTTAGACCATTTTATGGCAATTAATAATGTTGCCAGTGGTGTCATGCTTGCCCAGCATGTGTGAGGGTCTGAGTTTAATCCCTGGTGCTACCAAAAAAAAAAAAAAAAGAAAAAAAGAAAAAAAGCTGCTATTAACAATCATATCAGATTTTTATGTGAACATATGTTTTCAGTTCTCTTGGATCTATATCTAGGAGTAAGATTGCTGAGTCAGACAGAACTCTATTTTACATATGGAGAAACTGCCAGGCTTTTCTAAAGTGGCTATACCATTTTATGTTCCCTCAAGCAATGGTTAAGAAAGTTTCCAATTTCTCCACATTCTCACTAACCCTATGTTATCTGTCTTATAAGATTATATCCATCCTATCAGGTGTGAAGTAGGATTTCACTGTGATTTTGATTTGTGTTTACCCGATCACCAAGGATGATGAGATCACTTTTATTTTTATTTTTTTATTGGCCATTTGTATATCTTCTTTGAAGAAATGTGTGTTCAGATCCTTTGACCATTTTAAAGTTGAATTTTCATTTTGTTGTCAGGTCATAGAATTCTTTATGTATTCTGGCTACCAAACCCTTATCAGGTATATGACTTATAAATAATTTCTATGAGATTTTTTTATTTTTACTTTCATGATTATTTTCTTTGAAGCACATTTTTAATTTTGATGATATTCAATTTTTTTTCATGGTGCTGAGGATCAACCCCAGGACCTCACACATGCTGCTAAGCAATTTCATCTATATTTTCTTTAATTGCTTGGGCATTTGGTACCATAGCTAAGAAATAATTTCCAACCCAAGGTCATAAAAAGTTATACTTACATTTTCTTCTGATTATTTTATAATTATATATTTAGGTCTTTGAACCATCCTGAGTTAATTTTTTAAATTTATATATGACAACAGAATGCATTACAATTCTTATTACACATATAGAGCACAATTTTTCATATCTCTGGTTGTATACATAGTATATTCACACTAATTCGTGTCTTCATACATGTATCTTGGTTAATAATGATCATCACATTTCACAATCATTAATAACCCCATGCCCCCTCCCTTCGAGTTAATTTTTTTTTATTGTATGAGCTATGGATCCAATTTCATTTTTTGCAATTATCTCAGTCTGATTTGTTGAGAAGATTCTTCTTCAGTCTTGTAGAAAATCAGTTGCCTTCAGATGTGATGGTCCTTTTTCTGGACTCCCAATTTTATTCCTTCAATCTATATGCCTATCCTTTGGGGATTTTTTTTTTTTGTTTGTTTTTTGTTTTTTGGGTACTGGGAATTGAACCTATGGGCACTTAACCACTGAGTCACATCCCTAGCTCGTTTTATATTTTATTTAGAAACAGGGTCTCACTGAGTTGCTCAGGGACTCACTAAATTGCTAAGACTGGCTTTGAACTTTCGATCCTCCTGCCTCAGCCTCCCAAATCATTGGGATTACAGGCATGTGCCACACCATCCGGCCAGCCTATCCTTATAGTAGTACTTCATCAGCTTCTTGATTATCTTAGTTTGATAGTAAAGTTTGAAAATCAGGAAGTGTGAATACTCCTGATTTCTTCCTTTTTTTTTTTTTTAAGATTAAACAAAAAGGATCTCTTGAAATTTCATATGAATTTTAGTATGTGCTTGTTAATTTCTGCGAAGAAAACAGCTGGGATGCGAATAGAGATTGCTTTGGATCTGCAGACCAATTTGGGGAGTACCCCCATCTTTGTAATATTGGGTCCCATCCATGAACATGAGATGTCTTTCTCTAGTCTCTAATTTTAATACTGTTTTACAGTTTTCAGAGAATAAAGTTTATACTCCCTTTATTAAATTTGTACCTAAGTATTTATTCTTTTTAATTTGTTTTTATATTTGCATTTTTAATTTAAATAGTCATGAATGTTTTTATGAGTATTTTGGATTTTCTGTTTCTTTAAGACAATCTCTAATTCCAGGTTATATAAGTAGTCTCCTACATTTTCTTCTAATAGTTTGTCTTTCTTTCTTTTTAAATCTTTACATCTTTTTTTTGGGGGGGGGGAGAGAGAGAGAGAGAGGGAATTTCTTAATATTTATTTATTTATTTTAGTTTTTTCGGCGGACACAACATCTTTATTTGTACGTGGTGCTGAGGATTGAACCCAGCACTTCGCAAATGCCAGGCGAGCGCTCTACCGCTTGAGCCACATCCCCAGCCCAAATCTTTGCATCTTTGGTCATTTGGAATTTTTTTTTTTTTGCACTTTAAGAAAAGCAAACAAAAACCCAAACAAACAAAAATCACATTCTAGTCCTTTTTATTTTGAGAAAGGTTCTCCCTAAGTTGTTTAAGGTCTCCCTAAATTGCTGAGTCTGGTCTCCAAATTTCAATCTTCCTGCTTCAGCTCTCTGAGTCACTGGGATAACTCACAGGGTCACCACCATGCTCAGATGGGATTCATTTTTGCACAGAGCATGAAGTGAGGAGTCTGGCTTTGCTTTCTTTCAGATAAAGAGCTAAATATGCCAGTTATGTAAGTCATAGTTTTTCTTTTTCTTTTTTAACTGAAAGAAAATATTAACTTTGTCATATAAGTTTAATATATATGCTTAGATTTACTTCTCACATTGCTATCCTAGGGGAACTAGAATGGATTATGTAAGTCTGTACTGAATGGAAACAAAGTCTGAGATGTCAGAGAAAGTCCAAGAAATTCATGGAAAAAAAAGTGTTGTGAATAGACATAAACTAAAAGATAGACATCTCTATAAAGTTGTTCTAATCACAACAGTGTGGCCAGGCTCAGTGCTTCACACCTGTACTCCCAGTGACTCTGGAGGCTGAAACAGGAGGACCCAAATTCAAAGCCAGCTTCTGCCACTTAGGTAGGCCCTAAGCAACTCAGTGAAACCCTGTCTTGAAATAAAAACTAAAAAAGGACTGAGAATGAGGCTCAGTGGTTAAGCAGACCTGGTTTGAATCCAAAACCAAACAACACCCCCCCCAAATCAAAACAAACAAACAAAAAACCAGTGTGGTATTCTCTTAGGCATGAATGAATACATAAGTAAATACAAATTAAATTTGAAAACTTTCTTCAGTCTTATTCCACTCATCTAATGTAATAGCTATTTTCACTTCTGTATTATGTCTCCAGTTTACCTGTAGAACACAAAGGTATGCCTCCTGGAAATGCAAATTTCACCAGTTTCCTGGGCATACTTCCCTTTTCCTACTCTCTCTACCCACCTGCTGTACTTCTGCCTTGTGATTATTCATAGAACATTCTAGTGGGTCCTTTCTTCTACACTCTCCATTTCCCACGCTTTCGTCCATCTCCTAATTTGATTGCTCATCTCCACCAGTGTCTCCCCATTCCTGCTAACCCTCTCTGTTGGACTTGCTCCAGGAAATTAAAAAATTGTCTTTCTTTAGGAGAGTAACACTGGGTCACATATCTCATTCTAATACAGGATAACTCCAGATTGCTACAACCTATGAGAGTATTAAAGTATTTGGTAAAACAAAGACAGTTTATTAAAGAAACAACTTTTGCTCCCTACTCGCTGTGCATAGCCCTCACATAATTATATATTTAGGTCTTTGAACCATCTTTGAATTATTTTTTTAATTTATACATGACAGCAGAATGCATTATAGTTCTTATTACACATATAGAGCACAATTTTTCATATCTCTGGTTGTATACAGAGTATATTCACACCAATTTGTGTCTTCATACCTGTACTTTGGATAATAATGATCATCACATTCCACCATCATTAATAACCCCATGCCCCCTGCCTTATATTGTTAAAATGTATATATGTACATAAAATTTGTCTTCCAGTTTGATGTTACTTCATCAAATGTATAAATATTTAATTTTGTGTGTGTGTGTGTGGTGCTGGGGATTGAACCCATGGCCTTGTGCATGTGAGATAAGCACTATACCAACTGAGCTATATCCCCAACCCTGAACATTTAAATTTTTGTTTTACTTTTGTTCACTTAAAGTTGTTTCATAAGTAGTTTTCTTATCACAAGTCCTACCTTTTAAAACTGTAATCCCTTCATGTAGAGAGGGCATAATTGGCTTAATTATTCCTCTAGTGTTGAACATTTAAAAAACTGCCTTTTGTGGGGAGGGCTAGGGAAATTGTTAGAAATATTTTAAATAAAGACCTCTTTCTTTCAAATTATTTCTCTAAAAACAAACTTCTGATAATGTGTATGATGGGGGAAAAGGAGTTTACAGTTTATATTGTTAAAATGTATACAATATGATTCCAGTAACATTGCCTGATCTCAAGACTTATTAAAAGTTATAGGAGCTGGGGTTGTGGCTTAGTGGTAGAGCACTTGCCTAGCATGTGTGAGGCACTGGGTTCAATTCTCAGCACTGCATATAAATAAATGAACAAAATAAAGGCTCGTAAATGTATAAAAAATATTTTTAAAAAAACTTATAGTAATCAAGACAATATGGAACTGGTGCAAAGATGAATAAATAGATTAATGGAACTGAATAGGAGTTCAGAAATAGACCTCCACATATATGGACAATTGGTTTTTTACAAAGCTGCAAAGACAATACACTAGAGAAAGAATATTTTTTTTTCAATAAAATGATGCTAAGACAACCTGGAATTTACATTAAAAATGAATTTCAATTCACATTTTATGCAATCTACAAAACTTAAAATGTAAAACCTTTAGCTATGAAACTTCTAGAAGTGAGCATAGGAGAAATAGTTCAAACCTTAGAGTTAGGCAAAGATTTCTCAGAAATAATACCAAAGCATAAGCCATAAAAGAACAAATTGATAAATGGGACTCTTCATCAGAATATCAAACCTCAGCTCTTAGTAAAAGACAGTTAAGATAATGAACAAAGTGCTTGCCTTGCACTTATGAGATACTGAGTTCAATCCTTAGCACCACATTAAAAATAAATAAATAAAGGTATTGTGTCCATAAGAAAAAAAAATATAATGAAACATGAGCCACAGATTTGGGAAAAATTCCTTTAAATCAAATATCTGATAAAGAGCATATGCTCAAAATATGGAAAGAACTTGCAAAACTACAATAATGAAAAATAACAAAAAAACAAAGTAAAAGACACTATACCAAAAAAAGATATACAGATGGTAAATAAATATGCAAAAGCATTGGCAATGTCATTAGGGAAGTACAAATTTAAATTCCAATGAGATATCATTGCATTCTTATTAAAATGGCCAAAATGAAAAAGACTGACCAGAGCCAGTGTGGAGGGCCTCGGCTCCCCATGTTAGCAGTAGTATTACCAAACCTCAGTCCTTGTCTCCATTGCCAATCCAATAACAAGGACATGGTTTTGAGAAAAAGGAAAATGAAGTTTATTGCTTTGCTAGTGAAGGAGAAACACAGGAGACTCCTGTCCCAGAGGCCGTGATTCTGCCCATCAGGGGGAACAGGGGGCTTATAAAGAAGTGATTCAAAGGCTACATTCCACATGTTCTGAGTTGTAATTCACTTGTTAATTTGGGAGACAGTCATTTCTGAGATGTTCTGGTGCCATCCCTAAAGTCTGAATTACTTCTTTCCTGTAGTGGGTGTGAGTTTAAGGACAGATAACTCTGCCTAGAATGGGCGGGGCCGGGGGGTGGGGAGGTAATCCTGTTTCCCCTGAGATTAGGGTGGTGGAGAGCAGGGAGAGAAGAAGAAAAAGAAACATGTCCATTTAAAAAATAAATCACAGGGGCAGAGCAGCAAGGGCTATATTCAAAGCATAAAGTGGACTTCTGTTACAGTAGTTCTCAGACTGAGTCACTTCATTTCATAAAGTAATAGTTTGCCAGTTACTCCATTTGGAGTTTACGTGCTGAGGTAGAATGACTCTACACCTTGTTTATACAAGTAAACAATTACTATCTGCCTAGCATAAATGTAAGACATAGTGATAAAAATCATGCTATAAAAATGACCATCTATGAACATAGCAAATGAATCAGAAGCACATGAATGCATGGGAGTATCACTCACATAGAAAAAACCAGACCCATGAACTTACAGAGTGCACCAGACCATCAAATGAAGCAATCCTTCACCCAAAGTCCAGGAAAGGGAGAGCACCCCAAGACTAGACACAGGGGCACACTGACCCTGTCACCTGGTTACTTGGTACCAGCCTGGCCCATGAAAATCATCAGGGTGCAGTTTGTCCTAACCATGAAAACACACATAGCCCCCTGCAAGCTTGTATCTGGCCTGGAGTAAGCTCCTGTGTTTGACAGCTCTGTTTATGGAATAAGTTATTCAGCTGAGGCTGGTTGTAATCCTATCCAACCATCTATAACAACTCTCCTTTGCGCTTGTATCTGCTTTCTGCTTTGCTCTCAGTTCAGGCTCTTGAACCCATATGGCTGCCTTAACCCTTTCTTAGACTTTCTGTAATTTATATATATATATATATATAAAATACATATTATATATAAATTATTATTATATAATATATTATATAATATATAAATATATGTATTTGTGTAAAGTATGATGTATGATTTGAATGTTTAAGGTATTAGTAATTGAGACCCACAATATTTGGGGAATTGCCAAATAATGAAAGTGGTCTACCCTGTGAATTTATTGTTATTCAATAATTTCTGACATTGTAGAAAGCCCTCATTACTGTTTTTTTTAATTGTTTTTAGTTGTTGATCGACCTTTATTTAGTTACTTCTATGTGGTGCTGAGAATCTAACCCAGTGCCTCATACATGCTAGGTAAGCATTCTATCAACTGAGCCACAAACCTAGCCCTCTGTTTTAATGATCCTTCTGAGTGATTTTGATGCAGGCTAAAGAACCACTGATATAATAAATGCTGTTAAATCCTACATATCTACTGTCAATCAACCAGTTATAATCAAATTAAGTAGCTTTTAACATTTAATGGATGACCCTTTCTGGAAACATTTCCAGAAACATTTCCTAGTTCTGAAAGAAAAAATTCTATCTATTGTATCTATTGAGTGGGTTATATGTGGCATGGAAATTTTCCACTGGACTGTGCACACATTTGGGGAGTTACTTTGACTTTTGGTATAGTGAAGTGCCAGTTTGACAAACAAAGTGGTTATTTACCTGATAGTATCCTATTCTTAGTAACTTGAAGGATTCAAGAAAAATCCTCTAGAGTCAACTTCCTTGTATTTAAGAAAGAATTGTGCATTGGGAGACTGGTTTATGTTTTACAAATTTGCACCATAAGCTTAGAGTAGAAAGTGGCCATTGTGTTAAGACAAATAAGGCAATCTTCATGTGAATTAAAGCTAAGAAACAATTTTCAAGTTCAAAAGTGCCTTTTCACCTGTTTTCTATTACCTGGGGCATCATTTGTTCATTTATCCAAGAGCGTAAGCCAGATCAAGAGCCCAGCTCCCATCTGGGGGGGTTTCTGATCTAGCAATAGGTAAATTATACAGTGGTCATGTGACTGCCTGAGGCCTGGGGCCTGGAAGTTGAACACCCCAGCTTTGGAAACCATGGAAACTTTAGCTGAGAAGGGAAGGATGGAGCAATGAAAGTGGCCCCTAATTGAATAGACCCTAGTTGTCTGGACTAAGCCATGGCACTCTAAGGGAGATGACTCTGGCACTGGGCCTTGGTGGGCATGTCACAGGAGATATCTCGGGAGAAGGATTCTGAGGAGTTCCCACAGGAGACGGGGAACTGACCTCAGGACCAGCAGAGTTCTTGGCATACAGGACAGAAAAGAATTTCAGTGTGAGACAGAGAAAGGCATAGACACAAGTTTATTTAGGAGATAGATACCCATTCAAGGGAGAATGGGGGCTGTCTCAAGAGTGAGAAGCCCTGATTTGTTGTGAGGGTCCAATATTTATAGAAGGGCTGTGTCAGGGGCTGGACTGGAGGTGGATCCAGGGTGGAGCTGCACAATTTCATGCCAGTTTTCCCTGCGCTTGCCTATTTCCCTCATTTCACAAGGGCCTGGGCCAAGCTTTACAACCATGATTTCTGTATCTCTGTGGCTCGTGGGCATTTCCTTTAAGATTTTCAGTATTTCTCTCTTTATCGTAAATCCCTATCTCAATTACAGAAGCCTCCCAAAATGATGGAGGGTGAATTTCTATCAATTTTTTTTAGTAATCAAGGAAATTAATCAGATTGAATTTAATTTAGAAAAAACAAAGAAACATGATATTCCTTGTACCCTAGTGTTACAGAGCAAATCCAAACAGGCTTCTATGAACCTGTCTATATATAAAATTCAAATGTTTACATTAAATATTCTCCTTTAATTTCTCTCTCTGTCTCCTGCAAAACTTGGGAAACACTTTATTTGAAATAGTGATTATTTACAAATTACAAACCTGTTCAGTTTCCATATCTGTGACAGATATGTCAGTTTTCGTGGGAACCACTTTTCTCTTCATCTTTTTCTTTTTTTTAAAAAAAGACACATTTCAGCAGCCTGCAGCAGGGCCCGGAGATCCAGGCCAACTGATTCGAGTGGCCTGCCCTGCGGCTACAGAAGGCGTGGCGCCTCAGTGAAGCCATTAATTGGCAAGCAGGGAGGTTAGGGAAGGCCATTAGGTGGAATCCCACCAGCCAAGCCCACACGGACCCTTGGGCCGAGCACGGGTTCTCAGAAGGGGAAGGAAGCGGTACAGTCCCATCCCCCACAGCGGACACTCCGCCGAGGCAGTCAGTGGCCACCATCCGGGAAAGCTGAAGGATACACCGCCACTCTCCTTCAGAGTGCAACATCAAAACAGCGGACACTCCATCCAGGCAGTCAGTGGCCACCATCCGGGAAAGCTGAAGGATACACCACCACTCTCCAACAGCTTGCAACATCAAAACAGCCAGCAGCAGGACCCCGGATATCCAGGCCAACTGATTCGCGCGGCCTGCCCCGCAGCTACAGAAGGCGTGGCGCCTCAGAGAAGCCATTAATTAGCAAGCAGGGAGGTTAAGGACTGCCATTAGGTGGAATCCCGCCAGCCAAGCCCACCGCCCACGCCCGGAACAGGCCCAGCGATCTGCCAGCATTGTAGTCACGACACCCCAATTGGAATAGGGACAGAGCAGAGCCGCCTTCCACTCCCGGAACAGGCCCAGAGAGCCGCCAGCGTGGTAGACACGTCACCCCAATTGGAGTAGGGGCACAGCCGCCGCCCGCACCTGCAAGGGAGACTTTTCAAGTATACAAGAGCAACATAAATAAATAGGGGGTAAATTTCAAAACACAACAGTTGCACCAAGCAGAAAGAAACGCGAGCAGTATGAAAAGACAAGGAAAGAAAGGACCACAAGCAATGCAGGTCAACTCAACTTTAGAAGAGGTAATAGCTGCAACAGATGGAATATCAGATAAAGAGTTCAGGATATATATGCTTCAGATGATCTGGAGTCTCAAGGAAGACATGAGACAGCAAAATCAGACAATGAAAGATCACATTGACAAACAAATCCAGGAAGTAAAAGATCAATTTCACAGGGAGATAGAGGTAATAAAAAACAAACAAATAGAAATTCTAGAAATGCAGGAAACAATAAACCAACTTAAAAACTCAATTGAGAATACTACCAGCAGAGTAGATCACTTAGAAGAGAGAACATCAGACAATGAAGACAAAGTATTTCAACTGGAAAAGAACATAGACAGCTCAGCAAGTCTGCTAAGAAACCATGAGCAGAACAACCAAGAATTATGGGACAATATCAAAAGACCAAATTTAAGAGTCATTGGGATACAGGAAGGCACAGAGCTCCATTCCAAAGGAATAAACAGTCTATTCAGTGAAATAATACGAGAAAACTTCCCAGAATTGAAGATTGAGACAGAATCCCAAATCCTAGAAGCCTACAGGACGCCGAATGTGCAAAATCATAAGAGATCCACACCTAGACACATTATAATGAAGATGTCCAACATACAGAATAAGGAGAGAATTTTAAAAGCTGCAAGAGAAAGAAAGCAGATTACATTTAGGGGTAAACCAATCAGGATAACAGCTGATCTCTCAACACAGACTCTGAAAGCTAGAAGATCCTGGAATAACATATTTCAAACACTGAAAGACAATGGGCTCCAACCAAGAATCGTGTATCTGGCGAAATTAAGCTTCAGGTTAGAAGATGAAATTAAAACCTTCCACAATAAACAAAAGTTAAAAGAATTCGCAGCTAGAAAACCATCTCTTCAAAAAATCCTTGGCAAAACATTACAGGAAGAGGAAATGGAAAACAACATTGAAAACCAACAATGGGAGGTAGGACAGTAAAGGGGGGAAAGTAGTCAAAGAGGATAACAAATCAGGTTTAGTAACATCAATAAACAAATATGGATAGAAGAACAAACCATATCTCAATAATAACCCTAAATGTTAATGGCTTAAACTCACCAATTAAGAGACACAGGCTAGTAGAATGGATCAAAAAACAAGACCCAACAATATGCTGTCTACAGGAGACGCATTTGATAGGAAAAGATATACATAGACTGAAGGTGAAAGGTTGGGAAAAATCATATCACTCATATGGACCGCGGAAACAAGCAGGAGTGTCCATACTCATATCTAATAAAATAGATTTCAAGCCAAAGCTAATAAAAAGGGATATAGAAGGACACTTCATACTGCTCAAGGGAACCATACACCAACAAGACATAACAATCATAAATATATATGCCCCAAATAATGGTGCAGCTGTATTCATCAAGCAAACTCTTCTCAAGTTCAAGAGTCTAATAGACCAACATACAATAATCATGGGAGACTTCAACACACCTCTCTCACCACTGGACAGATCTTCCAAACAAAAGTTAAATAAGGAAACTATAGAACTCAATAACACAATTAACAACCTAGACTTAATTGACATATATAGACTATACCACCCAACATCAAGTAGCTACACTTTTTTCTCAGCAGCACATGGAACCTTCTCAAAAATAGACCATATACTATGTCACAGGGCAACTCTTAGACAATACAAAGGGGTAGAGATAATACCATGCATCTTATCTGATCATAATGGAATGAAACTGAAAATCAATGATAAAAGAAGAAAGGAAAAATCAAGCATCACCTGGAGAATGAACAATAGGTTGCTGAGTGATCAATGGGTTTTAGAAGACATCAAGGAGGAAATTAAAAAATTCCTAGAGTTAAATGAAAACACAGACACAACATATCGGAATCTATGGGACACATTGAAAGCAGTTCTAAGAGGAAAATTCATTGCTTGGAGTTCATTCCTCAAAAAAAGAAAAAACCAACAAATAAATGATCTCATACTTCATCTCAAAATCCTAGAAAAAGAAGAGCAAAACAACAGCAAAAGAAGTAGAAGGCAAGAAATAATTAAAATCAGAGCTGAAATTAATGAAATTGAAACAAAAGAAACAATTGAAAAAATTGACAAAACTAAAAGCTGGTTCTTTGAAAAAATAAATAAAATTGACAGACCCTTAGCCATGCTAACGAAGAGAAGAAGAGAGAGAACCCAAATTACTAGCATACGGGATGAAAAAGACAATATCACAACAGACACTTCAGAAATACAGAAGATAATCAGAAATTACTTTGAATCCTTATACTCCAATAAAATAGAAGATAGTGAAGGCATAGATAAATTCCTTGAGTCCTATGATCTGCCCAGATTGAGCCAGGAGGATATAGACAACCTAAACAGACCAATAACAATAGAGGAAATAGAAGAAACCATCAAAAGACTACCAACTAAGAAAAGCCCAGGACCGGATGGGTATACAGCAGAGTTTTACAAAACCTTTAAAGAGGAACTAACACCAATACTTTTCAAGCTATTTCAGGAAATAGAAAAAGAGGGAGAACTTCCAAATTCATTCTACGAGGCCAACATCACCCTGATTCCGAAACCAGACAAAGACACATCAAAGAAGGAAAACTACAGACCAATATCTCTAATGAACCTTGACGCAAAAATCCTCAATAAAATTCTGGCGAATCGGATTCAAATACATATCAAAAAAATTATACATCATGATCAAGTAGGATTCATCCCTGGGATGCAAGGCTGGTTTAATATACGGAAATCAATAAATGTTATTCACCACATCAATAGACTTAAAAATAAGAACCATATGATCATCTCAATAGATGCAGAAAAAGCATTTGACAAAGTACAGCATCCCTTTATGTTCAAAACGCTAGAAAAATTAGGGATAACAGGATCATACCTCAACATTCTAAAAGCAATCTATGATAAGCCACAGGCCAGCATCATTCTGAATGGAGAAAAATTGAAGGCATTCCCTCTAAGATCTGGTACAAGACAGGGATGCCCTCTCTCACCACTTCTGTTCAACATAGTCCTCGAAACACTGGCCAGAGCAATTAGACAGTCAAAAGAAATTAAAGGCATAAAAATAGGAAAAGAAGAACTTAAATTATCACTATTTGCAGATGATATGATTCTATACCTAGCAGACCCAAAAGGGTCTACAAAGAAGCTATTAGAGCTAATAAATGAATTCAGCAAAGTGGCAGGATATAAGATCAACACGCATAAATCAAAGGCATTCCTGTATATCAGCGACAAATCCTCTGAAACGGAAATGAGGACAACTACTCCATTCACAATATCCCCCCAAAAAATAAAATACTTGGGAATCAACCTAACAAAAGAGGTGAAAGATTTATACAATGAAAATTACAGAACCCTAAAGAAAGACATAGAAGAAGACCTTAGAAGATGGAAAAACATACCCTGCTCATGGATAGGCAGAACTAACATCATCAAAATGGCGATATTACCAAAAGTTCTCTATAAGTTCAATGCAATGCCAATCAAAATCCCAACAGCATATCTTGTAGAAATAGATAAAAGAATCATGAAATTCATATGGAATAATAAAAGACCCAGAATAGCAAAAACAATACTAAGCAGGAAGTGTGAATCAGGCGGTACAGCGATACCAGACTTCAAACTATACTACAGAGCAATAGTAACAAAAACAGCATGGTACTGGTACCAAAACAGGCGGGTGGACCAATGGTACAGAATAGAGGACACAGTAACCAATCCACAAAACTACAACTATCTTATTTTTGATAAAGGGGCTAAAAGCATGCAATGGAGGAAGGATAGCATCTTCAACAAATGGTGCTGGGAAAACTGGAAATCCATTTGCACCAAAATGAATCTGAATCCCTATCTCTCTCCGTGCACAAAAGTTAACTCAAAATGGATCAAGGAGCTTGATATTAAATCAGAGACACGGCATCTGATAGAAGAAAAAGTTGGTTATGATCTACACGCTGTGGGATCGGGCTCCAAATTCCTCAATAGGACACCCATAGCGCTAGAGTTAACAAATAGAATCAACAAATGGGACTTACTCAAACTAAAAAGTTTTTTCTCAGCAAAAGAAACAATAAGAGAGATAAATAGGGAGCCTACATCCTGGGAACAAATCTTTACTCCACACACTTCAGATAGAGCCCTAATAACCAGAATATACAAAGAACTCAAAAAATTAGACAATAAGATAACAAATAACCCAATCAATAAATGGGCCAAGGACCTGAACAGACACTTCTCAGAGGAGGACATACAATCAATCAACAAGTACATGAAAAAATGCTCACCATCGCTAGCAGTCAGAGAAATGCAAATCAAAACTACCCTAAGATACCATCTCACTCCAGTAAGACTGGCAGCCATTAGGAAGTCAAACAACAATAAGTGCTGGAGAGGATGCGGGGAAAAGGGCACTCTTGTTCATTGCTGGTGGGACTGCAAATTGGTGCAGCCAATTTGGAAAGCAGTATGGAGATTTCTCGGAAAGCTGGGAATGGAACCACCATTTGACCCAGCTATTCCCCTTCTCGGTCTATTCCCTAAAGCCCTAACAAGAGCATGCTACACGGACACTGCTACATCGATGTTCATAGCAGCTCAATTCACGATAGCAAGACTGTGGAACCAGCCTAGATGCCCTTCAATAGATGAATGGATAAAAAAAATGTGGCATTTATACACTATGGAGTATTACTCTGCATTAAAAAATGACAAAATTATAGAATTTGGAGGGAAATGGATGGCATTAGAGCAGATTATGCTAAGTGAAGCTAGTCAATCTTTAAAAAACAAGTACCAAATGACTCCTTTGATATAAGGGGTGTAAACAAGGACAGGGTAGGGACGAAGAGCTTGAGAAGAATATTTACAGTAAACAGGGATGAGAGGTGGGAGGGAAAGGGAGTGAGAAGGGAAATTGCATGGAAATGGAAGGCGATCCTCAGGGTTATACAAAATGTCATATAAGAGGTAAGGAGGGGTAAGTCAAGAGAATACAAATGGAAGACATGATTTACAGTAGAAGGGGTAGAGAGAGAAAAGGGGAGGGGAGGGGAGGGGAGGGGAGGGGAGGGGGGATAGTAGACAATAGGACAGACAGCAGAATACATCAGACACTAGAAAGGCAATATGTCAATCAATGGAAGGGTAACTGATGTGATACAGCAATTTGTATACGGGGTAAAAGCGGGAGTTCATAATCCACTTGAATCAAACCGTGTAATATGATGTATTAAGAACTATGTAATGTTATGAACGACCAATAAAAAAAAAATTAAAAAAAAAAAAGACACATTTATTCAGCGTCATGATCAGACTATTACATTTAGCAATCAACAGCATGGGTGCAAAAAAAAAAAAAGTCTACATTAAAACTCTTTGTTGGAATGCTTTACACTTTCCACAGAACAGAAACTAAAATAACCTGTTATACAATTAGTCACAAATACAGTCCTTGAGTTTTTTTGCCCATACACATGAGTATTGTCTAAACCATGTCTTCTTTGTAGCAGCTAGGCCCTGCCACCACTGTGCTTGGCTGAGTTCACAAATCTGTTGTAACCTGTAGCTTCCCCGTCACTTCTCTGGCTCTCCTCTCCTGCTAAGCTTTGTTTCCTGGCAGTATTAAAACCTTCTGCCACTGCCATAGCTACTGCTGCTGCTGGAACCGCCATAGCCACCTTGGTTTCGTGGTTTGGCAAAATATTGGCCTCCACCACCGTAAGGTCCAGAGCTTCTGCCTCCAAAGTTTCCACCCTTCATGGCTCCAAAATTTGATGATTGATTGCTGTAACTGCCAAAATCATTGTAGCTTCCACCACCTCCAAAATTGCTTCCACCATTACCAAATCCATTGTAGCCATCCCCGCTGCCACCATATCCACCACCACCACGACGGCCACCAAAGCCACCACGACCACTGAAGTTCCCTCCACGACCGAAATTGTCATTTCCACCAAAACCACCTCCACAACCACCACCGAAGTTTCCAGAACCACTTTGACCTCTTTGGCTAGATGAGGCACTAGCCATCTCTTGCTTTGACAGGGCTTTCCTCACTTCACAGTTGTGGCCATTCACAGTATGGTATTTCTGAATGACAGTCTTATCCACAAAGTCATGGTCATCAAAAGTTACAAAAGCAAAGCCCCTTTTCTTTCCACTGCCTCGGTCAGTCATGATTTCAATAACTTCAATTTTCCCATACTGTTCAAAATCATCTCGTAGGTGATGTTCTTCAGTGTCTTCTTTAATGCCACCAACAAAGATCTTTTTCACAGTTAAGTGGGCCCCTGGTCTTTGAGAATCTTCTCATGAGACAGCTCTCTTTGGTTCCACAATCATTCCATCCGTTTTGTGTGGTCTTGCATTCATGGCTGCATCCACTTCCTCCACAGTGGCATAAGTGACAAACCCAAAGCCTCTGGAGCGCTTGGTGTTTGGATCTCTCATTACCACCCAATCCGTGAGTGTTCCCCATTGCTCAAAATGGCTTCTCAGACTCTCATCAGTTGTTTCAAAGCTCAGCCCTCCGATGAATAGCTTCCGCAGCTGTTCGGGCTCTTTAGGGGACTCTGATTTAGACATGACGGCAGCAGGAAGACAGACTTTAACGATGCTTTCTCAGCGCCGTCCACGGGCAGAAAGGAGTAAGCTAACGAATGTATCCCCTCTTCATCTTTTACTTTGCTGTATGATTTTTTTTTTTAAAAAACAGTGAGGTGTACATTGAAATGGAAATGTATTAACAACAAAACAGGGAAGAAAGGCGGCATTGGAAGGAATTGAGTTGTTTCCCTTTTCCATCCACTTACTCCCTGTGTTTCTGGAACTTGAGCACTGAAGGCTGGAGAGTGGGCTGGTCATTAAGTGGGAACTCATGATGAATTCGATGGAATCCTCTAGATTCATTCCCTATTAGGACAGGTGTATTTGGTCTACTTCCTTTGAAAATTTTCAAAGTAAACCAAGTCATATGCAGATATGACTCATGATGTCTTGTGATGATTCAATTGACAGTTGCTCAATTGTTCAAGTGTTCAACCATGGTGCAGAAGTAATACACATTCAAGTAGAAACAGTACTTCAGATTTTGGATTTTGCTCTTTCCCTAGGCTAGCAATAGGCTGTATGATCTGCTCTGGTGATGCCAGGCAGTGGCAGTACGCCACAGCTCTCAGCCACGTGATCTTGAGGGGACACAACTGACATTCCACAATATGCCCTGTCACTAGCATTAATATGTGGTTTTGTGTTTCCTTGTTTACAGAACATCCATCTGTGGAGTACAGGAGAGATTCAACACTTCATTATAAAATAGGCTTTGTGTAGGATGATTTCACCAACTGTTGGCTAATGCAAATGTTGGGAGCACATTTAAGGTAGGTGAGGGTAAACTGTGATGCTTGGTAGTTGGGCAGATTAAACTTTTTTTGTACCAAGGATTGAACCCAGGGGCGCTTAACCTGAGCCACATGCCCAGCCCTTTTTTCTGTATTTTATTTAGAGACAGGGTCTCACTAAATTGCTTAGGGCTTTCTAAGTTGTGCTGAGACTGGCTTCAAACACAATCCCCCTGCCTCAGCCTCCCACGTTTCTAGGATTACAGGCATGCACCACCATGACCAGCTTAAATGCGTTTTGACTTACAACATTTTAAATTTGCAATGGGGTTATGGACACAAACCCCATCATAAATCTCAGAACCCCTCAATAACTTACTTAGAGTAAAATCCAAAGTCCTTTCCAGGTATGGTAGTTAGAATAAGCTCCCAAAGAGGTGTACTTCTTGCTATTGTGGCCCAATATACAGATTACAAAATTGATCATTTTAATCATTTTTTTAGTGTACAGGTCTGTAGTATATGTACCTTCACACTGTTGTGTCACTGTTGCCACCATCAGTTTCCAGAACATCTCATCTCACAGTGAAATTCCACGTCCCCATGCTCCCCTCCTACCCCCAGCCCCCCCCCATTCTACTTCTGTCTCTTTAACTATTCTAGGTTTCTCATGTAAGTGGGATCACACAGTATTTGTCCTTTGTGACTGTCCTCTTTCACTTGGCATAATGTCTTTAAGTTTCATCCATGTTGTAGCATGTATCTGAATTTCCTTCCTTTTTAAGATTGAATAATATCTATTGTATGCATATAAAACATTTTGTTTTTCCATTTATCAATTGACGGACATTTATGTTGCTTCCACCTTTTGGCTATTATGATTAGTGTTGCTATGAAATAGGGGTACAAATATCTATCCAAGGCCTGCTCTTGGTTCCTGTGTGTGTGTGTGTATCCAGAATTGGAATTGCTGGATCATATAATGATTCTGTTTAATTTTTTGAAGATCCACCATACTGATTTCCACAGCAGTTGTACCATTTTTACATTCACAGAAGTAATGGGCCAGGGTTTCAATTTCTCTACATTTTCACCAACACTTTATTTTCTGTGATTTTGATATAGCCATCCAAATGCGTATGGAATGGTGTCTCGTTTTCATTATGATCATGCCTTCGGGATGTAAATCTTCCATTGTTTATAGTTTAGTGTTCAGCCACGATTGTGAGTCTTTTGTATCTTCAGCATATTAAGCATGGGTAATGGAATAACTGAATGTGATAGCTCCATTATCTGGATCCCCTGTGGGTCTGTTTCTATGTCAGGTTTTTCTTTTGGTTTTCATTCATGTTGTCAGCCAGGTGGTTTTTATTTTTATTGAATACTGGGCCTTATATCTGAAACACATACTCTCTCTCTCTCTCTCTCTCTCTCTCTCTCTCTCTCTCTCTCTCTCACACACACACACACATACACACAAATCACCGAGCCATATTCCTAGCCCGTTTTACTTTTTATTTAAGATAGGTCTTGTAAGTGGCTTAGGACCTCAATAAGTTTGCTGAGGCTGGCTTTGAATTTATAATCCGTAGGATTACGTATGTGCTCCACCATTCCCAGCTAATACAGCAATATTCTGAAGCTTAAGATGATGATACCTTCCTTAGAGCAGTAGGGCTAGGGGCATTAGCAGTCCAAACTTGCCCCAATCCAGTTTCAGTGACTGAAATGATCCAAAGCTGGGCTCCTATTTCTGCAGGGATGCGTCTGGTTCTCATTCATCCTTCTCCAAGGATAACATTTTTGGGTCTCAAATTTAAAACAAGATTGGAGGAGTGACCAGGTGTCCCAACCTGTTGCATCCCTTAGACTCTATTTTTTATCCCCCTACTTCTAAATATTGTTCAGAAGCACAGTTCCATTTCTCAGCTTCTTAAGACATCACTCTTATAGTTTTCTACAGACAGAAATTAGCCCAAACTCTGGGTATTCTTCACTGGATTTCCATCTTCTCCCAGATCTTGGCCGCATAACTCTATTTCCTTGTTATGCCTCTCATAACTTGTAGTGTTTACCCAAATTTTTGGCTCACCCTTGGTGGATATGTAGTCCAAATTAGCTAGTAACCATTTCCTCCAATTTCTTCTTTTTCATAGAGTTAGATGTAGCTATTCTGAATTTTTACCATATCCAAGACATTCGTCTTTTCCCTTACTATTGTCAATTTACCTTAGAGGCTAATAGAAGATAGTTAAAAAGAGTGTATATAGATCCAAATACCACCATTCCTTTCCTGTCTTGTCACTTTTCCCTGGTTACAAGATAAAGGATTAACATCTGACATCTCTGATATTGGTGAATAAGAGCATTAAGAAGGGCTGGGGTTGTAGCTCAGTGATGGAGCGCTTGCCTAGCATGTGTGAGGCACTTGGTTTGATTCTCAGCACCACATAAAAATAAATAGATAAAATAAAGATATTGTGCCCTTCTAAAACTTGAAAAAAATAGAAAATATTTTTTTAAAAAAGCATTAAGAAGCACCTTACAATCAAAGGCATAGATGAGGGCTGGGGATGTGGCTCAAGCGGTAGCGTGCTCGCCTGGCATGCGTGCGGCCCGGGTTCGATCCTCAGCACCACATACAAACAAAGATGTTGTGTCCACCAAATACTAAAATAAATAAATAAATATTAAAAAAAAAAAACAAAGGCATAGATGATATACAGAAGAGAAAGTAAAAATTGTAAACAAGTGATGAGCTTTACAATTGAATTGTAATCTAAGACATGAAAATGGAAATAATAACAAGATATGCTTTTGCATCTGTAAATTTGAACACTTTTTTTTTGAAAACACAAAGTTCAGTGCAAATGAGGTCATGAGAAAGATTAGTTGCTAATGGCATTGTAGGTTAGTAGAACTGAATAAAATTTAACAATACGCATCAAGGGTGATATAAAGGTAAACAACTCTTCCCCTATTCCACATAGTCCTATGGGTGAATTTTGGGAAAAATAATTTGATAGAAAGAGAACATTAGTTCATTAGAGGTATTTTATAATAAAATTTAACCAGAAAAAAATGTGTATGTCTTAAATGTTCAACTCCAGAGAGCTGATCAAGTCAACGATCAGCTGCATGATGGCATTACACAGTCGTTGAAGATAAAACATCAGAAGAAAAGAACTTATGGAGTAACATCAAATGAAAAAGAGAAGACAAATTATATTTTTATGTGTTTGTTGAAATATAAAATCAAATGAAAGTAGGATACAAATCTGAGAGTACATCATCTGTGATCACAGCCACCTGAGAATGGTGCATATGGAGCTGGGAGGGAAAAGTTGTTCCTTGCAGAAGCCGGAGAGAGATGTCCTCAGAAAATGAGCCATTGGGGGGCTGGGGATATAGCTCAGTTGTATGCACAAGGTCCTGGGTTCGATCCCTAGCATCACAAGAAAAAAAAATCCCAACAGAAAGTGAGCCAATTTTGCTTTGCCAAATATTTTCTAGACCCTCATGGTTGTAGCAATCTAGAGCATGGGGCTAGCCTGGCTTAGGGCCAAGGACAAGTAATTCAACATTGCTCTCCAAAAGACAGACAGATAGACACATTTTTAATTTCCTGGAGCAAGCAAAGGTAGAAATAGGCTGGTAGAGAGGAATGGTGAGATCAGAAGGAAAGGTAGGCAGAAGCAGGGAGGTGCGCTGGTGAGGGGGGCGTGGTGGGGGGGTTCAAGAGAAGAAATGACCTATGAGAATGTTCTAAGAACAACCATGAAGCAGAAATTCAGGTGGAAGTTGGGGGTGTGGGGGAAATGTGCCCAGAAACCCGGAAAATTTGGAACAACCAGGAGGCTGACCTTTGGGTTATAGCTAAAGACTAGAAGATAAAAAGAAGAACAGAAAATAGCTACTTTGTTAAAGTCATAAAATATAACTGAAAGTTTAAAGTTTAATTTTTATTTTTTCAGGGACAAAACCATTCTCTTGCTTAGAAAGGCTTTAGAGAAACTTTAGCAACCGGAAGTGTCAAGTGTTTACTCAAAATTCTTTTTTTCCATGAAGTTCTTAGCCTTTCTCTGACTTTTCAGACTTTGGTTCTTCCTTATGTATCTTTCAATGCTTTTATCTCGTTCTCTCTAGCACACACCATCCACTCAAATCAGCAAACAAGTGTACAGAAAGCTCAGAAATAAAACCTAAGTATCTATTCTACACTTAAATGACAATGTTTTTATTTCAGAGGAGGAAGTGTGATTTACATGGTGGCATAATTGACTCTTCATGTGGAAGAAAACAAAGCCAGACTCTACTTGATGTTCCGGTCAAAAAAATAAATTCAAAAGGGACCAAAGATGCAAACATTGAAGGAAAAAAAAAGAAAGCTTTTTAAAGATAATGGTGGAGATTATTTGTAAAACTTTAAGAGTGAAGGTGGAGATCATCTGAATCAAGGTAGGAAATTCAAAACCATAACAATGGATTATATGGAAAAATAAACTACCGACAAGAGTCACCAGGTGGTGATGGACAAGAGGAAAGCATTTTTGCACATGTTAGAAACAAAGGATTGACAGCCTTCGTGTGACAAGTCTTCTCAAATTGATAAGGAAAAGACCTACAATGTATGAAAGCTATTGGGAGGAAAAACCCCACCCTCATACCACTCCACAAGAGTTCCCTGGGAACGGTAGCTGAGTGTCCTGTAATCCAGTTGAGTTTGGACGCCATCTACCTGGAGTTCAGAGTCAGACATACAGGTTCAGGGTTCCGTCCTATGGGATGTGGCCCCAACTTCAGATGGAGATTGCAAGCCCCAGGCTGTGACCTGTGTTCCCACTACCCTATCCTTGGTTTGATTACGTTTGCTAGGATGTCCCGCAGAGCTCTGGGGAAACTTACCTGTGATTGGAATTTGTTCCCCTCACCCCCATAAAAAAGCAAGTGCTGGAAACTTCTCAAAGCTTTGGGAGGTGGGGCCTAATGAGAGGTGGGTGATTAGGCCATGAGGGTGGAGGGAAAAGATTAATGCTACTTTAACAGAAATGAGTTCTCTCTCTCTCTTGGTCTCTCTTCCCCACTCCTCCTTTCCCCTCTCTGTCTCTCCATCTGCCCTTCTGTTCTGGGATGAAGTGGCAAAAAGACTCTTGGCAGCTGCCAGCCCCTTGATCTTGGACTTCCTGGCCTCCAGGTCTGTGAGTCCATACATTTCTGTTCATTATAAATAATCCAGTTTAACTGGCTCTGGAGGTGCACACCTGTGATCTCAGTTCCTAGGGAGGCTGAGGTGGGAGGCTCAAAAATTCAAAGCCAGCTTCAGCAACTTGGTCCCAGTCTCAAAATTAAAAAAAGAAAAAGAAGGTCTGGGAAGGCAGCTCAGTGGTGGAGTGTCCACGGATTAATCCTCAGTACTTCAAAAACGAAAATTAAATTGAAAAAACACCCTGTTTGTGGTATTGTTATAGCAGTACAAAACTGGTGAAGGTATTCATGTTTTCCTAGGCCAAATATAAAGAATATTACAAAGGATTCAGAGGCGGGCTGGGGATAGGGCTCAGAGGAAGGGCACTTGCATGAGGTCCTGGGTTCAATGCCCAGTACCACCAACCAAATCAATAAACAGAAACAGAGGAACAGCTAGATGAAGAGATGTCTTAGGGCAAAGACATCTCTTCGCGGGAAGGTTCTGCCATCCACCAGGCACCTCTGTAGGAACCCTGTCCTTTGGGGGTTTTATAGAGGCTTCCTTATGTAGGTGTGATTGATGATATCTTCGGCCATTAGTGGTCAACTCAATTTTCAGCCCCTCTCCCCTCCCTGGAGGTAGAAGTGAGGCTAAAAGTTCTCTTTACTCACAAGGATGGTTCCCCTGGTGACTAGCCCCTATCCTGAGGGTATCTAGGGGCTCTGTCTGTTCCCCTGATCTAGTCCTCCTTTTCCTGCATCTGTGCTTTTGCAAACTGCAGCACCTGGATCCCTAAGGGCTGGCTTCCCCATTAGTTTGGCCAACAGGGGAACCAGCAGGAAATCAGACAGCTGAGGACAGACAAGCCAGGATTTTTCCTTGTCTGGTGATGTGCTTCCAGAAGAAGCTAAGTGCTTCCACCTCAAGGGCTCCTAAGGGACAGCTTTTCCTCACAGTTCCAGTACTCCTGCACTCGGTGGAAAACACCAGGACTCCACTCCATATTGCCCCCGCAGCCCTGGGAACCCTGCCCACAGCTCTGTAATAGTTCCTTCATTTGAATAATCTGGGGGTGAATTCTGGTTTCTGCTGGGATCCTAACAGATGGGGAAACTCAAACCATCAAAAATATAAACATAACTTTGACCTTATTTGCACCCAGAGGAATTCAGATTTAAGTAACAAGGGTAGAACTTCTCATCTCTCATTTGGGCCAAAAGTCAGAGAATTAATGAGAATATGAGGAAATGAGGATTCTTACTTATTCACTGCTGGTAAATGTATGACTGATTATATGTAGACTTTTGGGGAAGTAATTTGCCAATATCTACAAAATTAAAGAATGCACAGATTCTCTGACTCATTTGGAGTCAATTTATCCTACAGAAAACAAATGTTCTAGGAAATAAGGTGCAATGAACTGCATGATTGTTGAAGAAACTTTATGGGCTCAAAACAATGGACAAATGCAGGGATTGTTGACTATATTATGAAGTAGACAAATGCAGGGATTGTTGACTATATTATGATATAGCCATGCAATCCAATATTAGGCAGCTACTAAACCAAAATGGCTTGTATTTATTGACTTGGAGGGACATTATGAAATCAGTAAATTGCAGAGCATTGAGTAAAGTCTACACGGGAGAGATTGCTCAATGTCCCAAGATCCATTCTTTCTCTTTCCCTTTGGTAATAGAATCTCCAAATAGAGCCAATCAGATACATGACTAACTATTTCCAAGAAACCCTTGCAGTTAATTGTGTACATGATTTGAAACTGTAGCCAAAGGGAAGTGATTACAGGTGATCTATTAGAGGAAGGAATGTCCTCCCCCTCCCTCCTCCCCTCCCTCTCTCCTTCTCTTTTCTCCCTTCTCCCCTCTCCCCTCCTCCCTCTCCTCACCCTTCCCTCTTCCTGTGGACTGGAACACAGACATGGTGTGAACTACCCTGGGAAACATGGATGGAGCACCCTCAAGGATGGTAAAAGTGCAAGATGGAAGGAGCTGGCGTTCTAAGATGACCTCAGAGAATGAAATCCCCTTGCCAGTTTGGGTCACCCACCTTGGGACTATTCTGTAAAAGAGAAGTAAATTTCCATCTCATTTAAGCCACAGATATATTGGTCTATTTCAGGAGAAAAATCTGAATCCCAGTGTGAATGATTTATTTTTGGAAAAAGAAATAGTAAAACCCTTGCATACATTTGCATACGGACTTAAAAGATGTGGAAAAATATATCCAACGGGTTCACTTTGGTTCCTGGTGAGGGGCTTGGAATGAAGTTGGGGATAATGAACTTTTTCTACATTGGAGGGCATTATACCCTTTCATCTGTGTCCTAGGAAGGCTTTTTTTTTTTTTTTTAAACTTGGACTTGAACCCCAGGGGCACTTTAACTACTGAACCACATCCAGCCCCTTTTTGTATTTTATTAGAGACAGGGTCTCACTGAGTTGCTTAGGGCCTCACTAAGTTGCTGAGGCTGGCTTTGAACTTGAGATCTTCCTGCCTCAGCCTCTCAAGTCACTGGGATTGTAGATGTGCGCCACTGTGCCCGCTCTAGGCAGACTTTTTAATGTTGCAAGGAGAGACTCACTCAAGTCAAATAAAAAGGAGTTTACTGTAAGGACACAGAGAGGTCACACAGACTCCAAAACCAGGACTATCTTCTCAGTACATCTGCTGCTTGCCCACAATTCAGAAATAGTCATCCTTGGCAATGTCCATGTCAGTGGTTTTCAAAGTGTGGGTCCCCACCTCCAGCAGCCGAATAATCTGGGAGAAGGTTAGAAATGAAAATTCTTGGGTTCCACCCCCTGTCCAGCAGTCTTTACTTAACAAACCCTTCATGTGATTCTCATGAATACTAATGTTTAGAGAAACACTAGTGTAGAGATATTCAGCTCCAAAGCTTACACTTAACTGGCAGTAGGAATTCTTGCATCAAAGAGAGAAAGATTCTAATAGGCTCCGTTTGTTTGTTTCGTTTTAGCCAGGTCATACAAATTAGAGGCCATTCACCCGTAGATGGATTAAAGCAAGGGTCCATTCTTAATTGCATTCAGTCTTTGCAAGGAAGCAGGATCACAACTTTCAGAGAATGCCATTTTTTTTGTGTGTGGTTGCTATTATAGATTTAAAAAGAATGCAAGTATGGATGGCCCTTGTATAATTTTCCACTCTGATTAGTGATATAAAATTTTAAACTAGGCACAGTTGTGCACGCCTGTAATCCCAGCAGCTAGGGAGGCTGAGACAGAAGGATCACGAGTTCAAAGCCAGCCTCAGCAATGGCAAGGCACTAAGCAATTCAGTGAGACCCTGTCTCTAAATAAAATACAAAATTGGGCTGGGGATGTGCCTTAGTGGTAGAGTGCCCTTAGTTCAATACCTGGTACTCCCCCCAAAATAAAAAAATTAAAAAAGATTGCATACCAGGACACTATCATTATATATTATACTTAAATTATTATTGTTTTTTAGCTAATTCAACAACATCCCTTTAAAACCAAAAGAATACCTTTTTTTTTTTTTAAATAAAGGGAGAGTATGTAGCAAGAATCAGACAAGCTGGTTAAAGGGCCAATACTGGGGAGGCACTGCTTATGTTGTGATAGGAAAGTTGTGGGGTTCGGAGAGGACAGAGAAAGTGTTTGAGGAGCCATATTGAGCGGGGCAATGGCAAGGTTTTTGGGGAAAGACCAGGGCCAGTGTCAGGAGCCAGGGAAAGCTAACAAGGGTTGGGGCTGTCTCTTCCATAGGAGTCACTTAAAAGGTCTGCTAGAAGGTATCTGAAGGAACCATGAGACCTCTGATAACTCATGGGTTACACACACACACACACACACACACACACACACACACACACAGGCTTTAGGACTTATATAACTTGCTTAATTCAAAAAGAGAAGAGGAGGAAGAAGAGGAGGAATCAGAAGTACTATGTTTTTACAGATTTAATTAAAATTTTTTCCCCAGAAAAATTATGGGACATAATTTTTGGGGAGTTGGGGAGGGGGGGATGGAGATCTAATGGGAGATCATTTTGCACAAAGGGAGGTTCTTGTATTCAAGCATTAATTGAGCACTGTGAAAATGAGAAGGGGAGTCAGGTCTATTTGCTGGGGCAGGTTCAGGACCCAAGGCAACTCTACTAGGTTAGCACAGTAGAACCAGCACTCCGAATGCGGTTGCTTTGATTTGCATTTCTTTGATTACTAGCAATTATGATCCTTCTTATATATTTCTGTTTACTGTTAATCCTCCCAATGCAAATGTCTGTTTGTTTTCTTTATCCATTTATTCATTGTCCACACTCCCATTTATTTATGTATGTATGTATGTATTTATTTCTTTTGTGTGGTGCTAGGGATTGAACCCAGGGCCTCACATAGGCTAGGAAAATGCTATACCATTGAGCTACACCCCTCTCTCTCCTCCTCTTCTTCTTCCTCCTCCTCCTTCATAATTAAACTTTTCTATTAACCCCTTATCATATCTGTGATAAATATTTTATTTAATAGCTTTCTAAATTTTAATTGTTAAGATGTTAAAATGAAAGTTTTTACATATTTTAATGCCTGCTTTGGAATAATTTTCTATTGTTTTAGAGTTGAGAAACTTATCAGTCCTTCACAGATCTGATAAATATACCATTCTTATTTCATGTCAATTTTATGTAATGTGATTTTTATATTTAACTCTTCAATCCATCTGGAGTTTCATTTTGCAGTATGTTGTTGATAAGGATCTGATTTAATTTCCTCTCCAATTACTAATTATTCCAACACCTTTCAAAGAAAAGTGTCCTCACCCTAGAGTTTTATAAAGCTCACAGTATCATATAATGAGTTTATTTAACTGAGTCTATTTCTGGATTCTCCATTTTGTTCAGTGTTGTATGTTGTTTACCCTTTTTCCTTTCCTCTTGCCTAATCTATATTATATTCCTTCCCATTTTTGTTAGAGAACTTGCCTATTTATAATAGTAATTATCAAGAGAACTTAGGGGAGAGTACTTATAGTAGTACTTATAGTAGTTTGGATGTTTTAGAGGCAAAACTTTAATAGATAATAAATCCATATTATCCAATATGTACATTTAATAGACAAAATTACTGATTTTTGATTAATATAAGTGTTATGCATCTCCTTGTAAAATTTTTGTTAACAGTTTTATTGAGATACATTTTCCCTAGCATAAGGTTGACCCACTTTATATGTACAACTCAATGACTTTTGGTATATTCATAGATATGTACAACTAAGGCCATGGTTAATTCTAGAACATTTTTTTAAAATTATTTTTAGTTATAACAATATCTTGATTTATTTTTTATTTTTATGTGGTGCTGAGGATTGAACCCAGTGCCTCATGAATGGTAGGCCAGCACTCTACCTCTGAGCCACAACCCCAGCCCCTCTAGAACATTTTATTACCTCCCAAAATAAACATGACCCTGAGGCATTGCCCACCCTTACTCTCTAAATCCCCCATTTCCTCGGTCCTTGGCAACCACCAGCCTTCCTCTGTCTGCTTATTTTTGGACATTTTATATAAATGTATTCATGGACTATGTGGTCCTTTGTGGCTAGCTTCTTAGTAGTGTACTGTTTTCAAGAATCATCTGTGTCAGCACAGATGTATCAGCACATCATTTTTTCTAACTGCCGAATAAATTTTAATTTTAATTTAATAAATAAAATTTAATAAATTTTAATAGATATGCCACATGTTATTTATTCATTCATCACTTGAACATTTTTTTCCTACTCTTTTTCTATCATGAGTCTCCTGTGAACATTTGTGTAAAAGTTTTCGCACGGACACATTTTCTTTAGTTATACACCTAGAAGTAGAATTGCTGGATCATATCATAAAGTTCAAAAAATACAGAATTGTACCAGGTGCACTGATGCACAACCATAATCCCATGTACTTGAGAAGCAGAGGCAGGAGGATCGTGAATTGGAGGTTAGCCCACGAAACACACTACACCTTGTATAAAAACAAACAGAACAAAACCAAAAAATACCCAAATCCAGAACTGTATAAGGGAATAGTCACCAATAACATCCTCCAACACCTCCTGCCACCAAATGACCCAAATATTTTAATATTGTAGATCATATTCTTTTTTCTAAGCATACACATCATATACATATTTTCTTCTTTGTTTTACTATTCTTTTTCCTTCCTTTAAAAATATTCTTCTTCCTCTCTCCCCTCCCCTCCACTCTTCCTTCTCCTTTGCTCCTCTTTCCTGTGTCTCTTTTCTTCATTAAGATACAGGAAGGGATCCTACAGAGGAAAGACCACAGCCCAGGGGCACGGGCTCCTCTGCAGACCATCCATGCTTGTAGTCTAGTTTCTGTCTGCTGAGAGCAGAAGCCCTTGGAACAGACAGAAGAGTGTAAAAGGGACAATGTGGACATTGCCTTCCCTCACCACCTCACCTTGTACCTCTGTGGATATTGACCACCACACCAGGCAAATTCATTACATGTAACAGAAGAGAGATTTATTCATGGATATCTCCAAACCCCTCCTCCCTATCCCTGCCAAGAGCAGGTTAGGGTGAGTAGTGAGGCTTGCCAAGTTACCAAGAGAAATAGAACTGCTGCATGTTTATCACGGTCAATCAGGTCTTTACATTTATTCTATAGTGATCTTTCTTACTAATCCTAATGGCTTTTAATCGACTCTCTTGAGCTTTCTAATAATACCTTTAGACAAACAACACCTACTTTTCCTTTCCTATATTTTATCTCAGTTACTTTGCCTTGCTAGAACGATTCTCAATTTCATCAGATTTATAACAACATTTATGTAACGGCACCTCTACTAATCTAAAATGAAATTCATAGGTAATATAAACCACCTAATTTCATGACTTTCAAATCATCGGTATTGTGCCATAATGTAATATGAACTTAAGGAGGACTTACGGAAAAGTATTCAATGATAAGCTAGTATTATTTCAATATGTAAATACTTCATATACAACCACACTAATAGCTGTAATGAGGCTTCCCAGTACTTTTGTCTATGTACAGTGATACTGGGACTGTGACAACACAAATTTAGGTTGATGCAAGAGTGATGTATAGCTGGGAATGGTGATACTTAGCAATTTAGTGAGACCCAGTCTCAAAATAAAAAAAAAAAAAAATACAAAGAGCTGGGGATGTAGCTCAGTAGTAAAGCACTCTGGGTTCAATCCCTAGTTTAAAAAAAAAAGTGATGTATTCAGGTGTTCTTAAATATGTATAGTGATTGTTTCAAGGTTTTTCTAACTGGTTAAAAACTCTAAAAAATGTTTGAAAAAAACAGTGTAATATCTTCTCAAATTATGTCACAGTATTCGTTCTTATGAAAATTTCAGTGTTGCTGGGCTTGGTGGCGCACACCTGTAATCCCAGCCGCTCAGGAGTCTGAGGCAGGAGGATCATGAGTTCAAAGCCAGCATCAGCAATTTAGCAAGGCACTGAACAACTCAGTGAGACCCTGGCTCTAGAGATAAAATATTTTAAAAGGGTTGGGTATGTGGCTCAGTGGTTAAGTGCCCCTGGGTTCAATCCCCAGTACCAAAAAAAAAAAAAAAAAAAAAAAAGAGAGTGCTGAGGGCCATTGCCAAGTAGGAATGACGCATCGAAATTTCCTTGCCAGCGTACCCCATGTTAAATGGAAATTTGCTGTGATATTGCATGTGTCTTTGAGAAAGGTGACCCTGCTCAAGGACCAGGGTGGATCCAGGTTTAAGGTGTATCCTGCAGGTTTTAGGAAGTATCCCGGTTTAAGATAATTTGGGTTTAAGGCGTTCCCGGTTTAAGACAATCTGGGTTTTAGGGAAGTTCCAGGTTTAAGGTTATTGCTGCTGGGAATAGGGCGTTCCTGCTGCCTGAGTTCCCGTTGAGTTCTCGTGGAATTGAGAAAGTATTTGGGACGTGAATTGGGCGGCAGAACTTGAAATTTCCCCAGGACATGTTTGTAGAGGGCCGGTGTGAGTTTGGGAATAAAGAATTGCTGTTTGAATCTACAAGGTGTGTGGTGGCTCGTGATCTTGTGCCCAGCCAAGACTGCGGCAAGAGAGAGAGAAAATTTCAGTGTAAATTCTTGCAAAACATCCTTATGTTTGCATGCAAAACAGAGCATGACTTAGAAATTATATGGAATGTGAACAGTTTCTCAACTTGTAGAAATGTCTTTTGCACTGCAGATAGCTAGCTTCTTTGACTCCTATTTCGATGAGTGCCTTTACTATATTCCTGAGCATCATGATAAGCAAATAAGCTTGTGCATTCTTCTAATACATTTGTTCACATGTGTGCATCCCCTAGGATGTATGTGTGTATTTCTGAGACCCAGTGGTGACTCCAGAATGATCCTCCGCTATAAATGATGTTGAGTAATACATGTTACCAGGCACCTGTTATTGAAATGCTGCGTTTACCACATATAATGTTCTTTCTTGGTTTCTAATGAATAATATCAATTGGGTTAAGGAAGTTTTCTACTATTAGTTTCTATTCATTTTTTGTTTTATTTTCAAAAGGTGAGCTTTAATTTTTTTAATACCTGTCTAACACTGATTGAGATAATGTTGAAGTTATTATACTCCTTGATTAATAGAATTATGTATATGTTAGATTTTCTAATATGTATCACACTGTTAATGTAAATTACAATGAGTTAAAATATCTGGAACATAAACAGTTCTATTTATATTTAACATTTTTATTTAATATTCTTCATATATATTCTATTTTAATCTACTTTTTGAGGAATAATTAGCATACAGTAGAATCCATTCATTTTAAAGTATATGCTTCAATAATTTTTGACAAATTTACATACCATGTAATCACTATAGTCAAGATATAGGACACATCCATCAGTCCCTTTTATATGTCAATTCCCCTGTCTGTGTATCCCCAGGCAACAATGAATCCGCTTCTTGCAACTATAGATGAAATTGATTCTCTTAGAGTTTCTTATAAATGGAATCATATAGTATGTACTCTTGAGTCTTTTTTTTTAGCACATTTTTGAAATTCATAGATGTTGTTTGTACATTGATAGTTTATTCCTGCTAGTCTGGGGAGGTACCTTAGTGGTCAGAGTGTTTACTTAGCATGTTCAGGGTCTTGGGTTCTATCCCCAGCACTTGGGGGGAAAAGAAAGAAGTAGGTTCTTAAATTATTATTTTTTCTTTACCACTGATTAGTATTACATTATAAGAATATATTATATTTTTTAATCAGATGGGCATTTGGTTCATTTCCAGCTTGAATAAAGCCATTATGAACATTCATATGAAAATCATTTCATGAATGAAGAGATTTCACTTATCTAGGAGCAGAACGGCTGGCTCCTGTGTTGTACTAGTTAATGTGGTATGGAACCTCCCAACTGTTTTTTAAAACAACTGTACCATTAAACATTCCCTCTGTGAGACCTAATTGACATTTTCAAGAAGGTCACTACCCCCAAGATAGAGCCTGGTCTCCCCCTCCAGTCTTTGCTTTTCTATGGACGGTGCCTAAGTTAGAGGAAGGAGAGAGAGAGAGATGGACCCACAAGTTGAGCATGTGCATTGAGCCAGCAGCCCCCATTTGAGGGCATGCCCTGGGCAGGCACTGGTTTCTGTCCCTTTTATACCTAGGGACAATGGCTTCAAATTCTCACCTTGGGGTATGATTCAGCAAGTGCCGAACAAAGAAAAATACTCAAAGATGGAAAGAGGAAGTGGATAGGAAGGGCCCACTGTCACGTGGGTGAATGACCCTTGGTGCTTGTCTTGTACAGGATGGGAATTCTCAGTCACTGTTTTCAATATTGGTCAGAGAAAGGAGCCTTGAGGCTCGGTCCCTTCCCTTCCCCCAGCCCTTCGCCACACATCCCGACCAAAGAGGAACCAGAAGTTCTGCTGTCAAAAGGGGAAGCCAAGAGGTGGTATCTCTTCCCCGGCTGAGAAAGTTCATAGAGAACTAGGGTTGAAGCAGCGCAATCTCACGTAGCCAGCCTCACCCACTCTCCGGGGTCTGGGGCTTCCAGCTGGTGGGCAAGTGGGCCCGGAGTGGGCCAGGGCAGGTGGGTGCATTACTTCATTACAGTCCTGCTGGGACATTTGTGGGCACCTTGGGCTCTGTCCTACTAGGTCATCCCCTCGCATTTTGGTGGCCCCCCCTTCAGAAGGACTTGTTGCCTCCGCTGCAGAAAGAGCTGCCAGCAGTGTTCCATTGTCATCCCCTTCAGGACATACAGGGGAGGAACACATTTCTATTAGAATAATGAAAAAAAAAAAAAAGGGAAAAATCTAAAAGGCAAGAACACATGGCTTCCTTTCAAGGAGCCAATGAGTCCTGGAGTGTGCTGTCTTTTGTGTTCAGAGGTTTGAGAGGCACAGTGGATAAGGGTGTCATTGAGAAACGCACTAAAAAGAAAGGGTGTGGGAACAACCTGAATGTCCAACACCAGGGGACTGGTGAAATGATAGCACAGCCATATAGTAGGACATGATGCGGTCCCTGAATTCCATGCTGAAGGCATTCCAGACTCATGAAGCACTGAAAGCAAGGAGTTCAACAGTAGGTATAATATCATCCTATTCTCCTTGTGTAGAATGGAGGTGGGGATGATGGTGCCTACCTTGCAGGGGTGTTACAGGAGGGAACTGATTAATGTATGCCAAGTGCTTAGCAGAGCCTAGAACACTAGACGCTCTACCTCACCGGCACCACGGTCATCATCACTGCTTCTTTTAGGTACTCAGGTCCACCGTTCTGACCTCTGAGGGTCAGATGTGTTTTGTGATTCAAAATTGTTCAGATTTTACAAAGGTGTATGATTATGGAATACTCTCAGTGTGTCTGAAGCAGCAACTCACCATGAAACCTATTCATTTTCTTCAGCAAAACCTGTGAATATTTACATCAAGTGGGATAACGAAAGACTACAAATAGTGTCATGTCTGTTTGGATGAGGCTGTGCAACGAGACAGATCTGCTAAACTCTTAAAAACAAAAGGAACACAACCTCCCGGTTCTAGAGGGTTTTACCTGCTGGAATTGTGGATGTAGGACTGTGGATCTGTGTACATACAAACTTAGAGCAAACCTGGAAGCATTGTATTGTCATAGAGCTACTGCTGACTCATGAGATTGCAGACTTTTGATTTTGCTAGATCTTATTTTTTTTCTGCAGCGAGTATTTGTTATTTTAAATTATGCCTCAATTTCTTAAATTTTCATCCACTCAGATATCATAACTTGACTTTAACAACTCCATGGGCATCAAAAATATCAGAGTCAGGCACAACTCTTGTGCTTTTAAGGAAGTATTTTTCTGGGGAAGCAGGGAACAGTAAAAGAGATGGGATGGGTTCTCAAGTACTTTCGTTTTTAAGCCCATCCCAGCCAACACGGTCAATGTCCACGAGTATCCATCCCTCTAGAATCTTCATTCCTCACTGGCAGCTTGCCCTAACCCTACTCTCTCCTGCTTAGAATGTTTTGATTTTATATTAAAAAGTTAAAATAACAAGAACAAAACCAACAAACTGGAAAAGAAATAGTGAGTATGAGGGTAAAATGAGAGAGCTCTGTGTGGCCAGGGAATGAAGGAAAAGGGTAGCACCAAGGCAGAGTCCTTCCCACCCGGCAGAGAGGGGTCGTGGGAGAAGAGGAGCAGGTGAAAGGCCAGAGGTGAAGAAGCAGAGGGGAGTGGACTCCTGCAAGAGCCAGGAAGGAGACGGAGTTGGGCAAAGTTGTGGTCAGATGTGGTAAGGAGAGGTGGCTGAGAAGGGAAGTGTCACTGCCCAAAGACCACAGGACCCCTGCTGAGTTGCAGAAGGCTCTTGCCTGCTGCTCAGGCACTAGAACAGTTCAAGGAGGACCATTAGAAAGGATTTTAAAACACATCTCTATCATCTGTACATAAATATCATATATTTTGCAGCCTCAACCTTGATGCATGGGGATTGGCTGATTGTGAAGGACTCCACCCCCCAGGAGACTTGGAGGAGAGAGTGCCCTCGGGTCAATGGAAGTCACTGAAGAAGGTGGGGTGGGTTGGACTTGTAGAAAATCCTAAACAAAGGTTGTTTTTTTTTTTTTTTGGTGGGGGGGGTACGGGAATGGAACTCAGGGGCACTTAACCGCTGAGCCACATCCCTAGCCCTTTTAATATTTTATTTAGAGTTGCTCAGAGCCTTGCTGTATAGCTGAGGCTGGCTCTGAACCCACAATCTTCCTGCCTCAGCTTCCTGAGCTGCTGGGATTATAGGCATGCTGCCACCACAGCGGGCAAAAAGGGAGTTTTGATCAGGCGAGTCAAGTGCATGTTCAGGACACTGGGAGGAACCAAATGCTAGGTGAGGAGGACATCGTGTGCCCATGGGGTTTACAGCCCAGGTTGCTTGCTTGGAGCCCTGCTGTCAGGAGCCAGAGGAGTGAGATATATAGATATAGATATATATATACACACATATATATCAGATGATGATGATGATGATGATGATGATGATGATTAACATTTCTTGTGGTTACCAGAGCCAGACAACTATTCTAAACTCTTTATAGATACTCACCTATGCAATTTTCAAAATTCTTTGATCCTCATCACTACTTGTTTATCCTAGAATCTGAGTATAAGAAGTTACCTTATTAGTAGTAAATATAGATTTAAATGTGTCTTTATTTGATAGATCCATTTATAAACTATATATTTATTCAATATATCAATATTCCAGAGTGTTAAAAAAAAACTGCCTAGGAGCTCCACCCCAAGATTGAATTAAGTAAACAAGCATTTCTCAAGTTCTACCTCTTCCAGCCCTCTGTTCAGGCATCTCTTCATTTATTCAGCCAACATTTTCTGAGCATCTACTATGTGTCAGGCCTGAGTCAGGGAGTGGGGATTCAGTGACACATAAGGCATGCAGCCTGGGCCCCTAGCAGCTCTGTGTCATAGAGAGACAGGCGACAGAATTAACCAGAGCGTGGACAAGGGGAAGGCAGATGAAGATGGGAGAAAGAGGAACTGGGAGAGCTGCCAACTCAGAAGACCTCTGACCTGAGTCCTGGGGAAAGAAGGGAGGGCAACCCAGCTCGGGGAGCAGCATGTGCAGGGGCACATTCAAGGGAACTATAAGTACATCTCAAGCAGACAGTGGTTTTTGGTGGTGGGAGGGGACTGGAGAGGGTGATGGGGAAGGGAAGGGGAACAGCACTGAGTAGCTAAAGATTCAAATGGATCATGGGGACTCATTGAGGGAGTTTAAATAGGTAGAGGTCAGACAGATTTATGTCTTGGAAAGATCTTTCTGGTGGAGCAAAGATGGGAGGGACCAAGACTTGAAGCAGGAAGACTGATGAGGATCCAGAGAAAAGAACATGGTGACCTGAATTGGGACATGGGGTCCCAGAGATGGGTAAAAGAGAATGCCGTCCCTTTGTTCAGATGCAGAAAGTCATATCCATCGGATATTGTCTTAGTCCATTCCTGCTGCTATAACAAAATGCCATAGACTGGATAATTTATAAAAAATAGAAATTTAGTTTTTCACAATTCGGGAGGCTGGGAAGTCCAAGATCACAGTGCCGGCAGATTCAGTGTATGTGAGGGTTGCTCTCTACTTTCAAGGTGGTGCATTGAATGCTGTGTCCTCACATGCAGAAAGAAGGAGTGCAAAAAAAGAACTGAACACTGGGTGAAGCATCTTTATAATGACCTTAATCCCATTCACAGGGTTCCACCCTCATGACTTAATCACTTCCCCAAATCTCCACCTCTTTAATTCATAACATTGGTGATTAAGTTTCAACACCTGAAATTTGAAGGGGATATAAATATTTAACCTTATTAGCTTTGAAGGCTGGATCTAGGTACTGAAGGAGGAGAAGGAAGAGAAGATGATCCAGGCTTTTGGCTTGGCCAATGGGTGGACAGTAGGTGGGTGGCAGTATTCTACACCAAGATGGGGACTATCAGAACTAGTTTGTAGATTTTAGTTTTATAAATGTTAAATTTTAAGTATCTACTCAGCAGTTGGAGATATTTCTCTGAAATTTATGATAGAAAGTCAATTGGGATGATGGAATTTGGAGTCAGCAGCATCTGGATAGTAATTAAACATGGACTATTTGGAAGAGATGACAGTGAACAGAGTGAGAGACAAACAGACCTGAGATGAAACTGTGGGAAGTAGGCAGCAGAAGATGGTCCACAGAGACAGAATAAGCCCAGAGAGATTGGAAAAAAAAACAGGAGAGGGGCTGGGATTGTGGCTCAGCGGTAGAGCGCTTGCCTGGCATGCTCAGGGTCCACATAAAAATAAATGAAATAAAGGTATTGGGTCCAACTACAACTAAAAAAAAATATTAAAAAAAAACAAAAACAAACCAGGAGAGACGATAGATAGTCCAGAAGTCAGATGGAGAGAGAGATACCAAAAGTAACGGATGGACAGAGTAATACCACTGAGCCTTGAAGTGGAAGAGGAGGCTGGAGGAGCCTTGAAAATGTTTATATAACAGTGGGATGGAGTACCTGGAGGAGCTGTTGAAGGCAGAGGAGACCAGAAGCCCCCAAGATGTCTTGTTTGGTGGTGATGATGATGATGATGGTGGTGGTGGCTTATCAACTCTTACTATATATCAGATAATGTTTTAGTCAACTTTTTCACTTCTGTCACCAAGAGACCTGACAAGAACAATTTTAGAGGAGGAAAAGTTTATTTTGGGCCTCACAGTTCCAGAGGTCTTAGTCCATAGACAGCCAGCTCCATTGCTGTAGGCCCAGAGTGAGGCAGAATATCATGGTGGAAGAGTGTGATGGAGGGAAGCAACTGGGAATATGGCACCAGGAAGGAGAGACAGAGAGAGAGAGAGAGAGAGAGAGAGAGAGAGAGAGAGAGAGAGAGAGAGAGATCCCGTCACCCTGGACAAAATATATACCTGAAAGCCATGCTCCCAGTGACCCACCTCCTCCAGCCACAACCTTCCTGCCTACAGTTGTTACCAGTTAATTCCTATCCAGGGATCAATGCATTGATTAGGTCAAGGCTCTCATAACCAATTATTTCACCTCTAAAGTTTCTGGCATTGTTTCACACATGAGCTTTTAGGGGGCACTTCATGTCTCAGCTATAACAGAAACCATGCTATGGTTTTGGGTGGTTTTTTTTTAAAGTTTTTATTATGGAGATTACTATATAAGCACAAAAAAAGCACAATGAAATCTCATATTTTCATCACCCAGTTTAATAAATGTCAACATTTTGCCAATCTTTTTTAATCTACAAAGGAAATCAAGACTGAATTGGGTAAAGAAATGGGCTAATTCATTTAAAAAATAAATGTCTAGGTCATCAAACACATCTTAACAAATTCAAAATGATAGAAGTCATACGAAGGATTCTCAGACCACAATGGAATAAACTAGAAATCATTAACAGAAAGACAGTTGGAAAATTCCAACATGTATGTGAAACAATATGCTTCTAAATAGCACATAGATGGAAAAAGAAACCTCAAGAGAAATCTAAAGATGTTTTAATTAAATGAAAATGGAAATACAACAACAAAATTTGTGGGATACAGCAACTACAATGCTTAGTGGAAAAATTATAGCATTCTATGTGTACATTAGAAAAGAAGAAAGATCTAAAATCAATAGTCCAAGCTTCCACTGTAGGAAATTATAGAAAGAAGGGGAGAATAATCTAAAAGCAGTCAGAAGAAGAAATAATTAAAATTAGAGCCGAAATCATTGAAATTTAAAAACAATGGAGAATCAATGAAATAAGAAATTGGTTCTTTGAAAAAGATTAATACAATTGACAAACGTCTGCCAGACCAACAAAGAAAAAAAAAGATACAACCTATATTACCAATATCAGAAATGAACAAGGAGCCATCAGGACCGATCTCATCAACATTAAAGGAATAATAAAGGCATATTATGAACGAACTCCAGGCCCACATATTTGATAATTTGAACGAAATTGACACTTCCTTGAAAGATACAAACTATTAAAACTCACATTAGGAGATACATAAAACCCAAATGGGTCTATGACCACTAAAGACATTAAATCAATCCCATTAATAACCTTCCAAAATAGAAAGCCTCAGCTCAGTTGGGTTCACTGGTGAATTCTACCGCACACTTACAAACAAATCATGTGAATCTTCTAAAATCTCTTCCTCTAAAAGAGAGCCAGGAGGAACACTTCATAACACTTTCTGTGAAACAGCATTACCTTCATCCTAAAATCAAACTGAGGAAGGAAAACTGCAGACCAATACCTCTCATGAACATAGATGCAAGAATCCTCAAGGTAGCAAACTGAATCCAACAATGTAGCAAGAGAATTATATGCCATGGCCAGTTGGGATTTCACATACGCAAGGCTAGTTCAACATTCAAAAATCAAACAATGTCATCCGTCACATATCAGGCCCCCAAAGAAAACCCATACTATCTGATCAAAAGATGCAGAAAAAATATTTGACAAAAATCCAATATTTATTTATTATAAAACTATCTACGGACTCAGAGGAAACTTCCTCAACTTGATAAAGAACTTAAAAACCCCCTCCAACTGACTGACATCAAGTGTAACTGTGATAAACTGGATGTTTCTCCCCTGAGACTAGTTCTCCTTTCACCTCTCCTGTTCAACATTGCACCGGAAGTCCTAGCAATTCAAAAAGACAAGAGAAGGAAATAAAAGGTATACAGACGGGTAAGAAAGGAATAAAATTATCTTTCTTTCTAGATGACATGATTGGGTAGAAAAATCCCAAGAACTGACAACCATAAAACCCTCCTAGAATTAATGAGCAATTGAAAGGTACACTTACTGTGAAGAAAAGAAAAAAAAAAGAGGTGTAATCTAATCTGATATATATCCTTAGATGTAAATATAATAAGATCTCCATGAGGAAAACTGCAAAGCCCTGAGGAAAGAAGTCAAAGATCTAAATAAATGGATACGTTCCATGTTTATGGATCGGAGGATTCAAAATTAAGACATCATTTCTTCCTAACTTGAGCTCTAAGTTCAATTCACATCAATCCCAGTCAAAATTCCAGCAAGGTATTTTGCAGAAACTGATCCTAAAATTTATACAGAGAGGGGAAAGACCCAGAAGAGCCAGTTCAGTAGGGAAGTCAGAAGTCAGTCGGAAGACTGACACTACCTGACTTCAAAACTTACTCTAAAGATGCAATAATCAAGACAGTGTAGTATGGACAAATAGACAAATAGATCAATGGAACAGGACAGAGTCCAGACACAGATCCACATTAACACAGTCAGCTGATCTTTGAAAAGGGAGAAGGGGCAATTCAAAGGAAAGGCTAGTTTCTTAAACAAGTGGTGTTGGAAAGCTGAACAGTCAATAATAGCAAAAGCACATAGAAAACAAACGAAAAGCCCAAATAACTAATTTAAGCATACATATAACTTTTTCCAAAACTTAACTTTAAATGGGTCAGAGATCTAAATATAAAATTCAAAACTACAAAAATTTTAGAAGACAACCTAGGAGAAAATCTAGGTTACTTTGGGTTTGATGGTAACTTTTTACATATGACATTAAAAGCATAAGTTTTTTTTAAAAGAATGATGAGTTGATAACTTTGACTTTATTAACAGTAAAATTTGTGCTCTGCAAAAGACATTGTTCAGGGAATGAAAAGATAAGCCACAGTTTAGGAGAAAATATTTGCAAAACTCATATTTTGTGTCCTAAATATATAAGGAACTCATAAAACTTAGCAGTAAGAAAATAACCTGCTTATCTAGGTATGGAGGCACATGCCTATAGTTACAGCTACTCTGGAGGCCGAGGCAGGAGAATTGTGAGTTCAAGGCCAGCATCAGCAACTTAGTGAGACCCTGTCTCAAAATAAAAAATAAAAATAAAAAGGGCTGGGGATGTAGCTCAGTGGCAAAGCACCCCCCTGGGCTCAATGTCTAGTATCACACACATACAAAGATGTCCTTCAGTAGGTGAACAAATAAGCAAATTGCAGCATATTCATACAGTAGAATGTTGGGAGTCATTGAGAAGATAGGAGCTCTCAAGCCACAGAAAGGCTTGAAAGAACCTAAAATGAACATTTTTTTTAAAAAATATTTTTTTAATTGTAGGTGGACACAATGACTTTATTTTACTTTTATTTTTATGTGGTGCTAAGGATCAAACCCAGTGCCTCACAAGTGCCAGGCAAGCACTCTTTCGCTGAGCCACAACCTCAGCCCCTAAAATGCATATTGCTAAGTGAAAGAAGCCAGTCTGAAAAGACTACAATATGGTACAATATTTGGGAACAGGAAACTGTAGAGATAATCTAAGATGAATGATTGCCAGGAGTCGGGGGTGCTGGGGGAGCGATAATCGTAGCGGAGTGAAGGGTGGGTGTGCGGAGATGCCTGACAAATGCTGTACATACAGGCAGACACGTGACATTGTGCAGATGCCAGAAGCCTCAGGAGCTCCTGATACCCAGAGAGAAACTGAATGTAAACTATAGACTTTAATTAATGGTAATTCACTAATATTGGTCTATTAATTGTAGAAATGTACTATATTAATGCAAAGTGTTACTAATTGGGGAAATTGTGTGGGAGTATGGAAACTCTCTGTATGATCTGCTCAATTTTTCCATAAATCTGAAAGTGTTTAAAAAATCTATTAATTAGAAAAACATATGGCTGGTGGTGTTACTCAGTGGTAGAGCTCTTGCCTAGCATGCACAAAGCCCTGGATTTGATCCCCAGTGCTGCAAACACACACACACACACACACACACACACACACACCATGAATGTGTGAGAACAACCAATTAACAGCCTCATTAACAACGACAACAACAAAAAATGGAGGCAGAGAGGGATCATCTTCCTAGATGTGGCTGAGACTAACTAGTACTACTTTCAGTATCCAGCAGCTAAAGGACTTTTACTTCCCTGCTTCTCTTTAATATAGGAATATAAATAAATTTGTTTTGTGGAACTTCCAGAAAAGCTCTCAAAAAAGAGGTCAGATGACAGGTATATGCCCTTCTATCCCTTCCCTACTCCATTTGCTTCTTATCTGGAATAAAGAATATATGGCTGGAGCTTCAGCAACTATTGTGGAGCATGAAGAACAAATGATAAGGATGGCTGAGCCAATGCTACAAGACCCTGTGCTACAGTACTGGAATTGAATGCAGGGGTGCTCTACCATTGAGCTACACCCTCACGGCCTCTATGCCAATCCTGGGATTACTATATTATAGATTTTTACATGAAAGACATTAACTTGGTTCTTTTTAAATTTGCTCTAATTGGTTCTACATGACAGTAGAATACGTTTTGACATATCATGCACAAATGGAGCACAACTTCTCATTCCTCTGGCTATACTTGGTGTGGATTCACTCCAGTCGTGTAATCATACATGCATATAGGGTGAATGTCTGTCTCATTCCACCTCCTTTCCATCCCCACAGCCTCACTCCTCCCTTCACTCTCCACTGTTATTTGCATCCATATTACTAACCATTGAGCACAATTGCAACCTTATATATCAGGTAACAAAACTTACTATATGCTAATAAAAGCCACATGGATAGCACAGGAATAAGAAATACAAGTAGAACCCAATAAAGAGTCCCAAACCAAGTTCAAATGGAAAACTAATAGAAATAAAAATGACACTTCATTTGGAGGGAGAAAGACGGTTTACTCCTATGATGCTAGCAGAGCTGATGATCCATCTGGAAGAAAACACAGCCACACTTCCAGCCTGCTTCATATGCAAAAATAAACTCCAGACAGATTTAAAGTCCAAATGTGAAATACAAAAATATTGGACAAATTAGGGAATTATTTATAAAATTGGAAGAAGACCCTGAAGCAAAAGACGAAATCCAGAACCCTAAGCACTATCATGGGTGCATGGGGGCAGGAAAGATGGTAGAATGAGAGGGACATCATTACCCTACGTACATGTATGACTGCACGTTTGGTGCGATGCTACATTGTGTACAACCACTGAAATGAAAAGTTATGCTGCAATTGTGTACAATGAATCCAAATGCACTCTGCTGTCACATATTAAAATAATTAAACAAATTAATTTAAAAAATAGTCATACATTGCCTCTTAAAAATGAGCATATTTTTTTGTGTAGTGAAAGTAACTGTAAACAAAGTTGAAGGACAAATGATAGATTGAATACTTAAGATAGACATGACAGAGGGTGAAAGTTGCTAATTACCTTAGTTCCTATAATAATAATAAAAAAGACAATCTAATTAAAATTTGGCAAAGTACATCAGAAAGTACTCTCAGAAAAAATGCAAATCATAGGCAATAAGAAAATATTCGGTCTTACTGATATTCAAAGAAATGCCGATTAGTACAAAATGAGTATAGTATTTTTGGTCTGTCAGATTGGTGAAAAAAAATGTTGGTGAGATTAATGATATGGGGATATAATGTGAATTTCTACAGCCTCTCTGGAAAGTGTATGATACTATGTATTTTTAAATGCACATATCCTTTGATCCAGTAATACTATTTCTTTCTTGCTATCTATTCTACAAAAGAATAGCACCAGTACATAAAGAAACATGTTCGAGGAAATTTTTTTTTGTAACATAGCTTTGTAAAGGACAAAAGATGCCCTTAACCCAAAGAAAAATAAGTTTCATCAGTAGAGAATTGGTATATTATGGCATATTATACTATGGAGTATTCAGAAACATTTAAAAGAATGAAATTTATGTGCATTGCCCTAGAAACTTTGGATTAATGGACTTTTTTTGTTGTTATTCTTAAGTGTCCACTTGAGGACTGTATTAAGAGAAGTAGGCAAAAATTTGCATTTTATCTCTATGCAAAAAGTCACTTATGAAACTTGAGTTAAATGGCATCATATTTCTGATTCACCCCTGTGATGCTTCGACATTCCTTTGAGTGGCACCTGAGGTGCTGGCCAGCTGGTCCACCTCGTCACTGGGCTGGAGATGCAAGTGGTCCCATGCTTCTGACATCAGAGTCATTCCTGTTGGCCAGTTCTCCCACAGGCAGCTGTATGCACTGTGGACAAAACAAAAACAAGTACCTGAGGGTTCTGGAGAACTGCTAAAAGCACTCGGACACTGGAGGAGTCAGCACTTAGAAAGAAATAACTTTGGGTTTCTCAGCTTTATGGCATCTCCCAGAAAGCAGGACCAGTCTGTGTGGCGTGGGCAGCTGGAATTCAGACAGGTCATACACAGTCTACCTGTGCTGAAGACTCAACAGACGCAGCAACTGGAAAGGAGGGAGGTTAGCTCAGAGAGGAGAGAGAGCAAGAGAGGAGTGCTTCAAACTTTGCATAAATTCTGTCCAAACCCGTGGCCATTCCTGAACCAGACGGTGCAGGGAAGCTGGCAAGGCTCCCATTAAAGCTAGAAAGAACTAGACAGAAAGTTCTGCTGTTGCCCACCACAGTGCAGAACATGGGGTTTGCAGTTTGAGTCCAGCCAAGATAACCCTCTGCTTAAAGAAAACTTTTCAGAAGCATAATAGAATCTAGCTCTCTGCAAGTATCATTTATACTGACCAGGACACAATCCAATCATATCAGGTCATCTTGGCCTAATTCACGTTATACCCCAAACTGCAGAATACATATCCTTTTCAAATGCACACTCACCAAAATAGATTATGGTATTAAAGATCATAAAACAAATATCAATAAATTTAAAAAACCCGAAATTATACAGTGTGCTTTCTGACCTTAGTGGAATTAAATTAGATTAACTTACTTTTACATAACCCTTGGCTCAAAGAGGTAATCACAGGGGACATTAGAGAGCATTTTGAACTAAATCACAATTAAAATACAGCACATGAAAATGCTTATGTTAGAAAAGGTGAAAGGAATAAAATCAATGGCTGAAAGTTCAATCTTAGGAAGTTAGGTAAAAGTAAGCCCAAATAAGTAGAAGAAAGGGGGAAATAACAAAGATGAGGGCAGAAGTCAATGAAGTAGAACACAAATAAGAGAAAAAGTCACAAAACCAGAAGCTGGTTCTTTGGGCAGACCAACAAAGTCGACACACACCAATTACCTATCTAGACTGATAGAGACAAAGAAGGACGGGGAGGGGGACAGAGACAAATTACCAATATAAAAAATGAAAGTGGGCTATTATTACAAGCCCCCCCCCCCAAATCTACATAGCTTTGTAAGGGACAAAAGATGCCCTTAACCCAAAGAAAAATAACTTTCATCAGTACAGAATTGGTATATTATGGCATATTATACTATGGAGTATTCAGAAACATTTAAAAGAATGAAATTATGTGTATTGTCCCAGAAACTTTGGATTAATGGACTTTTTGTTGTTATTCTTAAGTGTCCACTTGAGGACTGTACTAAGAGAAGTAGGAAAAAAATTCTACAGACAATAAAATTCTACAGGCAATAAAAAAGATGATAAAGAAATACTAGAAATAAATTTCATGTCCAGAAACCTAAAAAGCATAGATGAGATGGACAAATTTCTTGGAAAATTCAACTTATCAACATGAGCACAAGATAAAATGTAAAATATGAATAGCCTTGTATCTCTTAGGGAAATTAAAATTTCTAGCAAAACCACATAAGGAAAAATTTAGGCGTGCACAGTTTTACTGGTAAATTTTATTAAAAAAATTAAAAAATAAATCATGCCAGGTGAGGTGGTACATGCTTGTAATCCCCACAGCTTGGGAGGGTGAGGCAGGAGGATTGCGAGTTCAAAGCCAGCCTCAGCAACAGCAAGGTGCTAAGCAACTCAGTGAAACCCTGTCTCTAAATAAAATACAAAGTGCCCCTGAGTTCGATCCCCATTACCACCCTCTCCCCCGCAAAAAAAGAAATCACATTGATCTTTTGCTATCAAAAAACAGAGGAAAAGGAAACTGGTTTTATAAAGCCACATTAACTCCAATAACAAAACTGACAAAAGATATTACAAAAAGCAAAATTACTCACCAATATCCCCCATGAACACAGGTACAAAAATCCTTAACCAAATATTGCAAATCAGCAATGTATTCAAATGACAGGTTATGACCAAATGAGGCTTATCCCAGGGTTTTAAGGTTGAGTTCACCTTCTGGGAGATGGTGATGGATTTATAGAAAAAAAAATACAAAGTCAAAGCATCAGGGCAAGAAAATAATTTACTGGTAGGGAAAAAATAGGTGGTAGGATACAGTAAACAAACAGACACCAGACTAAGGATCAGGAGGAGGATTCTGGCCCTTGTTCTGCCCCCAACTCCAGGTATGATGTCACCTTGGCTCCGTTGACCTCAGGTTCCACACATGTCCTCTAATGGCCTCTTAGGGTCTTTTCCAACGCCAGTGCTCTAAGATCTGAGGCCAAGTCCTGGCAATTTGGTCACAGCTGCCTAGACTTTCTGCTTCAGCGCCTCAAAAGACAGAAGTAGAAAATGTGCAAGATATGCTCTCATGCACAAAGTCACCACCTGCACATGACTTGAAGTGCTGAGGATTCATGGGTGGCCCCACCTGAGAGCACCCAGTGTCCAGGAAGAAGTTTTAAATTAACATCTTGGAGAGTGTCCAATTTGATATTGTACTAAGGAAGGATCATGGGCTTTGAGATCACGGTTCTACCACCTGTCAAATGACCCTGGAAAAATTATCTAACATCACTGGCTCTCAGTGTCTTCATCTGTGAAGTGGCAATAATGCCCAGAATTATGATGAGAATTAAGTGAGCTAGCATAAGAAAGTTTATGGATTATTGTTGGCACTCAATAAATGTTAACTCCCATTCCCTTATCAGTAAAAACTCAGGTGTGGCTACATATAGCAGAACACTCCATCAATCATAACTCAAACAAGACAGATCTGTATTTGCTTCTCGCTTATGTAAAAGAAGTCAGAGGTGGGAAACCTGGAGTTTGTTTGGGAGCTCTGTGGTCAGTAGGGAGTTGGGATTCTTTTGACTATACCAACCTTAGTATATGGCTTCCATTCATATGGTCACCTCATAATCCAAGAGGGCTGCTGGACCCCCATCTTTTCTATTCACATACCAGGCAGAAGCTAACAGGAAGGGAGAGAGGCACAAAGAGTTAAGCCTCTTATAAAGAACCTTCCTGGATACCCTACTGAAGGACTTTTATTTGTAGCTTTTTAAAAAATATTTTTTTTAGTTGTCAATGGACTTTATTTTGTTTATTTATATGCGATGCTGAGAATGGAAAACAGTGCCTCATACATGCTAGGCAAGCGCTCTATCACTGAGCCACAGCCTCAGCCAATTTATACCATATTGGCCACTAATTTGCAAGAGAGGTTGAAGAATGGAATATTAGAGGGACACATTGCTATCTCCAAATAAAATTTGTATTCTATTATTAAGAAACTTGAGATCATCATCATTACTCTAAACATGTAAGAAGACATGAAGGATGTGACTCTACTTTGTGTACAAACTGAGATATAAAATTGTGCTCTATATGTGTAATATGAATTGTAATACATTCTGCTGTCATATATAACAAATCAAAATTTTAGAAAATTATGTTATTATGTACCATATTCTAAGTAATAAAATCCATAATGAAATACATTAAAAGAAATAATCTTGTATACCTTCAAAAAAAAAAAAAAACAAAGAGAGAATCTATACTCAGTGGGCAACCAGCTACCTCTGTGACACTCCGTTTTCTTGTTACTATCATTACTTTGGGGTTTGGGGTCATAACACCACTATAACACTACTGGCAGAGCTTCTGAATTACAAAGGAGGCAGCTTTTGTGCAATGCATGGATTTGAGTTCAAAATCCAGCTTTGATACTTCCTAAGCAAGTGGCCATGGTTCAAACAAATTATCTTAATGGAATCAAATAGCAAGCTCAGATCTCTAAACTTGAAACCCAGGGCCTGAAAATGAGCACTGCTGTTGCTTAAAATGGCCCAAGGAGAGCCCCCTGAGCTATGGCAGAACCATTCTGGCCATTTGAGTTTGAACCCAGATGGTCTGGCTCCAAAGTCCACATTGCTATCTGCTAGGTTTGGTATAAATGAGCACCAGGCCTTGCTGTGACTCAAGTCATCAATAAGTCATCAATAGAAAAAAAGGCCACATTCTTGCAAGAGGGTTAGGCTTCGAGGTTTTATTTGCCAAACTACTTGCTCCTGAAAAGCTACAAATGACCCCAAATTTCCTGCATTGGGTTTTAATATGATGTTCTATGGGTTGAGCTAAAACTGGATTAGGTAGAAAGTGCTTTATAAGTCCAAGGTGATGACCAGACAAAGCCAGGTACCTGGTACCCAGATCCTTTTCTTTGTCCCCACCAGTGATGGCCCACCTGCTCAGCCCATGTGGTCCTGTCTTTACTCTACCCATGAACATGACTGGGTCTCCATGGTCTCTGGAACAAAGTGAAAGAACAAGCCCTTCAAATGAAGAAGGTGAGTCCTGTAACAGTTCACTTTACTTGCACAATAGCATCTTCATCTCTAAAGTGAGAAGGTTGGACTTGATTTAAAAACAGACAGGTAGGCTAAGCACAGTGTGCCTGTGATGCAGCAGCTTGGGAGGCTGAGGCAGAAGGATCGTGAGTTCAAAGCCAGCCTCAGCAACTTAGCAAGGCCCTAAGCAATTTAGCGAGACCCTGTCTCTAAATAAAATGTAAAAAGGGCTGGGAGTGTAGCTCAGTGGTTAAGTATCCCTGGGTTTAATTCCTGGTACCCAAAACAAAGCAACAACAACAACCAAAACAAACCCAAACAGCTAACACTATTGAACTCCCACTGTGTGCTGAGACCCTTGCCAAGTGCTGGGGTTGGGTGATGAAAGAGATGTTTCTCTGTCTTCAGGGGCTGCCTATCGAGGAGTGCTCCTGGGGAGTGAGGTAGTGGGGAAGGGCCCTTTCCTCATGTGGATGTTTTGTGAGAGCAGGAAAATCCTAGCAAAGCAGGAGGACCTGATGGGGGAAAGGAACTATTGTCCTGCTTACCTGCCGTGGAAGTGATGCCAACACAGGCTAGTGGTGACTTGTGTCACCCTTCAGGTCACAGCAGGCTCTGCTGTTCATTTATACCTAATCTAGTGGGCAGAAACTTGGGCTCTGGAGCCAGATCATCTGGATTCAAACTCGGTTCTGTAGTCACTAACTGTGTGCCCTTGGACAAAGTGTATTTAACCTCTTTATCCATGAGTATATTATTTGAACCTTTCTCATAGGATTGAAGATATAAGAAACAAGGATTACTTCCCCTGTTCCTTAGATGACATCTCTACCTCCTCCTGTTCACCATGCTACACAGGACTGCGGGAGAACAGCCCAGTCCAGGTTCTCCATCCCTCCTCAAGCCCATTGCATGGGACCCTTCAGAGGACAGCTGCACCCTCCCCGGGCCCCACATTGTGCAAAGCCAAAGGGAGGTGCAGAACCAGACACAACTTCCAGACACCTGTCCCCACCTGCTATACAAAGAAGCAGGGGAGATTGCATCAGGGGCTAGTAATGTATCTCATCCAGGGAGTGTTGGCTTCTGGGTCCTCTTCCCAGCCAAATTCTAGAGGTCAGAGCTGCTCAGCAGTGAGAGCAGAATGGACTCCTGAACCCGCACCCAAGACCTGGCTCACGCTGGCAGATGACCTTTAACAGCTGGAGCAAATATAGATGTATCCTTTAGGTTAAAAGTTGTCCAGATCCTCTCGGTTAGACGCAGGAAGGGTCCCTCTTTCTCTAACATCTGGAGCCGAAAGAGAAGACCATGCAATTGAACATTGGGGAGTGGCTTTAAATGCACCTCCGTGGAAATAACTCCACTAAGAATGGCAGGATGACCAAGTCCAGAGGCCTGTGAAGAGTGAGGGAGGCTCTAGCAAGAGGGAGAGACTGACAGGTCAGTGTCCAAGCCCTGGTATTGTCTAAGCTGGGATACCTTCACTGTACACACGAGGAAACAGGGCTTTTGGCGTTACCCCTGGCCCAAGGCTCCATTGTGGTTAGTGGGGGGCTAAGATAAGACTCTGGTGCTCTGGTGTGTGAGTCCAGATCTCCAACCCTACGGCTCCAAGCCGTCTTCCTCACTAACCCTCCTTCTTTCAATCATCTAGCAGTCTGGTGCCCTCTGCTCCAGCCTGCACTTGTGGATGTTACTGTGACATCAGTGGCCTGATGGCATTCTTCCAGAGTTTTATGGCAATGCTCATTACTGGCAATCTTCCTCAAGGCTCTCCTTCCTGGGCTTCTGGGACATTTGACTCCACCTGTCAACCTACTTTTCCCTTGCAGCCTTTTGGGTCTTTGGTTCCTAAGCATGTTCCTTCCCCATGGCTCTGTCTATGAGGCCAGGCTATAGCTATTTATTCCTTTTCCCCATCCACTCATGCAGATTCAACTCCAAGGATAATCTCTATGGCCATGTCCTAAGCCCCCATCTCTATTTTCTGAGGTAACAGATTTTCCACAGGACATGCACACCCAACTCAACCTTTTGAAACTGAAGCTCCCCATTTTGGTTACCCCATGGCTTCCATTCTGATTGGCCTATCTTTGACACATATTATCCTCCTCCAGACTTAGGGTTCCAGCATTTTCAGTGTCTGAAAAGTCCTTTCTATCCCCTGATCTCAAATAAGGATTTCCTGGTTATAGCCCTTCCAATCACTCATTCCATAAATATTTTCCAAGCATATTCTCCGACAAGGATTGGTGACAGGTACTGGAGGCTCCATGGTGGAAAGATGAGTTGAATCCTGCCTTTGAGAGGCTTCTAGTCAAAAGAAGGAAATAAAAATTCAAATAGATAATTATGCAAAAATATCCATATCATTTCTACTAAAGAATAGTGTAGAACTAAAATAATATAGGATGACTGTGGCAGTGGCTTATGAGGGCTGGAGGCCAGGGACATCCTAAGCATGGGATATGGGATAAGGTAGCAAACACATCTCTGCTTTAGGAATTCCAGGTCTCTGGGGAGGCAGAGTACCCAAAGATGTCCACATCCTAATCCCTAGAATCTGTGAATGCGCTACATTGCATAGCAAGGAGGAGTTAAAATTATAAATAACACAGAGGTTGCTATTAGCTGACTTCAAAATAGGGAGAATTTTCTGGCTAGTTTAATCTACTACTGGGTTTAATCTACTCCCTGGGCCCTTAAAAGTGGAAGAAGGAGATAGATGAGAGCCAGAGAAAGAGATATGATAACAGAAGCAGGGTTGGAGATGTTTCATTGTTGGCTTTGAAGATGGAGGGAGGGAGTCATGACCAAATAAATGTGGGTGTCTTTCTGAAGTTGCATATGCAGGGCTGGGGATATAGGGTAGTGGTAGAGCACTTGCCTAGTATATGTGAGATCCTGGATTCAATCCCCGGTGCAAGTACACACACACACACATACACACACACACACACACACACAAGGAGATGGATCTCTTCTACTTGGAGAAGGAGGAGTTTAACCCTGCCAGCTCCTTGATTTTAATTCATTGGGACTCCTATTGCACTACTGAACCACATAACTGTAAGATAATAAATTTGTGTTGGTTTAAGCTTCTAAATTTGTAGTAATGTATTTTATGGAAAAAGCTGAAAACTAACATTTAACCTTGCCCTGCTATGTCCATTATTAAATCCATTTTATTTATTTCTATCTAGACTTGAGCCTTAATTTACCCTCATCTCTGCTGTCTGGGTCCATCCTCTGGACCCTGAATTGTTGACTCCATGGTCATGTGTTATTCAGATAGGTTGTAGGAGCAGGCAAAGAGAGGAGGACGCGAAGGAGCAGGTGCCAGCAAAGGATACGCAGGAGCCCTATCTCTGGAATCAACCGGTCTGGAATTGACATTTGGGAGCATTTATTTTCTGTGGAATCCTAAGCAAGAAATTGGGTCAATGACCGCGGTAAGTGCTACCTGGAAGGGTTTGAGGTTGCAAGCGTACATTACATGCGTAATGCCGCTGAGCGTAGAACAGCATAATAATTGGGAATGATAACCCTCATACATTCATCATATGAGACTATATTTAACTTTCATGTGCCATCAGGAGACCAGATCCAAGGAATTGCAGAAGAGTCACAGGAGGGTACCCAAGGGCAACGCCAAGTCCCCAGGGCCAGGTGCCCCCTCCTTCTCTTCTTCCCCTTCCTGAGCCCCCCCCCCCCCCGCCGCCTTTGCTGCGGAGGCAGCGGCTCAGGGACAAGCCCCAGGGGATGAGGAGGTGGCTGGGACGCCTCACCTAAGGTCCCTGAGTTCGAACAGCCCTCTCCTCTCCTTTTATTCACCCCAACACCCCCACCTCGGACTGTTCTTTGGTGGCTGATCAAGAACCAGTCCGGTTTTCACGAGAAGTGGGGCGCAAGAGGCGCGAAGCCCCTGCCTCCTCTCTTCCCCCGCGTACTGGGCCGTGCAGGGAGCGGGCCAGCCTTGGGGTCCGCGTAGGTTCTCACTTCCCCTCCCCAACTGCCTCGGGTGCAGGTGCCACAGCCGAGTCCCTCAGGCGGGGCGGGCCTTGTGGACACGCCCTCGCGGCGAGTCCTCGCAGCCTGTCTGGAGGAAGCGCTAGAGCAGACGCTGGTCCTGCGCGGAGCCGGTTGCCACTCCCGCCCCGCGCCCAGGGACGGACACCGCTCGGACACATCTCCAAGCACCGGGTACCGAGCACCGGGCACGCTTTAAGCAGGGGATGTGAACTGCCCCCCGCGACATGGCAGCCTCAGGTGGGTCGGTGACAGCGCGCGGGCGCTCCCCGGAGCCTCCCCACTCGCGCGCACCTTGTCCCCGTGCCGCCCTCTGGCGCCCACCCGCACCCTTCGGGGCGTTCTCCCTCTCTCGCTTCTGTTTGCGGGGATCTTGTGTGGTGTCTGGTTTTCTCTCTGTTCCTAGTTGCAAACTTTCCACCCCAACTTTCCCATGTTCCTATTCCCAGACTGTTGAGCGATTCTCTTCAACTCCTGCCAGACTCTAGCGACGCTGGGCTTTAAGTCTCCTTTTCTTCCTCCAGTTCAGCCTCTTGGAGCTTCTGAGGGTCATTTCCTTCAGTCCCACCAACTCTGTGAACTTAGAGACGAGTGAAAGAAAGGTGGAGGACCGAGTTGTCTACACCGGCGGAAAGCTTCTCTTAGGGTCTCATCGTACCGATAGGGGGCGCTCACACAGTCCTAAGCGATGCTGGGAGATGATCAGAGGTGGTCCTGGAACCAGCTTCCCAAGCTCCCTTCCTCTCCATCCATCCCAGGTTTTGCGTTTTTTACCCTGGAATTTTGTTAGGAATCTGGGAACACAATTTCTTGAACTACTTTTCCTGTGTCTTTTGCAGAACTTTGGGTAGTAGGGGGAGCTGAGTAAATCTTCCCATTAGAAAGAGCCAGAAGACTTTTTCTGTGTGGTCTGGGGCTCCTTTCTGGTAAGTCACTTACCATAGTTGGCAGTCACTCACTGAGACCCAGGACAAGCCACATGATAGTGATAATGATCAGAGACAACTCATGAGCTCTTACTATGTACTCCAGTGGATATCATACACGTACTGTGTTCTCACTGGTGACCAGGACAGCCCAATTTCTCTTCTCCACGAGTTTATGGTATTATGGTGAAAACAAAAAGTAAACAGGGAATTACTAGATGAGACGAGATAGAGTTACCATGTTTGCAAACAAGTCTACATTTATTTTCCCAGCCTGTCTTAGGATGTTTTAGTAGAGACAAGATGTGAAAACAGAATGAAATAAAAAATAAACAAAAAAACAGTGGAAGGCACTGTTCTTGGAGGATGTGAGCAGGTGCTAGGATGAAGAGCCAGCTCTCTCCAGATCTGCCAAGGTCTAGCCTCGTCATGGTGCTTTGGAAGCAGGGATAGGGTAGGAAAGGCCAAGGGTGAAAGTTCTGTTAGCTTTGGTGATACAGGCTCATTGTTTTAGGGGGTGGGAGGATGGCTCCTTGGCTGGGCTCTGGAGGTTAGAAGAAGATGTATTTCGAGTAAGGAGCCTGTGATAATAATAGACTGGTGGTCCAGGTGTTCCATTTGAAAGCTAAAGCAGAGTTCTAGAGAGGGAGTTCATTCATTGGAATGCTTACTGTTTTCTGGCAGTATTCTAGGAGTCAGGTGTCCATTGAGGAAACAAAGAAGACAAAAGCCATGCTCCCCAGGGAGTTTACTGAGCAGGAAAGGCAAGTACTTGGTATGATCTGTACTATGGGAAAACAGGAGCGAGAGGTAAGGAGGATGGGTTAGAATTTTAAATGGAGACAGCAGGTTAGACTTCATGGAGAAAGGGAAATTGAAGCCCACACATGGAAAAAGAAAGGGAGGGTACCCTGTGAGGGAGAATGGACCAGGCAAGGGGTCCACATGTGTTTAAGAAATAGGGAGAGGACCAGAGTGGCTGGGACAGGTGGGTGATGTGGGAGGAGACAAGCCACTGAGGCACCTGCCTCCTTTCATGGCTGGAAACAGGTCCTGGGCTGCTGTGTACAGGAAACAGCAAATCAGGAGAGGCTTTCAGCACAGGAGACCAAGCAAACTGCTCTCTCTCATCAGTGTCGTGTGTGTGTGTGTGTGTGTGTGTGTGTGTGTGTCCAGTGGGCATAGCTTAAGGGTTTGAAAGGGGGGTGTTCCAGTTCAGATGGGGAGCCCAGAGGTCAGAGACATCTGTAATGGTTAGAGCTGTCAGACCCTCTTGCTCTCAGCACCCTCTGTGGTAAGACCCAGCCAGGTGCTGCAATGGGAGTTGGCCCCCTGGAGTCCCTGGGGAAACTTGAGGTCCGTAGGACAAGGACTCATGGGAGCGGGTCATAGTGGAAAAGCCATGCCTCTTGCCAGGATGCTGTAGGCTCAGGAGTCATCTGGGCCGTCTTTCCATATGGTCACCTTACTTTAAAAACAGCTTTATTGGGTTATTTTCACATACCAGGCAGTTCACCCATTTAAAATGTACACTTTGGTGGTTTTAAGTGTCTTCACAGAGGTGTGAAGACACCATCACATAAGATGGTCAATTTCAGTCAAGTGTAGAGAATTTTCATCACCTCAAAAAGAAACTCTGTACTCTGGTTTTTTTCCTCCCACCCATTCTCCCCTCCTCTCCAGGCCCGAAGGTCTTTGTCTCTGTGTATTTCCCTGCTTTGGGCTTTTACATGCATGAGATCACATGGTGTGTGTTCTTTGGTGATGGGCTTCCTTCACCAGCATCATGTTTTCACCCGACCTCAGTTTGGGTCATACCTCATTCCTTTCTGTTGCCTAATCCTCTGGTCTTCTTAAATTCCCTTCCTCTGAAGGGTAAGCATTGGTCTTTTATTTCCTGAAACACGTGTTTGTTTCTTGAAATTCTGGAGAATCGTGTCTCCTTGTCTCTGAAGGAAGCTTGGGGAACAAGATAAAATGGAATCGGTTTCTAGGGCCTGGTGGCACCTTGGTGTTGCCTAGTGAGACAGGAGAGAAGCTGTGACTTTTCCAAGGGACAGAACTGTGACAGGGGAAGACTAGAGCCCTCTCCTCTGTGTGTCAGCCTCTGAATTGTAGGGAAAGCTCTCATCCTTGTCCTGCCTGCTCTCTCCATGGCTTTTCTTATCTCCAGGTCCTCTGTCACACCTGGACTTACAGCACCATCAGGCTGGAAGGGACTTTTAGTTATTTTTTTCTTTTTTTGTCATCTTACCTCCATCTGACCTTTGAGGTCTTTCCGTACTTTTGCCAAGTTTCTAAATTAAAATGCTTTCAGAGATAGGAAGCTTCTTGTATGGTTCATTTCCAGATCTCTCTCTCTCTCTCTCTCTCTCTCTCTCTCTCTCTCTCTCTCACATGATCACCTTCCTGATTTATGGTGCTCATATTCAAACATGAGAATCCAGGCAGATGGACAGGGTGCCAGTCATCTGAGAGCTAAAGAAACGCTCTGGACTGGGTGGGCTGAGAAGCTTCCTGGCACTTCCTCCCTGGAGTTTTCTCCAAGGGATTCTGAATCATTTAATGATCCAGATTTAATGAATCATTTCAGATTCTTTCAGTCATGTATTTCTTCCCATCATTGGGACTCCCCTGTTGCCCCTTCCTCCACCACTCTCCATTCCCCTCTATAGCCAACCCTGCTCTTTAGGCTTTACAAGAACAGAGAGCTTTTCTTGGTTCTGTCCTGTGTTTGTAGACTCCTTGCTGTTTTTTTTTTTTTTAATTTTTTTATTTTTAGTTGTAGTTGAACACAATATCTTTATTTTATTTATTTATATGTGGTGCTGAGGATGGAACCCAGTACCTCACACATGCTAGGCCAGTGCTCTACCAGTGAGCCACAACCCCAGCCCCTCCTTGCTGGTTCTTAGTTTCTCTGATAAATCAAAAAATGAGAGAAAAAATTTCAGAGCATGGGGGGAAATGACTTACGATTTAAAGGAAGGGAATTATAATTGAAAAAAAAGCTGTGTGTTCCCTACACAAGGCAGAACTGCTGACCAAGCATTCAATCCTGTGTTGTTACCTAGTGTATCAGGGAGGAACTTGAACTTCTACTTTGGACTTTTGTATAACTTCCCCAGCTTTCAGTTTCGGTAGCACAGCAGAATCCAGGAAGATGGTAGATTTCATTGTCCTCATTGACTCTGAGGCAACATTTGTCCAGATTTGGTGTATTTAGTCACCCTACAAGCGTCTAAATAGGTTGTGATATAAACTAGTTTGAGGCAATAACCACTTCCTTCTCAAATACATTTGTTTTCCACATTACTGGAGTTTGAACCCAGGGGTGCTCTACCACTGAGCCACACTCCCAGCCCTTTCTATTTTTTATTTTGAGACAGGGTCTCACTCAGTTGCCCAGGCTGGCCTGGAACTCGTGATCCACCTGCCTCAGCTGCCGAGTTGCCAGAATTACAGATGTGCACCACCTCACCCAGCTCTCCTCAAACACTCATACCCAATGGGGGATAGAATTTAACACTGGTACTCCAGGAATGAGCCTTTGTAAATAGCTGTTCACCATAGAGCAGAGGCTGACCTCTGAAGTGTTGTTTTTTTTTTTAATTTCAATTGTATTTCTAATAAACTTTTATTTTAGAACAGTTTTATATTTCCAGAAAAACTTCAAAGATAGGACAGAGAGTTTCCATATACAGTAAACACAGTTTCTCTGAATATATTAGCATCTTCTATTAGTGTGGTGCATTTGCTACAATTAATGAACCAGGATTGATAACTTATTTTTAACTAGTCTGTGCTGGATTCAGATTTCCTCAGCTTTTAGACAATGCCCTTTTGGTGTTCCAGGATCCCACCCCAGATACGAAGTTACATTTAGTAGCGATGTTTCCTTATACTCTTCCTGTCTGGAATTTTCCCTGGTTTTGATGGCCTTAACAATTTTGAGGAATGATTTTGTGGAATGTCTCTCAGTTGGCATTTGTCTGATATTTTTCTTATAATTAGACTTAGATGATGGTTTGGGGGAAGGAAGAGCACAGAGTTAAAGTGCCTTTTTTATCAGTCCTATCAAGGCTTACAGAGCATGGTTTATGGTTGTTGATATTGACCTTGATCACTGAACTGAGACAGTGTTTGCCAGATTTCTCTACTGTGAAGTTACTTTTTCTCTTTTCCTTTCCGTACTGTGCTCATTGGAAAGAGCTCACTCTGCACAGCCTACACTTAAACATTATGCTCTTCTTGCCTGAAGGTGGAGTTATCTACATAAATTATTTGGAGTTCTTCTGCATGGGAGATTTGTCTCATTTCCCCAATTTATTTAATAACTCATGGATATTTATTTTATACTTTGCATTATAATTCAATATTATTTATTTTGTTGCTCATATTGGTTCAGCTTTGGCTATCTGGAATTCTTCCAGTTGAGTCTTGTGTCCCTTTGATATATGCCTGTCATTATATTTTTGAGCTCTTTCTTACTTTCTGGCACTACAAGATGCTCCAGGCTCTTTTTGTATATTTCCTGCCCCCCATATGTAATCCTAGAATCAGTCATTTCCCTAAGGAGCCCAGGTTTCTTTTATTGGACAATAATATTTGGAACCAATGGTGATAGATGTGTGTTAATTATATTTTCTAAATTATATTCTGCATTTTCTTGACTTTAAAAACAAGACACATCTTAGAAATTAAAAGCACAGGCCAGGTGTGGTGGCACACGCCTGTAATCCAAGCAGCTTGGGAGGCTGAGGCAGGTGGATTACGAGTTCAAAGCCAGCCTTGGCAAAAGCAAGGTGCTAAGCATCTCAGTGAGACCCTGTCTCTAAATAAAATACAAAACAGGGCTGGGGATGTGGCTCAGTGATCGAGTTCAATCCCTGGGTACCACCACTCCCCCAAAAAAGAAATTAAAAGCATTGGCTTTGGAGTCAGTTGGATCTGGGTTCAAATCTTGATCAGGGGCAAACAGTGTGATCTTGAGCAGTAGCTAATCTTTAGTGAGTTTTAATATTGGTGGATGTTCCAAGGATTTAATGAGAGAACACACTTGAGGTGCTTAGCAGAGTGACTGGCACATGTCGGTGTTCAGTGCTGAATGACAATTTAAACTTAAGTCTTTAATGAATACCAAGTATTGTGACATGCTGTTCCAGAGAGCAGGAGCTGGTGAGCAGCATCCAGAGTGACTCCAGTGGTATTCATTAAAAATGACACTTTACTTTTGGGTCACTAAATCCTTCTCATACAATTGGAGTAATTTCATGGCCACATGGTCTTCAGGGCAGCATACAATTGTTCTTTTCTGCTAAATTAGTGCTGAAACACCTTGCTTTTTTTTTTTTTTTGGTACCAAGGATTGAACCCAGGGGCACTTTACCACTAAGCAACATCCAGCCCTTTTTAGTTTTTATTTTTGAGATATGGTCTTGCTAAGTCGCTTAAGGTCTCATTAAGTTGCCTAGACTGGCCTTGAACTTGTGATCCTCCTACCTTTTCCATAAAAAGATTTTAAAAAAAAATATATTTATTTTTTAGAAGTACTTGGACACAATACTTTTATTTTATTTATTTATTTTTATGTGGTGCTCAGGATCGAACCCAGGGCCTCACACATGCTAGATGAGTGCTCTACCACTGAGCCACAACCCCAGCCCTAAAGAGATTGTTTTTAAATGGAAGTCTGCAACATTGACACATTGCTTCATCCTCCACAGTAACTGGGATGACAGGGGTGCACCACCATGCCTGGCTCCACCTTGCCTTCTAATGGTTCTTATGTTCCAGGAAATCCTCTTCCTGCTGCTTTACTTTCTTGCCATCATTTGTCAGTCCTGTTGAAGGCATCACCCTTTGGTTCTTCATCACTATTGTGTGGGGCCACAGCTATCCCTTTCTGAAGTCTTATTCTCCTTCTGCTTATTTGCCCAAATTGCTGACATGGTACTTTGTAGAATATCTGTATGGGGAAAGAGGTAGTGGCTACCCTTTCTTGTTTTTGCATTTATTTTTTTGTATGAGCTCAGCGTCTATAACCTTGCATCCTTAATATTGTAGTGAGATGTGAAGTCTTATACATTTCCTATCTGATGACTCATGATCATGCAAACTCGTTTACAATAACACTTCCCACTTAGAACATTTGCCTTTTAGGATAAAACAGCCATAATAAAGAGGGACAGAAAAAAATGGAAATGTATTCTGACACTTTAACTGCTTTTCTCACTGCAAGTTCTATACTTTGGTAGCTTTGTTAATTTTTATGTCTTCTATGGACCTGAAATTATGTTTTTGTTGAGATATAAATATTCTACCCTGAAAGAAAAGGAGGAAAAAAAAAAAGACCCACTCAGCAAAGATTTTTTTTTTTTTTTAACGGAAGTCTGCAACATTGGCACATTCAAATTTATTTTGTCCTTCATCTGCTTCAATTTTGGAATCACACTAAGCATTCCTGAAAAGGACTGTTTTATTCACAAGTGAGGAAGTGGAGGGGGCTTGGAGTTGAGTTCCCTGAGGAGCCACGCATGTCCACGCCATCATCTGAATCGCTCCCTGGTTTTCTCCCGTTTCATATCATCTTCTGATGACTTAAAAAGTTTGCGCACATTCCCTCAGGAAGTATTCCCAGGCTGATCCACTTATTCCTGCTAATCAGCCAATTAGGTTTTATATTAACACTTGATTAGGGATCCAGAGAAGCAGGGTTCCCAAAAGAAAGAACTCCAAGCTTTGGTTTTATTTGTATTAAAATTTTTGTTTTGTAATATTATCCTAGGGGAAATCAGAACAGTTTTGGGTTTACATTTTCAATTTTTTTTTTTTGGCAGGGGAGGGGTGGGTAGGGATTGAACTCAGGGGGACTCGACCACTGAGCCACATCCCCATCCTTTTTTATATTTTTTTTAGAGACAGGGTTTCACTGAGTTGCTTAGCGCCTCGCTAAATTGCTGAGATTGGCTTTGAACTTGTGGTTCTCCTTCCTCCGCCTCCTGAGCTGCTGGGATTATAGGCCTTTGATGCTTTGCCCGGCTTACATTTTTATTGTTTTTAAACTTTGAATATAAGGGTGGATAGGGGCAAGAAAGTGGAGTCCTCCCATGATCTCTTCAGAGCTTCGAGCTTCCTGGTCTTTCCCCAGGTCTGCCTGTGACCTCCTCTCTTGGAACTGCTCAGTGATCTGTGGTCTAGGAATGTCATTTAATGGTGAAAATCTACAACTTCGATGATTTCTCAGTTTCACAAAATGTGACCACCTTTCTTCTGTGATGAGGAGGAAGGGTCCAGCCTCATTAAGAGATGTGTGGACACTGTGTTCATCTCTTCCAAATCATTCCCCAAACCGTGGATTAAAACAGTGGAGACAAGAACCCAGAGCTGTACTAACCTATGTTAATAGTTAATCTTCTACATTTCCCTTTGTCTAATCCAATGGATTTCTATTATTCCCCTCCCCAACCTTTATTGTTTTGGGTTAGCATTCACAAATCAGAGAGAATAGTCTGCCTTTGTTTTTTGGGGATTGACTTATTTCACTTAGTATGATATTCTCCAGTTCCATCCATTTACCGGCAAATGCCATAATTTCATTCTTCTTTATAGCCGAATAATATTTCATTGTGTATATATGCCACATTTTCTTTATTCGTGTATCCATTGGGGGATACATAGGTTGTTTCTATAGCTTGGCTATTATGAGTTGAGCTGCTATAAACATTGATGTGGCTGCATCACTGAAGAAATGCTGTTTTTAAGTCCTTTGGGTATAGACCAAGGAGTGGGATATCTGAGTCAAATGGTGGTTCCACTTCAAGTTCTTTAAGGAATTTCCATACTGCTTTCCATAGAGGTTGTTCCAATTCACAGTCCCACCAACAATGTATGAGTGTACCTTTCTCCCCACATCCTCCCCAACATTTATTGTTACTTATATTCTTTATAATTGCCATTCTGACTAGAATGAGATGGAATCTTTTCATTTCTCTAATTTCTAGAGATGTTGAAACATTTTTTCATACATTTGTTGGTTGATTGTATATCACCTTCTGAGAAGTGTTTGTTCGGTTTCTTTACCAATTTATTGATTGGGTTACTTATTTTTCTTAAGTTTTTTGAGCTCTTTGTATGTACTGGAAATTAATGCCTTATTTAAGGTTCGGGTGGCAAAGATTTTTCTCCCATTCTGTAGGATCTTTGTACATGTTCTTGATTGTTTCCTTTGCTGTGAAACTTTTCAGTTTGATATCATCCCATTTATTGATTCTTGATTTAACTTCTTGTGCTTTAGGAGTCTTGTTGAGAAATTTGGTTCCTAAGCCAACATGTTGGAAAGTTGGGTCTAATTTTTCTTCTAGTAAGTGCAGAGTCTGTGGTCTAATGCCTAGGTCCTTGATCCACATGTGTAGGGTGAGATATAGAGGTTCAATTTCATTCTATTACATATGGATTTTCAGTTTGCCCAGCACCATTTGTTGAAAAGGCTGTTTTTTTCTCCACTGTATGTTTATGGCGCCTCTGTCTAGGATGAGATAACTTATTTATATAGGTTTGTCTCTGTTTCTTCTATTCTGTTCCATTGGTCTTCATGTCTGTTTTGGTGCCAATACCATGCTGGTTTTGTTACTATAGCTTTGTAGTATAATTTCAGGTCTGGTATTATGATGTCTTCTGCATCACTTTTTGCGCTAAGGATTGCTTTGGCTATTCTGGGCTTTTTATTTTTCCCAACGAATTTTATGACTGATTTTTCTATTTCTATGAAGAATGTCATTGGGATCTTTATAGGCCTTGCATTAAATCTGTATAGCACTTTTGGTAGTATGGCCATTTTGATAATATTAATTCTGTCTATCCAGGAACATGGGAGATCTTTCAATTTTATGAGGTCTGCTTCAATTTCTTTTAGTATTCTGTAGTTTTCATTGTAGAGGTCTTTCACCTCTTTGGTTAGGTTGATTCCCATTTTTTTTTAGTCTATTATAAAAGGAGTAATTTTCCTAATTTCTCTTTCAGTTGATATATCTTTTCCTATTCATATCCCTTTAATTTCTTTCTTTCATCTGATTGCTCTGGCTAGGGTTTCGAGGACTATGTTGAATAGGAGTGGTAAGAGAGGGCATTCCTGTCTTGTTCCAGTTTTTAGAGGGAATGCTTTCAGTTTTTCTCCATTTAAAATGGCGTTGGCCTTGGTTCAGTGTTTATAGCTTTTAAATTGTTGAGGTATGTCCTGACTATTCCTAGTTTTTTTTTTTTAAGTGTTTTGAGCATGAGTGGATGCTAATTTTTGTCAAATGCTTTTTCTGCATCTATTGAGATAATCATGTGATTCTTGTCATTAAATCTGTTGATGTGGTGAATTATGTTTATTGATTTCTGTATGTTGAACCAACCTTGCATCCTTGGGATGAACCCCACTCAATTGTCTTTTTAATATGTTTTTATATGCGATTTGCTAGCATTCGTTGAGAATTTTTGCGTCAATGTTTATTAGGGATGTCGGCCTGAGGTTTTCTTTCCTTGATGAATTAGAAGATTCTTGACGGAGTTCCTGAGGGGAGGCAGCAGGGGCTGGCCAAAGCCTGGACTGGCAGCCCAGAGTCACCGAGTGTGCATCCCAACTGTGCCACCAATTTGCTGAGTGTGAATTCGAGCAAGACCCTTAATATTCCCAGACAAGTGTTTCTTTCATGTGCAAATGAGAGTTGGTCCAAGTGATCCCCAAAGCCCCTTTGGCCCCTGTTTCTGCATTTGTACTTTAATAGAGGGAGAAGAAGAAAGTTCATGTTACAGACCAGGTGTGGGGAGGGGCACCTTACATAGGCAGTGTGCTAAAAAGAGAGCAGGAAACAGTGAGAGCTATGCAATGTTGTTGTTGCTACAATTATTGCAGTTGTAATCCCAGACTGCACCTCTGCTGCCTGGGAGGAATGACTGGCACACATTTACTGCGGGAAGTGGATGACAACTGGTGCCAGGCCCCTTGCCTGGACGCTACGTCCTTGCTGGTTGTGGGAAACCTCCTAGAAGGAGCAAGTGTGTTAACAAGCGTCCCTGCCTCCTTCTTGCCCAGGGGTGCCCAGAAGATGTGACATCCTCATAATCTACAGCCCGGATGCAGAGGAATGGTGCCAATACCTCCAGGACCTTTTCCTGACTAGTCGGCAGGTCCGCAGCCAGAAGATGCTGACACATCGGCTGGGCCCCCAGACCTCCTTTTCTGCCGAGGACCTGCGCCTCTTCCTGAGCCCCCGCTGCGTGTTGGTGCTGCTGTCTGCAGAGCTGGTGCAGCACTTCTACCAGCCTGCGCTGCTGCCTGTGCTGCAGAGGGCCTTCCAGCCGCCGCGACGCGTGGTCAGGCTGCTGTGTGGGGTTCAGGGCAGTGAGGAGGAATTCTCGCACTTCTTCCCCAACTGGGCCCACTGGCAGGAGCTCACCTGTGATGACGAGCCTGAGATCTACCTGGAGGCCATGAGGAAGGCCATTTCTGAAGGTAAGGATTTCTTCTCTGGTGTTCTATACTAGGGCAAAAGCCTTGTTTCTGGAATTTTCTATGCCTTGCAAGACACAGGACAGGTTCCAGCATGGAGAGCAGCCAGGGTGGAAGGCAGAGACTCAGTTTGGGATAGGAGTGAGGAACGCGGCTGCCAGCCCTCATGCTTGGTCAATTCCGTGTTATTGTCACATGACCCTGACATTTCTGATGAAAAGGCGTCCCTTTTGGAGAACATGTTTATGGAGAAGCAGCCCTCCTCCTCTCTGCTGCCCGCCAGCCTAGCTTCTGTCTCTTGCCCTGCTTCTCCTTTTAAAGTGTGAAAATTCCAATCCTTTCGGCCAGAGATAGTAACGTCAGTGTCCCCAGGAAGTGTGACACATGCTCTGATTAACAGTAGCAGAAGACATACCCGGATGGATGCATGTCACGGCCTCTCTTCCTCTTTTGGTCTTCTGTTTTTTGCCTTGCTGTGGGCTATGCATGGATCATCTAGTCTCCTGACACTAACCCAGGAGCTTGGAAAATTATGGGCTTCATTTAACTGTGCCTCAGTGATCCCTGGTGTGACTTGGGCCTTAATTCGACTCGTCCAATCCTGACCCATCTGATGAAAATGAATCAAGAATTTATGAATTCTTAGTGACCTTAAAAAGATAGCGTAGCTTCCCAAGGTGCTCTCATCACGGGAATAGCCTACTCTAAACCCGTAAACTTGAGCAGGTCTCTTAACATAGAGCCTTGCTCACTTTGTAATAGAAATGACTGTTAATGAAAAAGATGTCTCACCCGAAATGTCTGGGATCTGGATTGGTAGTTTTCCTAGAGGTTGTTTCTCTTTACTTTAGAGGGACATGATGATAGAAAAAGCACATAATTCATATGTGCATGATGGCATTTCATTGCTGGGGGAGCTACCTACACAGACCCAAAGAAGAACAGACCCAAATGGTTGTTTCTGCAGATGAGTTTATGTCATGGTAGCAGTCCATTCTGACCTCATGGGCAGAATGTGAACCGCCTACCCCTCATTCAGAGCTCCATGGATATATTGTCATTGTACTGGCACCTCACACTGGACTCTCTAAAGGATTGTTCTTTAAAACATCACAGTGGTGATGTTATTAAAAATTAAGGACTGTGAGTGTAGCCCAGTGGTAGAGTGCATGCTTAGGATGCATGAAGCCCTTACTTAGTTCAATCCCCAATGCGCGCAGGTGCACGCACACATACAACGTAGTAAAAAGAATTCTTTGAATACTGTTTGGAAGCATCCAGTGATGAAATGCCTGGAAAACTTGATCTCCTCTAATATTTTACTTTTTTAAATAAAGACTCTGTCTCAGTCTACTGTGAGCTTTTAACGTCAAGTGTTTCGGAAAGAATGAAATGTTTCACAGTGGTGTTTCTGTTCTGAGAACAAATAACCTCTCATCAGAAAGAAATTATTTTGATGGGCGATTAAAATAAGCTGCTTAGTGGGAAGTCTCTACAGTTCAGAATCAATGGCTACAGGGACAAATGAAATTATAGGAAAGAGAAGATGGGCGTGGAAACTTAGGTTAAAGGTGGTTCCAGGTAGTCAGGTACACTTTAGTTTTCTGCTGTGTTAGATAAAGAAAGGCTTCTCCAAACTTTTCTGTGCACAGAAGGGCCTGGGGATTTTGTCAATGTGCATAGTCTGACTCTGACTTGGGGGTGGAGCTAAAATTCTGCATTTCTCATAAGCTCCCTGGTGCTGCTGCTGTTGGTGGCCAAGGTCTAAACTGCCCCTCTCTTGTGGGGTCAGTAGCCATGTACCTCTGCTGTGCACGAACCATTTTCTCAAATCTTCACCTTTCTGGAAATGAGGCAGCATCCCATCAGGGCAGGGAGACTACTGGGCATCCATTGGTTTAGGTATAACTCAGGCCAGTGTGTGGTGATTAGGTCCCTGCATTCTCTTCCTCCCCTCACAGATTTATCATGTTCACTCTGACAGTTGTTCATCTCTCAGTTCTCCAGACATAAGTGGCCCAGACTTTGAGACGGGGGTACTACTGCTGCTATGAACCTTCCTCTTTTGTCATTTAATAGGCCCCTTGATCATCATTACTATTCCACTAAAAATGTTTGGGAGGTTTAACTTTATTTCCCACCCCCTCTCCGAATTTGGCAGCCACCTTAAGATTGAGCAGATGTTTTAATTAGGGTCTTTGGTGGGTTGGAGCAGCCAGCTTATTTCCCATGTTCTTCATTTGTAAAAGGATGGGGTTGGACCAGATGATTGGGAAGGTTTATTCTGGCTCCTTGTGCTGAAATATAACATTATAAGTTTTGTAAGAAGATGGCAAATGACCCAGAACCTTTCAGCTGACTTGGTTTAGTTCCAAAATGTCTGCAATGATATATGTCAGTGTGTAGAAGAGTGTACCATTCTGAATTTTTTGGACTTGTTGGGTGATTATTTTCAAATAAGGAAGTGAGAAAACCCCAGGTACGGCACAGCAATTATTTCCTCTTTTACTGGAGCTCTATTCTTTGCTGCAAATCTCACTGGAATACAAAAATAGATTCTGTGAGACTGTGTGGGAAAGGACTCAGTGGGCGATGCTGAGTTTTACTTCAGAAGTTCTCATCTGTTGTTGCATGGGTATGCTGAGGATGGCGGGAAGCCCTGAACCTACTTCTGCCACTTTGATTTGGTATTACAGTGGAGATCTTGTTTGCTTTTTGTTGTTGTTGTTGTTAATTTTTTTGTAGTTGGACACAATCTCTTTATTTTATTTATTATTTATTTTCATGTGATGCTGAGAATCGAATGCAGCACCTCACATGTGAACCACAACCCCAGCCCTTGTTTCCCTTTTTCTTTGCATTATTTTATGTTTGCTGCTCCCCACCCCACCCCCGCTCCTTGACCTTTGTGTTTCAGAGCTCTGATGACACCCAAAAATTGTAATGTATTTCACCCTTGGTTCCCATGAAAAATTATGGAGGGAGGTGTCCACATCGGGCCTTCCTTTGTTGATATTAGCATCCTAATTTTCATATTAGACTGAAATTTAAAAGAAAAACAGTAGGGATATTGAAAAATGCTTTCTGCTAATCAAATGGATTCTAAAGTCTTTTCCTAAATGTATTTATTTATGTTTTTATAGTTTTATTGAGGTATAATTAACAAAAATTGAATAATTCAAGGTATAATTAACAAAAAAATTGAATATATTCAAGGTTTGCAATGATTTGCAGTAAGTATACACCATGAAATGATTACCACAGTTAAAAATTTATGTGGTAGGGGCTGAGGTTGTGGCTCAGTGGTAGAATGCTTGCCTGGTGCGTGCAAGGCCCTGGGTTTGATTCCCAGAACCACATAAAAATAAATAAATAAAAATAAATGCATTGTGTACAACTAAGAGAAATAAATACTAAGAAAAATCTTTCTTTAAAAAAGATTTATGTGGGGTGTGTGTGTGTGTGTGTGTGTGTGTGTGTGTGTTGGGGGAGGGTAGGACCCTTAACATCTACTCTTAGCAAGTTTTAAGTAAAAACTACTATTAACTCTAGTCACCATGCTATACATTCAATCTGCCAGAATTCATTCATTTTATAATTGGAAGTTTGAGCCCTTTCACTGACATTTCTCCCCTTCTTTCCTTGCTCTGGGCCTGGTAGCCACCATTCTATTATCTGCTTCTGAGTGTGACATTTTTAGTTTCAGGTATCAGTGAGATCATGCACTACTCGTCTCCATGTCTGGCTTATTTCACTTAACATGATGTCCTCCAGGTTTATCCACTCTGTTGTACATGGCAGGATGTCCTATGTGCATTTCTTCTGTGTGGGCAGGTAGTCTTACTGCCATTTTGCGGATGTGAAAACTGGGGCTCAGAGAGGTTGACTGCCTTGGGTAAGCTTGGGGCAGCTCACTTTGGAACCTCACTTTCTTCTGTTCTCCATCTCCACTGTCCTCTTGCGTGTTGAGACAAGGAATAAGTAAAGTTGGAGAAGAGAAAGGATCAGAGAAAAATGAAGCTTCATGGAGTTCTCTAGTGATTGGCTCCCGAGCTGGGCTGGCCATCGGTACTGCCCTGGTACCTTGTTTACAGGGCAGGTGCCTGGGCTCCACCCCTGACCTACTGAACCGGAGTCCCTGGGGGTTGGTGCTGGGAATGTGAATTTCAGAACGCCTCGGTGTTGGCCCTGCTGTACGGTGGGATTGGGGCTCTGCTCCAGGACTAGTGTTCTCTCCTTTGGTTTGAGGGTTGGAGGAGCCAACAGTAACTCAGGCCCTGAGGCAGGTCACAGGACAGTGGTCCCTAGGGCTTAGAGTGTGACTGTGGCACGTCACAGGCAGTAACTCATAGAGAAGGGAAGGGAGTCAGACCCTCTCAGCAAAGGGGAAGTCGCTGCGCTCTTCTTGGTGTGGTGGCCTCGTGGATGGTGAGTTATGGTCAGCTTCCGGGCTTCTGGGGTGCCTTGCAGAGAGCAAGGGGAGAATCTGGTGCTGGACCTCTTGGAAATGGACTGCTTTTGTTCTGCGGTTCCCCTGCTCTGTGGGTGTGGGTTGCTGGTCTGCTCTTGCTCTGCTGTGGGTTCGTCCACTCTGCTGCTGGCTCTGCACAGCCTCCTTGGTGCTGCTCTCCTCTGCAGGGTGCTTTCTCCATATCGTCTCCCCTTGTGAAATGATCTCTGATTTGGGGAAGAGGATGCCCAGCTGGGATGGCGAAATCTTTCTGTTGTCACTAAAAAGCTATAGCCTGTCCGAGAGTCGTTTGGGTTTCCCCTGCTGGGTACCTTGACCTCTTTGTTGAATGGGGGAGGGGAGGATGTGGGGGGTGCGAGGGGCTGTTCATGCTCCTGATCGCATGGTTCACTGTTGACTACACCTGAACTGGTAAATAAGGACCGATGCCCACCATAGATTTTTGTGTCAGTGGAAGTTACCCCTGAGGCCTCTGAGACCCCAGGATTACGGATCTCCTGCAAGACTGGGAGCTCCAGGTGGGGCAGTGAACTTGGCCATCCCTGCTGCTTCAGCAGCTGCCCAGAGATGGGCTTCTGCTCCCTGTTCATGTTCACCTTAGATCTTCTGTGGCCCCTCAAAGAAAGTATCTGTGATTCTTTCGCTGACCGCGTTTGGTGAGCTACATGAAGAGGGGGAAAAGCATGCTCCAGTTTCTGCTACTCTGAGAATCTCAAGTTTGTACCTGTCTTCTAAATTTTCTAACATATGCCAGGATGGAAACAGCAGATGTAGGAATTTTATCAATTAATTTCTGACCATGTTGTTTTAGTAAAGTTTTTTTTTTTTTTTTTTTTACCTCGCTTCTCCTGGGACTGTTACTTGAAGAGAATACTAGAACTCTGGAGGGACCTGCCATCTTATGGATATCATTGCATTTGGTCCATGCAGTTTCTCTAAGGCAGATGTTAAGATTATCTCCTTCTTAAGGATAAAAAAAAACTAGGCACAGGCAGACTCAGTGACTTACCCAAGGTCACACAGCTGCTTTTCCATAAAAGCAGGGAAGGGGTAAGGAGTCCAAGGCTAATTGTTGCTTTATCTAGATTCCAGAGCCAGCCTTTATCCGATGGGTATTTGTTGGGCATCTACTCTTCTCAGGACCTAGTGTTGTTGACTGGGATAGAGCAAGAAAACAGACGGTCATTGCTATAATGGTGTCTACATCCTAGTGTTCTCTAAAAAATGAGTCATACATGCCACACGTGCAATTACAAATTTCCTAGTAGTTGCAGTTTAAAAAACTTAAAATGTAAAATGAAATGGACAAAATTAATTTTAATGTTATGGTTTACTTCATGGCGTATGTCTGAAATAGTCTCATTCCAACATATAATCAGCATAAGAACTAGTGAGCTGTTTTACATCCTTTTTCATCTTTGAAATCTAGCATGTGTTTTACAGACAGCACGTCTTTCAAATATTTGATGGGCACATGTGGCCAGTGGCTACTATTATCGGACAGTAAAGTTTGAAAAGAATGTTTGCTTTTCAGACTTGGAGCTATCATTACATATGATATATTTTAATACATTACATGCCATATGTGTTAAAGAATATGACTATCCTGATTTCCTTGTTTATTCAATCTGCTGGTCAGTCCTTCATTCAAAAAAGTGTTAATGGGCACTGGTAGGTGCTGGTATGCTGTGTGCACTGTATCTTTTACTTTCCTTCCCTCACTGATCTCTTGCTTCTTTGTCCCTTTCTGTGTTGCCACCTGTTTAGGTATGTTCCCAGGCTCCAAAAGACACGGTCAATTAAGGCAAGTGAGTTTTGATTAATCACAGGGTTTCTGTCCTTGAGATGACCAGTTTACCCTCTGAGCTAGTGAGATGGAGGTCCCGGCCACCCTCGTGAAGACGGAATCCAATCAGGCTGCTTGTTTGTACTTCAAAAAAAACCCTCCTTGGGTCAGGGCCTAGTTAGGTAGATTAGCATTCTGTCAGGGTGACGGAATACCACACCAGCCTCACAGAGGTTGAGTCTGTGCTCTTTGTACTGTTACGAAAAGTCGGCTCAGATTTATGAAGGGCAAAATCCTAAGATACAGAAGAGTGTGTCATATGATGTTATTTAAGTCTACCTTAAAAGAAACATATCTATGCTGACATCAACTTTCCTTTCTTTTCTTTTTTTTCTTGGGGAAGATACATAAGAAATTGTTGATAGTGGTCACCTTTGGGTATGCAGGGACATTAAAAAATATTTTTAATTGTAGATGGACAAAGTAACTTTCTTTCTTTCTTTGGTGCTGAGGATTGAACCCAGTGCCTCCACCTATGCTAGGCAAGCACTCTACACTGAGCCTCAGCCCCTAAGGGGACATTTTAAACTTTTGTTTTAGGCATTTCCCCAGTGTTTAAATTTTTTTCTATGTTTATGGTTTAATTTCAGTTGGGAATGTTATAAAGAGAAAAATGATGGTGTCATGGGGATTGTAGGGCTCTCGAGGAATATGCTGGGCCTGTGCCCAGCTAACCTGAGCAGGCTTCACTTGGGTTAAGTTCCCCACGAAGACGCCTTGGCCTTCAACCTTTCAGACTGACCTCTGGTAAGGGAATGGGTTCGTGTGATTGTCAATGTCTGTGCTGTCCCTGGCTTGGTGTAGAATAAGCCCCTATAAAGAGCGAACAGCTACTTACCACTGAATCATGTTTTCATTCTTGTCCAATTTGGACTGCTGTCTTCCTAGGGTCCGTAAGAGAACAGCAGTGTGTGTTTCACAGATGGACACTCACTGGTGGTGCCACTTTAGACAAGTCACTTGGCCATTCGGATCTGTTCTTGTTCTCTTTAAAATAGTGGGGAGAACACAGGTGGATAGCTCAGAGGTTTATAGCCACGAAATTCCATGATTCCAAGCATGTGTTACCTCACATATTGCATTTCATTGCTGGGTCTCAATCTAATATTTAAAAAATCCCACCAAGTTTATTTTATACTGTATTTATTTTAGCTAACAAGGTCTTCTTCACCACACAATTTTTAAGCCACCCTAAAAGAAAGATTTCTGTTTATGGACATTAGCCCACATTCAGTCTTAGCAGAAGGTAGCAGTCTACCATTATCTTTATGGGAATGGTAGGATATAAGCAGTTGACATTTTACATATATTTTATTATGATCTGCGTGCAGATTCATGCATGTGGGTTCACAGGAAGATCAGAATGGGGGAGGGAGAAAGAGGGGCAAGTATGCATGGCAGGATGGGTCTGTTAATTTCCCTATTATTACAGGTTGTTTTCACAGCTTTTCGATTTAGTTTCCACCAGCCATTCACATGACTGAAAGTATGTCTGAGATGAGCCAGAAAATAGGATGGTTGAATGTTGCAAATGACTCCTGATCGGCTCACTGCAGAAATGATTGAAAAGATAGTCGGCTTGTTATATGGACTTGTGGGCAGAAAATTTCCTATTTTAACTAGTTTGATAAACAGAGAGCAGTTTTCCCCCCAAGATATAGAAAATGAACAAAATCAGAAATAGATTAAAAACTGTTTTGTGAGGAAAAAAAGATATCTGGAGACTTTTGTTTTCATTTTTTTGGTGTGTGTTTAAAAAACGATTCTAATGCTGTTCTCCACAGACGGTGTTTTGTGTGTGGTGGTGCCTGGTAAATGGGGGACAGTTGGACGACTGGATGAGTGGGGACATCCATGGGTGGTTGTCTATTTTCCCTACTCGTAGGCCCATGCTGAGTGTCCCAGTTGGTGAAAAAGATGTGCTTCCCATATGCGTCTTACTTTAGGGTCTGTGATTGTCAGTGGTTTCTATGGAGCAGGTTTCTTGGGTCCCAGAGGGTGTTTTTAATCAGGGGAAGCCCCCAAACGTCTTAAGTTCATTCAATGAAAGACAGTGTCTGTAGAGTACATTCTTTTCCCATATCCATACTTAAAAACATACCAGATGTGGCAGCCTCGGGGAGGTCACTTGTTGGCTCCTCTGGGTGTGTGTGGTCTATGACTAGCAGAGATTAAATTCAGTGTTTCTTCTGAAAGTGAAGAAATCTATCGTTTGGAGGAAAGCTAGAGCATGGGCTTAGTCATTTTGGGAATTCTCTAGTACCGTGCTGAGTTTTGGCCTTCTGAATGTGAACATCTTCCCCATCCCCTTTACAAGGCTGGAACCATACTAGGTTCTGATTTTAAGATGTGCTGGTCGAGCATTCAGATTTCGTCTTTCAAGTTGCCAGTTTCACAAGAAGCCTGCAGGCTCTTTCTCTAACATCTGATAACACAGGAAACAGAGGGGGAGGCCGATGACGAAATGAAATGCTCTACTTTTAAATGAGACTGAAAGAAGTTTCCTTTTACACGGAGAGCTAATGCGTGAGGCTGAAGCTACTGTTAAAGCTTGCAATAAAATAAGACATTCTTCCAACGATCAGATAGAATATTTGCATGAGCTGCCGATTTGGGTTTTTGAGCATGTAAAACGTGGGGAAACATTTCTGTTGCAGGATATGGCAGTTAGGATTCCAAACCCAGCCAGGCCTGCTACTCCTTCTGGCCCAACCTTTCAAATGCTCTAATACTTTCTGAATATCATTTTTCAAAGCCCTGGTTTGGTGCCAGAGAAGATCTCCAAATGTGATTGTAAAGTACTTTTGTGTTTGAGGTTTTTCAGGAGAAAGACAATGCTGAAATACCCGAACCAGAATTTGGCAGCCTAAAGGGTTTATTTTATTTTGAAGTCATTTTGAATTCAGAATCCCTGTAGGTTTTAGGAATCTTTAAATGATGCTTTGCCCCAGTTTTTCTCATCTGGTTAAAACTTGCCCGTATTTTGCAGACAGTTTAGTTTTAGAGTTTCTAATGGAAAAAAGGAAGACAGGGAGATACTTAATCAACTAGATGGAAATATAGAATATTAACATTAGGGTAGGAAATTTGCGGATCATCTGGTCTGATCCTTTTACTTAAAAATGACAAAGTAGGACCCAGAGAGGTTAGATGCCTTGCCTGATGTTAGAGACAGTAGCAGAGATGAGACTTGTTATTTTATGTTGATATCCAACAGGTATTTATTGAGCTCTGGGGAGGGCCTGCCATGGGTATGGCACTATGCAGGATCCTAGGGAAACTTGATGGAAAAAGTCAGATTCAAGCCCTGCCCTCATGGAGTGTATGTATCCTAGCAAGAGAGGGACATTCACCAGCCAGTTACCATTGCTAATTACCTAATTCCAGGAGCCTCCAGGGTTATGGAGCCAGGGAATCATAAAGGGGACCTGACCCCTTTATAAGGTAGTTCCTTACAGCATCCATTAAGGAAAGAATGAGTGACCTAAGCATCCATCTTATCTTCTCTGGAAAAGAGAAGATAAGGCCTGGCTTGTAGGTATGGCAGATCTTTTGCACGTGGCCATTAATGACAACCTAGAGCCCAGGTTAACCATAGTTTTCAGGCAAGACCATCATTTTCTCAGAACAGTGATTAGGACTGGCTAAAATTTTAAAGTAACTTTATTCAAACTCTTAATTTTAAAATTAGCATTTTGTTTCTTAAGTTTCTAGACAGCAGTGATGCTGATGTGCATATATTAATATGTTCTCTGATTTCAAAGAATGTGTTCATCTATTTTTTTTTACTTTTAATTAATTAATTAATTTATTTTATTGGTTGTTCAAAACATTACAAAGCTCATGATATATCATCTTTCGTACATTTGACTCAATTGGGTTATGAACTCCCATTTTTACCCCAAATATAAATTGTAGAATCACATCGGTTACACGCTCACGTTTTTACATAATGGCATATTAGTGACTGTTGTATTCTGCTACCTTTCCTATCCCCTACTATCCCCCTCCCCTCCCCTCCCATCTTCCCTCTCTACCTCATCTGCTGTTGTTCAATTCTCTCCCTTGTTTCCCCCCCACCTTTCCCCTCACAACCTCTTATATGTAATTTTGTGTAACATTGAGGGTCTCCTACCGTTTCCATATGCTTTCCCTTCTCTCTCCCTTTCTCTCCCCCCACTTGTCTCTGTTTAATGTTAATCTTTTCCATATGCTCTTCCTCCCTGTTCTGTTCTTAGTTGCTCTCTTTATATCAAAGAAGACATTTGGCATTTGTTTTTTAAGGATTGGCTAGCTTCGCTTAGCATAATCTGTTCTAATGCCATCCATTTCCCTGCAAATTCTATGATTTTGTCATTTTTTAGTGCTGCGTAATACTCCATTGTGTATAGATGCCGCTTTTTTTTTTATCCATTTATCTATTGAAGGGCATCTAGGTTGGTTCCACAGTCTAGCTATTGTGAATTGTGCTGCTATGATCATTGATGTGGCAGTATCCCTATAGTACGCTCTTTTAAGATCCTCAGGGAATAGTCCGAGAAGGGCGATAGCTGGGTCAAATGGTGGATCTATTCCCTGCTTTCCCAGGAATCTCCATACTGCTTTCCAAATTGGCCTCACCAATTTGCAATCCCACCAGCAGTGTACAAGTGTACCCTTTTCAATGTGTTCATCTAAATGTGTGTTGGTTGGAAGGGTGGACTGAAGATTAGATTGGATTAGATTAGGAGATTAGATAAGGATTGATATAAAATCCTTCTTGGGGTCCAAGAAAATAATTGAACTGTCATACAAAAACAGGATAGAGGGATACATGTTTTAAGAGAAGCATTTGTAGGAACTGGTGATTTTAGTTGAACAAAAACTAAACACAAATCAGAAGAGCAATATTGCTTACCCAAACAGTAAATACCAAATGAAGGCTTATGAATGGAAGTTGTTTATATATATATATATACTGGGGATTGAAGTCAGTCAGTGCTTTACTACTGGGCCACATTCCCAGCCCTTTTTATTTTTATATTTTTTATTTTGAGGCATGGTCTCACAAAGTTGCTTAGGGCCTTGCTAAGTTGCTGAGGCTGGCTTCAAACTTGCAATCCTCCTGCCTCAGTCTCCCAAGTCACTAGAATGACAGGTGTGTGCCATCGAGCCCAGCTATGAGTGAAGTTTTGACAGCAGAGCAGAGGTTCCTCCTCTACCCTGCACTGGTCAGCCTATTTGGAGAAATATGCACCATTTCAATGGGAGGCTGGATGATGACAGCACATATAGTTATTCACCCACCCACTCACCCATCATCCATTCATCTAGTTACTCATTGTGTTTATTGTCCCTTTAATAGAATGTAAGTTTCAGCTTAGTCCCAGAACCTAGCTCCGTCCTTGACACGGCAGGCCCTCCATAATTGTTGATTGACGGAATGGAATAAATGGGGTTCTCAAATTCTGCCAGATGAGAGGTGAGGGGAGGAAATGAGTTTTTCATGGAGAAAAGAAGTTTTCTTGGAGCTGTGAAAACTGTCTTCAGTGTCAAAAGTCTGGAAAAGCAGAGACAAGACCTGTTCTGTTGGCGAGGCAGGTGGCAAGGGTTGAAGGCTGCAAGGTGGCAACAACACCGGCTTAGCAGGCCCTCAGCATCAGAAGACCATCTCTCCTGTGAAATGGTCACTCGAAGCAAGAGTCAAGATTTTATAGTACATTAGAAATTAAGAAAATAAACTTATTTTATCATATTGACACAGTCTCTTCTTAATTTTTCTATATGCCAATTCTAAAGCAACACAAAAACCTAATCAATTGTTTTCTAAAGCTTCTGTGCAGGAGGGGTTGAGTGCATTTTTCTGACACTAGTTTTTGCTAGAACAGTATAATTTCTCTTAGTTCAGTTTGACTTTTTTTTTTTTTTTTTTTTTTTTTTGGTGCTGCATTGAAATGATATTCACAACACATCTGACTCCTACAATTTTCTTGGGGCTCCTTTTTACCATCAAGTGTTCCTTTCATTAGCTTTTTTTTTTTTTTCTGATACTGGGGATTGAAGACAGAGGGCACTGAACCACTGAGCCACATCCCCAGCCCCCCCCCCCTTTTTTTGTATTTTATTTAGAGACAGGATCTCACTGAGTTGCTTAGGGCCTCACTAAGTTACTGAGGCTGGCTTGGAACTCGTAATCCTCCTGCCTCAGCCTTCCAGGCTGCAGGGATTGCAGGCATACACCACCAGGCCTGGCTTATTTGCTTTTATCCCTGCTGGTGTTCTCCTGTTCAGCTGGTAGCCTCTCCCACGGACAGCAGTCTTATTGTAGTTGTAACAGTTTTCCCACATCACTTTCATCAACTTCATAGAATTCTGCATCTTTGGCAAAATCTGGAATTATCCCCATGAGATCAAATCACATTGCATTTATCATTTATTGTGAAGAAATCCTAAATCTGGGAGTGAACAACAAAAGCATAACTTGGTATTTGAGGATATGCACCAAGATTAGAAAAGCAGAGATATTTAAGTGGGGACCAATTTTGTAAATGAGCATTTTTGTCAGTAAAAAATGTTCATGTTATAAAAATTTAGCTTCCCAATGTTTCCATAACCATGAGAACTTGAAATAAGGACACTTCGGAAATGATGAGGTTGCTAGAGTTGGAAGCCCCTGACCTGGGTTTAGAGCCTCAAGATTGACTCCACCCAGCAGAGAACAGAGAGGACGAGTATCCTAGCAAATTGGTAAAAATGCTGTTTGGTAGACAAGTTGGGAAATTCTGTCACTGGTGATGGAATCCTGAGTCATAACAATCTCTACAGGCTGAACATTGGCCCTAATCCAACAATTAGATTCCAAGCCTCATCCCTGCCTCACCCCCAAATCAAAACAACCCCAACCTTAAAACTATAGCATGGCAAAGGGAAAGGCATGGGCTTTACATGAAAAAGATCTGGAGGTTCAAAGTGACCACAAGCTCCATATGAGTCAGCAAGGTGCCTCACTGCTGTAAGATGCAGGCTTGAACTGCCCTTCAGAATAATGACCAGACAGTAAAAAGTCACAGCTTTTTTTTTTTTTTTTTGCATTATACACAGATTGCAGTTACTCACCTAGAACAGGTATTGGTGGGAGGTGAGGAGAGTGGGGAGCTGTATTGGGAGGCTTGGGGAGTTATAGGCAAGCCTGAGCCATCTCTGTGTGAAGCTGCCTTGGGAGGTGAGTGTGTTCTTCTCTACTTGTTTGCTTGTAAGAGAAAACGCCAACTTGGATGAAAGAGGAACCAAACTCTGGGAAAGGAAGGGGTGCAAGGACTTGAACTCCAGAGCTCCCCCTCCGCCTCTCACTTGGTGTCTCCGCACGTTGGTGCCTTTCTCTCCGATGCATCATCCCCATGAAGAGCCAGGACCCCTAGGAGTTCCTCCACCTCACTTCCTCCAGCTCCGGCCCTAAGAGGAAGCTAATGTCATTCTTTCTGGTTCAAAAATTTTAAATCTCAGGAACAGGACTAATTGGTCGACCCAAGAGACTTAGGTCAGTCTCTAGGCTGATTAACAGTGATCAGGAGATTAGAGGACTGTGGTTGGCCTGCTTTGGGAATCTGGGGCATGAGATTTCTACAAACTTCACAGCCTCCATTCAAAACCCTTGGTGAATGCAGAGGGATCAAGAGTTTTCCTGAAGGGGGATCGCTGTTCTTATCAAGCAATGCAAGAGATGTCCGCCACACTGAGGGACCTGGAATCCTGATCTCGGTCTGAGGGTGGAAGAAAGAATTGGGGCTGCTGAACCATAGAATTAGGGACTTTGGGGCTGGAATGTGACTAAAGCTCAGCATGGTCAGATGGCTTGCCCAGAGACACTCAATTGGCCAGAAGCTTAGGCCAATGACACTGAACTCAAAGTCCCATATTACTTTGCTCCCCCCCCATTTTTTTCTTTCTTCTTTCTTTTTTGGTACTACAGATTGCATCTAGAGGTGCTTGATTACTGAGCAACATTCCCAGCCCTTTTTATTTTTTATTTTGAAATCGGGTCTTGCGAAGTTGCCAAGGCTAGCCTTGAACTTTCAATCCTTATGCCTCAGCTTCCTGAGCCACTGGGATTAAAGGTGTGTGCCACCATGCTCAGCACTTTGATGTCTTTCTGAAGAAGAAGAAGAAGAAGAGGAAGAGGAGGAGGAGGAGGAGGAGAGACGTGATAATCGCCTTCAGGCATTCGCAGGATTCTGATGTGGAAACAGGTCTTTCCCAGTAATATTAGTAACATTAGTAGCAGCAGCAGCTGTCGCCAGCTGTGGAATGTTTGCAGTGCTAAGTGCCGTGCCACCCTATTCTAGTGATTATTCAGTTTTAACTGAGAAGCCATTGCTATGTTTATCTCCATTTTGCAAATGAGGCTGGGAAACAGCCACTTTCTCAAAGGCATGTGGGAGCACCAGGTTTGCTCCTCTTCACCTCTAAGCTCAATGGACTCTCAGAAATTATTTCCAGAGGCCATTGGGAGGCTGAGGCAAGGAGGATCACTTGAGCCCAGGAGTTTGAGGCCAGCTTCAGCAACATGGCAAGACCCCCATCTCAAAAAATAAAAAAATTGTTTCCAGCCCCATTTTTAGTAGCCTCAAAGTGTGATCCTTGGGATTCCTGCTTCAGAAATCATGTATTTTTGAGTTTGATGTAAAGCCAAATGTTTGGAACCCCACATTTTTTGTTAACATTCATGATGTTGGCCTCTACCCGTTCCCCTGTGAGCTAGAATGTCTGTTTGGAGTCTGCTGGGAATTCATATTTTTTAACAAATATCGTTGATGATTTTGATGGGCACTAAAGTTTGAGGACACCTGGCCTTGGGCTTGCAAGGGAGACCCTGGAAAGCTTAATAGTCTCATGTTTCTTTAAGCAGCTTAGACTTCACTCTGAATACCCCTGAGAGCAACTGAAGGGCTGAATGTGGGTCTGACCTCATTAGAACTGATTTTCATGAGGTCGTCTGGTGGCTGTGGGGGGACAGGGCTGCCTGATCTGAGCAGAGGCTGAGCTGTGAGGGACGCTGTGGAGGGGTGGCAGAACCCAGCAGGACTTGGTGCGTGGTTGTGGGGAGAAGGGAGGAAGCAATTATGTGGGTGAGTTCAGCTCATAAAACTGAGGCTGTCTGCTAGAAAACTGGCGTGCACCCAGAATTCAGAAGGCAAGAAGGCATTTTTGATTGGGTGGTCAGTTGGTGGGTTGGATTTTAAGAGGCATGGTTGTCAAGAGTGAGAAGCAAAGGGGTCTGGCTCAGGGGAACTCAGTGGGTGAGTTAGAGGGGCAGGAAAGGATAGAGCCTGTTTGAATGGAGGCTGGAAATTGGGCTGGGAGGGAAGGTGGGGAAAATGATTCTGAAGGTCATAGTGAGTCCGTGGGAGATGGGCCTTCAACATCAAGGAGCCTTGCCCACCCTATCTCAGAGGGCTTTCTTTGGCTCTGGCAGCAAGGTGAATAACAAGGCATTGGGAGACATTGTTGAAGCAGCCCAACTAAAGGATAGACCCAGGTTCTCAAGCCTTTTTCCAGAAGATCAATTGGATGTAGAACTAAATGTGCATACAGATCCAGCTTAGAGGAGAAGTGGGTGAGGTAATGCAGGCTAACTAGCTGGATTTAGCCATTGTACAATGTATACATATTCCAGAGATTGTGTTGACTCTGATAACTCTCTACAACTTTTGTCAATTAAAGATAATTAAAAAGGAATGGAATCCATATTGGATTTTTTTCTGGTGAAATATTATAGCACATTTTCATGGGCTCATGAGTATTTTCTTGAGATAGCATCAAATGCAAAGTTCCTCTGACATCTTATTCTTGCCCTGTGATTCTTATCACCACCCCCCTTTACCACCAGGGTTTGTATATGGTTCAGATCTTGTGTTTACGCCTTGTCTCCAGAGTGGGTGGGGAACGGGGTGGACTGGAAGGAGCAAAAGCCCCTGACAAAGTTGCCTTGTTGAATAAACACTGGAAATGTGAAAGGGCATCTGCGGGCGGGTGGGTGAGTTGTGTGTTCCTGAATCCATGGCAGTAGGCCCCATGCGGGTCAATGTAAAGAGGGAAAGAGTGTGTGTGTTTCCGCAGCAAAGGCTTCGTCAAGATCGGTTCCCTACCTCCACCCCCTGCTGTCTTCCAGCAGAGAGTCAGGATTGCTCTGAATCCAGCCATAAGCCACCTCTCACTAGCTGCCCAACCACTGCCTACACAGACCTGCAGACCTGTCTCCAGGCCCAAGACGTAGGATAAAGCAGCACAGAGAAGGGGGAGGGGCGAGGGGTAGGCACAAGAGGAAGGGTGACCAGGAATGCGAGGAGGCTTGGCTCTGGTTTCCACATCCTACCTGTGGAGGGAGATGGTGCATGACGTCTTGGATGTAGGCACAAGCCTGGTTAGAGCCTGAAGGAATGATGGCCATGGAATTTTTTTTTTTTTGGTACCAGGGATTGAACCCAGGGGTGCTTGACCACTGAGCCACATCCCCAGCCTTTTGAATATTTTATTTAGAGACAGAGTCTCACTGAGTTGCTTAGCGCCTCACTGAGTGGCTGAGGCTGGTTTTGAACTCTTGATCCTCTTGCCTTAGCCTCTTGAGCTGCTGGAATTACAGGCGTGCACCACTGTGTCCTGCTTTTTTTTTTTTTCTTCAATTGTTGCAGGCCACCGATGTTCTGTGATTTTTAAAATTTATTTATTTATTTTTTAGATATACATGACAGTAGAGTGTATTTTGACATACATACATGGAGTATAACTTCCCATTCTTCTTGTTGAACATGATGTGGAGTTATACTGGTCGTGTATTCATATATGCACATAAGAAAGTTATGTCCCCCTCATTCTCTTGTCTTTCCTCTTCCTATCTCTCTCCCTTCCCTTCATTCCCCTTTGTCTAATCCAGTGAATGTCTTCCCCACCCCCCGCCCCTTAGTGTGAATTAGCTTCTGCATTTCAGAGAGAACGTTTCACCTTTGGTTTGGGGGGATTGGCTTATTTCACTTAGCATGATAGCCTCCAATTCCATCCATTTATTGGCAAATGCCATAATTTCATTTTTCTTTATGGCCGAGTAATATTCCATTGTGTATATATATACCACATTTAAAAAAGATCCATTTATCTGTTGAAGGGCATGTAGGCTGATTCCATAGCTTAGCTATTATGAATTGAGCTGCTGTAAACACTGCTGTTGGCCGTGGGGTTCCTAAGTGAGGTATGTGTGCTAGCTTTAGGTGGGAGGTTGAATGAGGAAAGAAAGAGCAGGCAAGGAGACAAGGTTCTGGGCCTGCGTAGCTAGAAGAAGGGTGTCTCAGAGATCCCAGTGGGGAAGCCAGGGTGGGGGAAGATGGCGTGTCTGTGCTCAGACGCTCATATCTTCTGGTACAACTCCAAGCCACTGTGGAGGGTTCCTTTGCAGCTGTGGGACCAGCCCTCAGGGGAGGGGCCTGGACAGATGGATTTGTCCCTTCATTCACTATTTATCAAACATCCACCATGGACCAGGTCCTGTGCTGGGGACACAAAAACCAAAGGAGGTGCTGACGCTTCTTCGAAAGGAGGGAATCTTGGAGCCCTCCGATAGAGATTAAGAGACCAGTTTCCAAAGCACAGAGGGACAAGGTGGTGGTTCTCTTTGGCATCGTGTGGACACCCCCAGACGTATCCACCTCACCCCTCACAGGGCACAGGGGGCAGATTGGGGATCCGGGGTGAACTTCTATTTGCTCAATGTTCCTGAACCACGTTGGTCTAGGTCTGCGTTCCAGATACTGTGTGGGGCAGGAAGGAAGCACAAACACACACACCACGTCTCTGTGAGAATGCTGGCTGCGGTGTTTGAGAGAGAGGGGTCAGGCCGTCCAGGAGCGCTGGTTGAGCAGCCGCCCAAGGCTGGGGGAAAGCTATGGCTGCCTTTCTCAATATGTAAAATGCCATCGTGTTCCTTAGAGACTGGGGGAATCCCTATCTTTCCTGGCTCTGTCCGTTACCAAACCTGTTAAATTCTAGCACCTGTGGTTTCTCATTTCCCTGGACTCCTGTGCTCATCAGCAGGGCATCCACAGCGCACACTGGTTCATTGAATCACCTCCTGAATTCCAGCTAGATCGCGTGCTCCTCTGGAGCAGGACAGACATGTGTTCTGTGGGTCTGTCCATTGTGCCCAGTCCAGTGTGGGCGCAGAAGTCTCAGCTATTTGGTTGGTTGGCTGGTTGGTTGAAGTCCTGGAGCCCAGATATTACAGTTATTTTTTCAGCTGAAGTAGCTTTAGAACAGAGTGAGTAAATTAATCTCATTAGGGTCACAGTCATTATCTGTCACAAATGTGCATTGACTGCCTACATCCTGAATTGTCGAAGAAAAAAATAAATGCTCTCAGAACATTCATGATCTAAATAAAGAACCAAAGGCAGATTCACATTTGCTTCAGGCGATCCAGCAGCCCTCCCATTAATATATATTTATTAAACACCCACTCAGAGACTTCAGTGAGGCCCTGGCGCTGTGTTCCATGAGGCAGGGGGATTAGAGATTCTGCAGCAGACATATAGGTCCTGCTGGCAAGAATCCTGGGGAGCTAAGCTGGCATGGGGCATCTGTGTGGTAATGGCCAGTTTAAGCACCAGGCCCTTCCTCAGCAGGGATGGGTTCCGATTTCATCTCCATGGTGTCCCCATTTGCTGCTGTATGTTGTCACAACGAGTGCCCTACTGCTGCTTTGGATCAGGACTGGGCACAGAAAAGGCAGTAAAGCAGCCCTGGCTATGAAGGGAGAGAGAGTGGTCAGGCCGTCCAGTAGTGCAGGCCGTCCAGTGAGCTGAGGCCCAAGTTCAGACCAGGAGGCTAGGGCTCTGGCTGAAGTACCCGGCTCTGGTCCTGGGGAGGTCTCTCAGAGGCTCCTCTTCAGTCATCTGTAAAATGCAACAATGATCACTTCCCAGGATTGGAGAAATGAAGCTGAGATGTTCGCTACCCCTAGACATACCTGCTCCCGCCAGGATCCTGCCTGTTGTGCCTCACCATCCATCTGTGAGGCCCTGTCCTCCACCTTCCATTCTCATAGCTACTGGTTTTGTTGTAGACCCCAGTCATTTTTTATCATAGAAATATTTTTTGATTTTATGGTAATCTTTGAATTTCTTAAGTCTTAGAAATTTTTTTTAATTATAAAGGTAATATATACTTGTTACCAAAAAAAAAAAAAAACCCAAAAAACAAAAACCCAATTTTCTAACAGAAGTCTATAGAAGAAAAAGTGAAAATATTCATTAGCTTATCTTAATCCTCATTCTCCTCCGTGGAGAGAACTATCATGAACAGTTTGGTGTGTATCTTCCCATTCTTAGGAATTTATAAAACACACACCAGCACAGATGTTTTTCATTATCACTAGAATCATTGTGAATATATTATTCTGCAACTTCTAAAAAACTGATGGACCTCTTCTCTGAATTTATAACATGCACACTTGCAGAATCGTTTTAGTGGATGATTGCATGCATTTTCTTTTGGAGCAAGCTGCTTCTTTCCTAGTTCGTGGATGACTGTCTTCTAAATGGTCTTCTTATTTCTATCTCATACCTTTCCAGCTTTTACCAGGTTGCAGGATGAGTTTCCTAAAACCCAAACAGGGAGCCACTGATATAGGGTAAAGTCCAGGTTCCTATTGTGACAGTTCAAAGCCCAGTATCATCTAGCCCCTGAGATGCCTGCAATTTTATTAGAGTATTTCTTAGATTATTTTTTGTTGTTGTTAGTAGCAGAGACATTTTTGTCCAGAACAAAACCATACATCACCAGCATATATACAGGCAGATGTAGAACTCCTTCCTGGAGGGTATTGTGCATCTTCGGTGGCCTCTGGATCCCAGCCTTCTCAAGGTCCTACTTTGTTCTTCCCTATCCCTTCAAAATTCCATTCCTGTCCTGCTCATGAGACTGTGACCCAATAATTTTTTTTTTTTGTACCATGGATTGAACCCAGGGGTGCTTAACCACTGAAACACATCCCCAGCCCCTTTTATTTTTTTATTTTGAAGTAGGGTCTTGCTAAGTTGCATAGGGTCTTGCTAAGTTTCATAGGGCCTTGCTAACTTGCTAAGGCTGGCTTTGAACCTGCAATCCTCCTGCCTCTGCCTCTTAGGCTGCAGGGATTACAGGCATGTGCCATTGCACCAGGCTCCCCAATTCTTAAAAACAAACAAACAATAAACAAACCCAGAAGTTTTTGTTAGTCTTTTTTTTTTTTTTCATGGAGGAAATTAGTTTCATGTCTATTAACTTTTTGGTGATGTGTCCTGAAGCATTACTCTCAGGTTCTAGTGTCTTCTCTGCCATCTGGAGACTGGGGGGACCAGTTTTGGAGAGCTCTCTCTGATCACTCTTCTGAACAAGGGCATTCTTCCCTTGTTGATCTTTTCTCTTTACATTGTTTAAATCTCTGTGACCCAAAAGACTGTGAAGTCCTTGAAGATAGAAGCAAGAAGACCAGTTTGAGGACAATTGCCCATGAATAAGATAAAAAGCAAACTGCAAAACAAAATCTATCCTTCTGGGTCTTACCAGTATCTAGCTCCACGCTTGACACATGCAAATGCCCAGTGATCTTTTCTTCCCTGGAATGCATGTGAGGTGTGGCAGTTCCTTCTGTGATTTTTACTGTAGGAGACATGAGGCCAACTGTTTGCTGCCAGCCCAGCTATGGAGGTGGTACAGGGGCCAGCCAGGAGCTATGGACAGATGCAGATAGTCACCATCCTTTCTTGCTGAACCACACCTGGCTGTCTCTTCTATGAGCTGCGTGACCCTGAACAAGGCCTCGTATGGGAGAGATTTAGGGGTGCTGTCTCTTTGCTTGGCTCTTTTCAGTGATAGGTTTGTGCATCTTGAATTTAGTGACCATTGGAATGATCACCATATGAGGGTCATTTTAGATATGACCTTGTCATCTAAGACACTCTGCGGGGGGAAAAAGGATGTAAACAACTCACAAGCTGAATTTTGTGGCTTTTGTGGATATATTTGTATTTTTTAAAAGTAGAAAGTCTACAGCCCTAACATACTCAAAATGATATTCTTTGCTTCTTTTGACCACAAAAGCCACAAGTCTGCATCATTGCCAGGAGGCTGTGATGGGGAGATTATGATCTTCCTATTGATCTTTTTTTTTTTTCTTTTTTTGGTGTTGGGGATGGAACCCAGGGCCTTGTGCATGCCAGGCAAATGCTCTACCACTGAGCTATGTACCCAACCCCCTATTTATCTTTTTTAAAAGCAAGCAATAGCCAGGCATGGTGGTACACACCTGTGGTCCCAGCAACCCAGGAAGCTGGGGCAGGAGGATGGCAAGTTCAAGGTCAACCTAAGCAACTTAGTGAGATTCTATCTCAAAATATTAAAAAAAAAAAAAAAAGACTGGGATGTATTTCAGAGGTAAGTGCTTGCCTGGTGTGTGCGACGCCCTAGGTTCAATCCCCAGATCACAAACAAAAACAAAAAGCTGAACTTTTGTGTTGGTTTAATGTGTGTGTTGGTCAGGCTCCTCAACTCTTGCAAAAGGATTACCTTATCCATAGCTTGTCTTCTTCACTGGCAACATGAGATACCTGAGTGTTACCCCAGATGCCCTCATCTCTGATTTTTCCCACTTGATCCATTTTTTTTTAATCCTTCTTGGTGCATTTTTTCCAATATGGATTGTGTCTGATGGGCTCTTGTTTTTTTTTTTTTTCACAGCAATTTGGAAAGTATTTGTTCTATCTTGAATTCTGCCTACTGCGCCTCATAGTTTTTCTTAAGATTGTCCTTAAGACATAATTTCATTGATCTTTGAATGCACTGGGATTTTCTTTCTGATTATTTGTGTACATGCTCCCTGGTAGCTCAGTGGCTTTTATTTCCCCCTGCCCAGACTGTCTTGTACAGTGAGGCACATTGTAAAATGCAGGCTCCCTGATCCCCGATCAGCATCTTTTTTCACTGAGCTGGGAATAAATGCATTTTGCATTGTGATATGGACATGAGGTTTTAGGGGCCAGGGAGAGAATATGGTATGCATACTGATGGATATTGGATATGAGGTGTCCCCCAGAAGCTCCTGTGATCGCAGGAATATTCAGAGGTAAAATGATGATATTATGAAAGCTGTAACCTATTCAGCCCATCCTAGTTTGAATGGACTGATAGACGGTAACTGTAGGCAGGTGGGGCATGCTGGAGAAGGTGGGTCACTGGGGGCATCCCTGGGAGGTTGCATCTTCAGCTTGGCCCTTCCAGCCCCCTTCTGCTTCCTGACCCCACCATGAACTGAGCAGTTTCCTCCACTGGGCCCTTCCCGCATGATGTGCTGCCTCCAGAGCAGATTCTGCCATCTGTGGGCTGAGTCCTCTGAAATCCTGAGCCCGCAATAAATTTTTCCTCCTCTAAGTTATGTTGGGTACTTTGATACAATGCAAAAAGCTGACTAAAATGTGATATCTGAGCGGAGACCAGTTTCCTATTCTGACATACACTAAATATGTGAGATTTTTCACTTTGCCTACTGGAAGTTATTGGGAAATAACCTTTTTTTTTTTTTTGCTTACATTGTCCAACTAGCTATGTCAGTGGTCTTGAATAGAAAAAAAATAAGGAGAAGCTGTATGAACTGTCTAGCTTTGACTTTCATAATGCTTAACTTACGAGCATTTGGAGGATCTTTATTTGCCTCTGGCGTGGAAATCAGTCATTTCTCTTAAGTGGCAGAGGAACACAAGGAACAAGTCAGGGTCTTTTTGGAAATCTCAAAATAAATATCCTCTGGTGAGGTCTAAGTCTTAACAATAAAAGTGGTAATTATTTGCCATTAGTCTTGTTCTGGTATCCAGACTGGGGTCATTAAAATGAGTGGCACAGCCACCCACATGACTGGTATTAGCTCCTGTATATAGACATAACCTTGAAGGATTGGAAGATGGGTTTAAATTTCCCTATGTTTTGTATAAAACATCCGACATACTATGAATTACGAAAGTGATGAGGTCTTGGATAAAACTTCACTTATTTTTATTAGATGCATCTCTCAGCATCTGGTAGCATCTAGTGCTTGGTATATACCTGATGAATAAATAAATGAATGGTTGGGATACAGTACATGATAGTTTGACTTATAAATAAACAAGATCAAATTACTTGGTTTATGGAAGACGATAATTTCGTTATCTCAATTTTCAGTGCATATTGGATTGCCCAACTTCTGGCACTGTGAGTAGTGAGAGGTGAGCTCTCCAGGAATGATGAGAGGTTGGGTACTTAACTATTTTGTCTGTGTGGTTAGTGTTGCCTGAGAACATTTTTTATTAGTAAAATTTCTGAAAGATATCTTTTCTGACTTTTTTCTAAGTTTAAAATATACATTTCCAAATCTGCAAGTACCCAAGGCCTCCCTTGTACTCACAGAATGATAAAAAACTAGAGATCTGGGGAGGGAGTGGTCTCTGGCTTACTCTCCATTACCTGTGTATTCTCTTGAGCCACATTAGCTATTGAATAGCTCCTCTTTAGCCAGCACGTGAATTCTAGAAATTTCAAGGGCTTTGCCCACTGCACATTGAATAGTCCAACTGAACCTTGATGTATTTTTATTTTTTAAAAAACAATAAAGATATCTTTTTGAAATTAGCAGAATTTTCTTCCCTAGCCTGGAGTCATTATCTTTGGGGCACCTATCAAGGGATGATTGACACACTTAGGAGCCAGGCCTTTTGATTTGGACAATTCTTAGTGGCAGGCCAAATCCTTGAAACTTCAGCAATGTATGGACACCAGTTGAAGCAATAAGTGATTGGTGCTGAGTGTGTAGAAACCACTTTCCATGTCTGTTTTTGGAACCTTGTTACAGTCTGTTTAAATGTAGTTTCTTCCCAAATAGGTTTGTAATGGTTATTTTCTGAATAGCTTGGATTGCAACTGAAGAGAAATGCAGCTCTTTAAAAAAAAAAAAAGATTCTATTAGAGGGGAAAAAGTTGTATCTAATTCTGTGTGATGGTTGCTATGGTGATGATTGAATGTAAATTTCAGTTTATGTAAAACCCTGCTAAGACTTTGATTGGCAACCAAGGCGAGGCTTGGTGTCAGTTGGGCAAAATGGCAAGAAAAAGCACCTATTAATGGGGCAAAAAAAGAAGCGGGGGGGTCATACAGCTCCATCCCCATTTGGGTATCATGTCTGCACAGTCTGATCCCGTCATGGGAAGACAGTGCAAAGCAGAGAAGGGAATGAAAAAAAGCGGCTCCTCTTCTCCCTTGACAGTTTCTTCCTTGAGGAAATTGGAGAAGGGACTTTCAGAGACAAGGCAGTTCTCGCAAAGGTGATGTCCCACGTGCCGAGACCCATTTTTTCGGTAGGCATTTGGTTTGTGGGTAAAGAAGATTCAAGCATGGGATGTAGGAGCAGTGGCGAGTGGTCTTTGCAGACCCTCCAGCCCTTGAGTACCTGCTCTTGCTGCAAGAAGACGGAAGCCAGCGGGTGGGCCAGTAGCATCCTCACCTCACAGCTTCAGGCTCTAGAATGAAAAATCCATGCAGAGAATAGACTTCTAAGGTTAAGCAGTTTAATCTAAGGAGGAACGGTTAAGGATCAAGAATAACTTATCTAATTATGGAAGTTGTTTGTCTCACTCTTACTCTTTAGCCCCATTGACTTAATTCTTCAGTATTTATATGTTGCTCTATAGTACATCCTTGTGTGCGTGCGTGTGTGTGTGTGTGTGCACATCCATATCTGTATAGTATATGAAAAGAACATATATAGAACATATAAGTATATTCATGAGTGTGTATTTTTTAAAGATGGTAAAAGGGAGAAAAATAGACATTGCTTTCCATTAACCACATCTATAACAACTGGAGTCTTTAAGTCCCTGGGAAAAAAGACTGCCCACCTGGCTAAGCATAGACCAGGATAATGAAGAGAGACATAACCGATCTATGATATGGGTACTCAGGATAACTTTCAGAGTCCCCAAAATGCAGTGCCACTGCCTGTGTCCCAAGGAAAATTGGAAGCTATGGGTTTGCCTTCTGATAACCTGCTGGCTCTCTTCCTTTAACCTCTGCCATTCGGGCTCATCTCCTGCAAGAGTCCCCAACTGAACACCTTCCTGTCCAGCACCACCCACTGGGATTGTGAAACACCTCTTTTTGTTCACCTAAAACAAAAGTTGGTCCAGTTTCCAGAATGATCTTTCTCGTCAGCATTCTCCCAAACCAGTCAAAATCTTCTTTCCACCGAGAATGATTTCAGTATAGCTTTAGGTCATCAGATTGTTCAGCCGTCCTAGAAGTGATATCCAGAGGAAAGCCAGAAGCTCTGGTCTTACACTTTGTGTCCAGTCTTTCTCTGTCTTTGAAGGCAAACACAGAAGTCAGACGTCACGTTTGTTATGGTCTGAATTGTCCCCTTCACGTGCATATGCTGAAGTCACACAACACTCAACGTATGACTGTGTTTGGGGACAGCATTCTATTCTGGGTGCCCCCAGGAAACTGACCAACTCTAGAATACATCAGAGAAGACAACGAGGAAGGAGGGAAACGTTGTCTGAACTATTTTATGAAGAGGGGTATGGCTGTGTTCTGAGTTGCAGGGTGACTCTGTTCAGGTGGAAGTCCTGGGTGGGAGAAATGGAGCCATCAGGGTGGAAGTTCCAGCATCCTTTCCACCCTGGCACCCCCTGCCCCCCAGGACTATTGCTGTGCAGGTGACCTAGGCTGGCGTAGTCAGGGTGGAGGGACAGTTTCCTATTCCATGCTTGTGGGAGTATTTTTCTCTTTTTCCTCTGGACCTCGTTGTGTGAAGCAAGCCTGCAGGTGCCACAGACATCTGGCTGCCCGCCTGAGAACGAAGCTCATGCTGGAGAAGAGGAAAGGGAAAAATAGAAGGAACCTGGGGCCTTGGTGATGGTTCAGGAGAACCCTTACCACCCCAAGCCCTAGTTTAGAATAGGGAATGCCAGACTCTATTCTAGGAGGTGAACTTCTTCAATGTGTAAGATATCTTGAGTGGGTTTTCCTTTACTTGCTGAAGAACCACTTTAACGGATTGGAATCTTAAGGGTTGGAATGAACTTTCAGAGACTGCAAAATGCCCATTGGTAGGGTAGACCCTTTTCTCAAAGGGCACCCTTGAAACTGTCATATTCAAATAGACGTTGGCCATGATTTTTAAAAATCCTTTATTGAGTGTGATTTTGCTCTAAGTGATTCTCTCCAGCCTGATCATCGAAGATGAAAAATAATTCTCACTAAGGTGTGAATGACGGCGAGGCTGAACGTCTCTGCAGAGCATTTGCATTAGCCTCAGCATGATCATTCAGACGAAGCTTTTATTAGTAGAATGTGGAGGTGGGGGAGGTTTTTGTGCCTGAGAACTTTCCAGGTGCTCCATGCCTACTGTGTATGAGTAGGCCACTCTGCTCTTCCTGTTCAGGGGTCTGTGTCTGGTGCTCCTACTTGTGGAAGGTTTCTGAACCCTGACCAAAGAGGAAATAAACTGTAATGTGACTTCTGGGTTGACAATACATGACGCAAAAAGGACTGCAGTATCATAGGGAGGTAAAGTGGAAAAGACCAAGGTCCTGGGGCCAGTGGGCACAGAGGCTGAAGGGAGTGGCAGACAGGTGGACAAAGGTCACACGAATTCCAGGGGAAGCAGTGTTTTTTTTTTTTTTTTTAATTAAACCTAGAGTTCATGTTCCCTTTGACATATCTCTTTCCAGATCCTATCTTATAAAAGTAATATATTTCACTTTAAAATATAAATTCTAATATCAGCTATGCTTTTAAATGCTGCAGACTTTCTCCTCATTCATTATGTTGGCAGGACCTTTGGAAATATCTCCCCTCTGAGATGAGAACCATAGGGGGTAGATGTTTCTGATCCTGATTCCGGCACTGATCAGGTTCCTGATGGTTCTTATGATTATGATAAAACAACGGTAGAAACTATACTTTGTCCTCATGCCTGTGACCCCGAACAGGAACACGTGTTCTCTCACTTCATATCTTGAACTACACACAACCCAGCTGGGCTCCGGGGAGAGACGTTTGCAGAAGGTCAAAGGGCTGCATTTTTGTGCTCAGTGAGAACATAGTCTGCAAGGCTGATGGACTCCCAGAGCATCGGCTGGACAGGGCCTCAGATCAAATTGATTTGTTCACCTTAGAGGAGGACAAGGGCTCTGCCAGGGGAAGTGACTCACCAAGGCCAAGTGGTTAATGGTGGTTAGTGCAGAACTGACCTTGTGGTAAGAGTGTGAGAAGCCCAGGTTTTGCTTTGGGGTATCATTTCTTAAAGAATTTGCATTTACAAAGAAACTAAGCATGGTTGGTTTTTCCATTATATGAGAGAGAGAAATGCAAACAGGAGACAAAGAAAGGTGTTGTGACCAGCCCAACTACTAAGTTTATAAATATTGCTCTGTCATGGGTGCGGGAGGTGGCTTAGCCAGTGTTTCTCCCTGAGGCTGCTATTCTGTCTTGCAGACACTAGGCACATCAGGTGCCAGGTTAGCCCAGCACTTCCCTGGTTCTGGCTTGGAGGACCAGAGGAGAAAAGAAGCCGCGTCCAGAGCTGAACCATGCTAGGGTTGCAGGCCATGCAGCAGGCGGTCAGCCTGTTCTGCTGCTCTAGGGAGTGGCCTCTTCTTTCCTCACATGGGAAGACCTGGCTGGGCCTGGTTGGGAGGGCTCAACTAGTCCTTCATGTTGTGCCCTCTGCTGCCTAACCTCAGGCTGAGATAAGGAGGATCCAGCTCCATCACCCAAACTTAAAACTCCCTGGAAAAGTCTTTGTGAAATGGAGGTCATTATTCTGGAAGGTGCAGTTGGGTCAGCTTTGTTAAGCTGTTAATCATTAAACAAAATCAATGTCTTTTTTAAGTTTAATTTGGCTACTTTTGGTTAGAAAAACTGAAGGTCGTTCCTCTAAAGATAAAACCCAGGAAGTTTCAGTGTGTGTTTTTGGTGACACTCTGGGAAATGGGGACTGGAAAAAAAGCAGTGGTAGAAGAGGCAAGTGCAGTGTGGGGGCTCTTTCCTGGTCAGATCTTGGTCATTACTGTCACCAAGGCACAAGGGGAAGCAAGGTTGGCAGAGGCCTGAGCCAGTTCATCTGGGGCCATGAGACCTCTAAGGACTTCAGGCCCTCGCCAACCCAACAAGGGGATACCGTGTGACTCCAGTAAACTGCAGGGGCCAGAGCCAGCAGTATTCAGGTGGTGAAAGCTGGCCATGTTTAAAACAAACCATAACAACAAGCCAATTGAGGTTGAAAGAGATCAAGGTAAGCAAGGAGTCCCCAAACAGGTACTTATGACATACACAGCAGGACAGAGCCTTGTCTTGCAAGCCCCAGGAATGATCCTGTCTGGTGGGAAGGTTTCCTAACCATGTTTTCTTTTAAAGACAGAAAGTGGTTTCAAAGCCGGCAGGGGACAGACTGGGGACATTGCACATGAACCACAAGCAAGCAAAAGAGAGGAGATTGTAACTATAGGTAGATTCTGGCACAGTACAACCCATCCTGGTGGCCCTTCCAGGAAACAGCCGAACTGGGAAAGTCCCTCTGACCTTTCATTTGTAGACAAACTGGTTTGGTTGTTTGAATTGCCAAACCTATGGTTTTAGGCTATGTACCATGTCCCTGTGGTGGCCTCATAAAGCTCCAAAACAAGTGCGCAACAATGGGGCTCTTCTTGGGTCCTAATGGTTAATAGAAGTACTTCATTAATAATAATGATCAGAGAAATAGCAGCTGCCTCTTATTGAGCACTTACTACTGGCAGCCGCAGTGCTCAATGTTAGTAATTCCAAGAGGTAGGAATTAGAGTCTCCATCATATAAATAAGGAAAATGAGGCTCCAAGAGGGTGAGTGACTTGTTCAAAGTAACCAGCTGGTAAGAGGCAGAGTGAATCCTGATTGTTTAGATCCCAAAGCCATGCTCTTAGGTACTGCCATGTATATGGCAGACATGAGAATGTGTCTCCGAGGCCTCCGGCTGCCAGGAGTGGAACTGCCCCGGGACCCACTGCCTCACTCCACATCCTTTCTGGAGTTTGAGAAAGCGGCCCTTGCTTCTCATGGGCTGCTCCAGCAGGCCCTCTCCTGAAACACTCAGGACTCCAATGGCCAGAGCCAGTTTGATGATTTCCTGGTCGATTTGCAGAACTTTCCTTAGCCTGCTCTGTGGTCTAGGACACTTCCCCTCAGCCCTCCTTCCCCATCTTGTTCTTTTGGGCTCAGATGGCCTCCAGGTTCTCCCAGCTTCTCTCCCCATTTTCTATTCCAGGTACTTTGCATAATTAATTCTCATAGGCTTAAATCTCATTTCAGCCTTTGTTCCAAGTCTTCTGGAACCATGGGGTACCAGGTGAATTTTCCGGGCAGCGTGGTTTGGCCTGTAGCACAAACTGGGAGTTATAAAGTCTCCTAATTCTCTTCCAATTCCATGCTAAAAGCCTCCATGCACAAGGCCGTGGAGTGGTCCTCCCCAAGATGGAGGCAGTGTTTTCCCTGCTAGTAATTTAGGTGGTTGGTCTTATCTCATCCATGGATTCATCCATTCATGCAAGAAGTGTTTATTGGTTTCTCGCTATATTGCAGGCTCTGGGGATACAAAGATGAATGAACATCAGGGAATCTGCTCTCCAAGAAACCGCAGTCTAGTAGAAGAACAATTTGGCCAACAGATAAACAACATTAATTGCTTTAACTTTGTCTAGAGCTTTTCAATTTTTAGAGGGATTCTGCATGTTTATCATTTAATCCCGATAAGCCTGTGCAGCAGGCCAGGCGGGTATAAATATTCTCATTTTAAAGGAGAGGAAATTGATGCTTGGGAAGTTCACAATTATCCAGGAAATGGCAGAAATGGAATTGAATCCAGTTTTCTGTGGCTTGGATGAATCTCTCAGTAACTTCATTTATGATGCTAGGAAATATTACAGAAGGTGTTCAGATCCTTGGCCTCGGTAGCCCAGGTTTTATCATCAGACCAGTCAGCAATGCCTGGGTTAAGAGAGTTTTAATTTTGAGCTTAATCATTGAAACAGAAGTACCATTTTGTCACTTCATGTTTCCTTAAGTCCCTCACCAAGGAGTATCATGCCACATCCGACTTGACCAGGCCTGGAAGCCAACACAGCGTTTTTCTGGAGAGGAGTGAAAGAGAGTACTGCCCCGAAAGTGGAAAGTGAAACAGACCAGCCACTTTCCTGGTTTCGGCTGGTCAGGAGACTTAGGGTCAGTAGCGTGGGAGAAAGTAAACACCCTGGGAGCCATTTGGAGAAGTTGGAGGATTGGGTTGGAGAGCTACAGAACGAATGAGATTTTCTTCTGAATTTCCTACCTTGGTTTTATTATCACCGGATGCCTTCAAGCCTCCCAGTTCTTGGCTGGGTTGAAAAATAAACCATATTTACGTGGCCTGACCTCAAACAAAGCCCATTTGTCTGTCCTTACACCTGCAAATCCAGACATCATTGTCTGTTTGGATTAGAATTGATTCCTGAATCAGGAAACCGAGAAGAGCCTGTTAAAAAGACCAGTTATTAATGGCCTCATTACAAGCCTGCATTGTGCCATTCGAGGCAAATTTACATAGAGAGAGGAAGCACATTTATAAGTGTCGGAAACAGATGAAGAAAGAGGAAACCTTTCACGGGGGCCGTGGCACCTCCTGCTTTGTTAGCAACACTGGGGTTTCCTGAATAAGCAAACAGGGGCCTGCAAGCCTCCAGACCAGGTGCTCCATGGCTGGGCTTTCTCCCAGCACCGGACAGTGCCTCTTAAGGACTTTGATGAACTCCACCAGGGAAGCTTTCCTGGGCGCCTTTGGTTGCCTGGGGTTGGCCGAAGTAGCCCCAGAAATTCTGAGTCCAGGACAGAAGTGGCTCTGGTGTCCTGTTTGCCATGGTGGGGAAGCAGATCTCCCCTCAGCCCTTTCTAGGCTTCTCTCCCAGAATCTGTGGTTAGGAAGCAGCCCACCCAGCAGGATCGTGCCCCCAAAGGTGGGTCAGCTACCCCATCTGCTAACCAGGTCTGGGGTCAAGAACCCTGATTTCTAAATGCCTACCTACCACTCCACTAACAGTGGAGGAGCCAGGGCCAGTCAGTTCCCATTCCCCTGCCTCCCTGGTTCCACCTGGTAAATGGAGATAGTCGCCTTTGTCACATGAACCTAGGGATCCTGAAAGAAACAACAGAGAACTAATTAAGAAGTCCTGAAGCTCTGGGTAGAGAGAAACTCCAAAAAACCCTTTGCTCTTGGGTGACGGGGGAGCAACTTGATTACTACTCAGGAGGTTGGAGGGCTCTAGCCAAGCCCCAGCCGAGAGAGGGCAGGGAGAGCCACAGCAGACTTTATCCCCAGTGGACAAGGGGGAGCACACTCTACCGGTTGTCATGGCAGCCCCAGCTGCAGTGCTATTTTTGTTCAAGCTGAAGAGCAGGTAGGGTGGGTTGGGGAGGGGAAGGGAAGAGCTGTCATCCTCTGCTTCAAAACAAAACAAAACAAAAAACCCTAACACTGAACAGTTCATTTAGAGCGGCGAGGCTGGGTAAAGGTCATAGAGGCCTGATGAACTCTCACCTCCTGTCCAGCCCCCTTTATCCTGAAACTTAAGACCTTGAGGAGGGTCAGGTGAATTACCTGGTGAATGCAGAACAAAAGGTTCTTTGTTCATGTGAACTGGAAAAAAAACGTGGATGGATGGACTGCAGATTCTTGACCAACACCTGCCCGGTGCTGCGGGTCCACTATGTGTTGTAAAGCCAGAGCACCTCAGGAATCTGCAGCTGGCGCAGAACACCTGGATGGCAAGGCAGATTGGATGTGATAGGTGAGTCAGCCCCAGTGCCAAAAGCCAGCAGCACCCTGCCGGCCTCTGGAAGTCGGCACAGGACTGCAGGAGTGGCTCCCTTCTCTCTTCCTCCCCCTCCTTTCTCTTTGCTTCTGAGGAGGCAGAGTGGCTACCAGGAGTTTACTTAAAGTCTGAACTGGGAAGGTGTCCTAAGGATTCTGCCTTATGTTTTTTGGCATCCTGAAGATGTTGGGGATGATGAAGATAATGAGGACGATGGTTTATGTCACTGCATTAGAGTAAACTACTCTGATGCCACTAAATTATCACCTCCTCCCTTCCTCGACATTCATGCCAGTAAGTTATTTGGTGGGTCAGAGCCTGGCAATTTCACGGACTCTTTTCCCTTCAGTTTGATGACTGTATGTGGACTTTGGGGACATCAGGTGACTTGGCAGGCTGGGTGTACTTGTTACTCTGTTTTAGAGCTTGGTACGTGAAAGGGGTGAGTTGGACAGGAAATTCAATGCCCCTTAACCAAAGTGGGGTGAACAAGGGCGGAGGATGAACTGTGGGCGATGACTGAAATGGAAAAGAAGTCTTGCTGCTTGCCAGGAAGCCAGGGGAGGCAGGGGTGTTGAAACCCAAGGTCTGAACCCCACCATCGCAAGCTGCTCCCCTCCACCTGGTGTTACCTGCATCTATTTACAGTGTAGCAAAGGATCCTTCATTTGTGGACTGGGCCAGACTCGAAGTCTCCCTTTTTGCTTTCTAAGGACACAACAGTAGGCAGGACATGAATTTCTAAACCACTAGCCAATACAAACAAGACAAACACGGTGCAAACAGGAGAAATGTTTATGGTCTAATTAAGACTCATTTTCTAAGCATTTTATAAACCAGGCTTGTGGTACATTTTCAGACATCAGTTAATTATAGTATCTCTCTTGTTCCTGAAAGCAGATAGAGCAGGATGTTGGCTTGGTGACACTTTGGTCACCACCAGTTCATGTTGTTTTAAAGGCAGAGCTTGCTCAGGGTGTGATGGGGTGGTCAGCCGCTCCTCAGTTCTAACGAGACTTTGCAAAAGAGCTGATATGCTCTGCTGGAGTGCCTAGAATTATTTTGAAGCTGAATCTTCCATCTGTATTTGACACAATTTCCTTTTCTCATGAAGTCCTTTTGCTGACAGGTCTTCAATATGGAGACCCACCCACCCATTTGCATGACTTTCCAGGGTCCTCTCAGACACCCAAGCTCCCTTCCCCTCTGACACAGCATCCTCCAGTTGATGCACCATTATATGGCTCCCCAAATCCCCAGTGCATCATTGACTGTCATGTCTTTAACCATGGTTTGCCCCTGTCAGGGAAGTCCTTCCAGATCTTCCCAGTGGTGGTCTCCCCAATACCAGAAGGGACAGAAATTTTCTCACTCTTATCTTTCTTGGGGGGCTTGGGATAGACTTTGAATATTTGTTATTCACTGATGGGCAATGAGTGTTAGAGGAATAAGAGCATGAATGATAAAATATTTTATTAATTTAAATAGAAAATATCATACCTTTCTATTTCAGTTTGATGCCCAGCATCAAATTGCTCTTTGACTTAAGGTAACCAGGCATGTCCTCTTTATCCGCCATAGTTTTTCTCAGCTTTTTCAAACGTCTGTCATATTTTTCATGTGGCCACACTTTTCAGAACACTTAGGCTCATCCATTCGCCTAGTTTAGTTATATTTATAGTCTCATCGTACAGATTTGGGTTTGATGATAAGGTATTACGTGTTCTCTCCATGTCTCCTGTTGGAACCCCATCTTCCCAATTCAGTTAAGTTCTTTATGGAACAAGATTAGGGAGGTTTCATTCTTGGGATCCCCCCAGGGCTGGTGCTGGAGCTTGATGGAGGTCTGTATTTATTATGTGGTGTTCATCGTGTGATTAGGAAACGTGAAAAGCTTAGATGTTAGGACATTTTACTCAGGACTTTGAGAAATCACCGTCTCGGTATCTTGTCTTCGTTTAGGTAGTTACGGTTGAGCATCCTAACAGCTGAGAAACCTCATTCTGAGTAGAAAAGCCCCCAGAAGTTTCTCTCTGAATCCCTGACCCATCTGCATGGGTCCCATGGCTAAATTTGGGTCCCAGACTTGGGATGCAGACACAGAAGGAACACAACCCTCTCTTCGGGGGACCCCAAAACTTAGGCTGCTTGGCTACTTATTTCTTCTGTATTCTTCCAAGGAGTCTTTGCGTCTTCTCCACCCCTTCCATCAGCCACACTGGGAACCTTGGGTGTGAACTGGTAACCCCCTCGGGCTTCATCTAGCATCAACACACATGTTGCCTGCTGGATGGCCCTTTCAGTTCCATTCCTGCTTTGACTAGATTGGTGGAAAACTACTAATTCTCTGTCGGAAGTTGTCTCTCAGATTCCTTCTCCGTTCATTTTCTTTTTCCTTATCATCTGCAATTTAGAGAAAGTAATTCAATATGCTTACACTACAGGTTTGGACCCGTCTTTCCATCTTTGCTTGTCCAAATGGAAGCAGTTCAGCAAAATGCAACTTTCCCCAATCTTCAGTCATTTGGCAACCAACAACATGGTTTGGGGCTCATTTTTTGTACCATAATCCTATTATTTAAAAAAAAAAACAGCTTATTGAGATATAATTCATGTACCATACATTTCCTCAATTAAGGTGTTTAATTCAGGAACTGGGGATATAGCTCAGTGATAAAGCATTTGCCTAGTGGGTCCTGGGTTTATTTACCAGACTGCAAAAAAACAAAGTATATATTTCTGGTGTACTATGTTGGTAATTTTTTAAAATTGTGGTAAAATATATGTAACGCAGTATTTGTCATTTAAACCAATTTTGAGTCTAATATTTCACGGCATTGATCACATTTACAATATTGTGCCACCATCACCACATCTACCTCCAAAGTTTTCTCATTCTACTATTAACTTAAAATTCTATTAACTTAATAATCTAAGTGCATTTACTGTAAAAGGAATCTGCCCCTGTAATTGAAAAAAATCAGCATTTCTCAATGTAGATAGTAGATGATTATAAAATTTAGACAATAAAAACTGAACATTGGTATTACATTCTACAAGATCTGGATGTTTCCAGAGGCTACGGACTCAAGGCCTTCTTCCTACCACCAAGTTGTCTTGTTGTAAGTGAAAGAATGGAAAGGAATGCTGTCTTAATATGAAGGCCAGTGTAGTTAAACATTTGTTGTCCACTGAAGACTCATCCTTGTAGCATCTGAGTGTGTGGCTCATGATGGGCAGACCCCTGGCAGATGGATAGAAATGTGCATTTGGGGGTTAAATTTCCATACAGCACGCACTGCGTGACTTGGACAACTTCATTAAATGAAATGGGTAGAATCATACCAATTTCCTATGGATAAAGTGGAGTCATCTATACTGTGCTTTGAATGGTCCCTGGCATAACATAAACGTGCAATGAGCGGCAATGGTGGTTGTTTTCAGGAACAGTATTTGTTTATACCTTCTCCAAGACTAAGCATTACCTTAAAGAGAAGTCAGCCTGTGTATTTCAAAAAAAAGCTCTCAAGATCAGCAGAGCCATTCTCCCCTACCTCTGCCTTCAGGAGTGCCTGCAGAGAAGCAGTGCCCTGAAGTACGAGAGGCAGTAAGCTTCACTGGAAAATAAGGGGGTGCAGCTGTGGGTCAGAGGCTGCTAGGGCACTCGGGACCCTGCCTGGCATTAAGCGTGTCTTGACTTACACCCCATACTTGGAATGTGCCCATTCGCCCTGGTGCTGGGTCATAACCCACCTAAGCACAGCAGCAGTGGCAGAACCAGGCAGCAGGCCTCGGTGGCAGTGAAAGCTTCCTTTGTGCAGAGTCACCAGCCCAGACCAGGAACAGCAAGTGACTCTGCCTTCCACTGCCAGGACCACATCCAGAGAGGAGGCAGGGGAGAGGCCAGAGGTGCCCCCGGGGTGCTATGGGGGTTCTGGGTCTGCCCCTTGCCTATTGCTTGACTCAACTTAGCTATTTCATTCCTTCCAGGCCCAGAACTTTATCTATAAGATGAGAACAGGTTAGTGACTCTTGTCTGACCACGTATTTGGGAGGATCCAGGGAGATGGAGAGTATGGAGCAGTCATCACAGTATTCAGCACGTGGCCACTTTCTTTGTTCCCATGATTAGTAATAATAATGTGTCACCAGCCCTCCTGACTCATAGGGGCTGCTGCATGTGGCTTAGGGGTGGAATATGTGCATGTGCTGGTTACATTAAAATCATTGTTTCCAAACCTGAACAGTGTGTAGCCTCTCATAAAGGAAAAAACAACAACAACAACAACAACAACAAAAACCCATTACGAACCTCTCGTGTTGACAGATTAATTATTTTGATGTTGTTTAGACAAGTATCAACATATTTAGTTCCTTCTGCTTACTGTTCTTTCCCAACTCTGAAAGCAAAGCAGGTAAACAAGACAAATACAGGCATAAAATAAATAAAAGGCAATGGGGTACGTTCGTCTTGTTGCAGACAGGGCTGGTTTTCTTGAGCAGTGTTGTGGGCTTGTGCTTCTGGGGGAGGGGGACTGTCGAAGCTTTCTTGTGGCATTTCCAGATCTTGGATCTCTTGCCACATTTCTCTATTTAAAGTAGTTCACAGGGAAACCTTGTGTTCACTAGCAGAATGCCTCATTTACGTATCATCCTGCCCCTTCTCCTTTCCTCACCAGACGTCAGCATTTAGCGTAGCATGATCTAGACACAAAGTGGTTGCAAAGACACACACAAAGATGGGATTCCAAAATTCTGATTGTAACGTGACAGTCGTGCAGGCAATCTGAAATACTCTCGGGTTGCTTAGTGCCTCGCTTTTGTTGAGGCTGGCTTTGAACTCTTGATCTTCCTGCTTCAGCCTCCCTAGCCGCTGGGATTACAGACATGCGCCATCACACCTGGCTTATTTCAAATGTTTAACTAATTTGAAATTTGCCATTGAATTTTTTGAGGGGTACTCTTTAAAAAAATGCATTTTTAAGGCATTATTGAGATGAAGAGCCCAAACACAAATCCCTGTGAGGAATATATCTGAGGACTTGGGTCAGTCACTCGTTTGAGAAATAGTGATCCACATGTGAACAGATTCCCAGAACATTTGAGGCAGCCTCCAAGATTCGAACCCAATATCAAAAAAAGACAAATAGGCAAAACTCAGCAAGTGGAAAGAGTGTAAAAGAGGTTAAGAACTGAATTTGTCACTGAGCTGCCTGGCAGCAAGGGCAAGAGATGAAACATGCCACGTTAGCTTATTCTTATTGTCTTATAAGAGAAAGCAAGTGAATTCTCTGCCATTGAATTCAGGTATTTGTCATTTGGCCCCTTTATAGATTTGGGGGCACTGGATGCCCGAAGAGATCTTTCTGTATTTTCTCCAGCAGTTCTCTAGACCTGATAGGAGCCCAGTAGATTTTGTTATATTTTAAGGCAGCAAAGTTACTGTTGGCATCTTAATAACATTTTTACACTGTGGAGGAGCCATTGCGATTTCCAGGGTGGCTTCACTCAAAGCATTTAGTATTTGAGTCACTGGCAGCAAAGATGGTATGGTCTTCAAAGGTGGGGTAGGATGCAAGAGGGGTCTCCACATTCAAGTGGGAGAGTTTGGGATCATCTGCTTTGTCAGGTGGGTTTCCATGGTGCTCATGTCCGCATTGGCTTTTCCTGCAAAGGAAGCTTTTCATCTGCTGAACTGTTCGGACCCCGGCCCCTTGAGACACCTGGCTTCTCTGTAGTAAGAGGCCACAGTGACTTGTCAGCTGGTGGCGCCATCAGCATCCCTCTATGGAGTGAATGACATCCTGCCTGACTTCCTGAAACGAGTGAGCCGCTGGTAGCTATCTAAAGTGATTCCCTGAGTGGACCCGCTGGAAGGAAGTGTTTACATGGCCCAGCTGAACACTGGGGAGTAGCTGCCAAGTGCCGCACTATTAGGATCAATCTCATTTATGTCAAGCTGGGCTCTGCTGGCACAGTGATTAGCCCAGGGATTCAGTTGTTACTTTTCTCATCACCCCACCCCCATGATCAAAGCAAGGCTTTCTCACTGTGGAAAATACGAGAAATGCACAAAAGGTGGGAAGGAGGGAAAATAGGAGGCGGGAGGAAAGGAGTCATGCAGAATCCAGCCACACAATTTCTTCTGACCTTTTAAAATGCATTTTGGAAACACAGTTGAAATCCTGAGGTATAGGAGATATATGATTTTATATTCTGCTTTTTTTTTTTTTTTTTTTTGCTTTATATGTTGTAAGCTTTTACCTGTGTCACTTGAAACTCTACAAAAAGAATGTGTTTAATGTTTTTCCAGACAGGCTGCTTTGAGTTTTTTCACTGTTGCAAAGGCATCCTTAGTTCATTATCTTTGACTACACTTTGCACAGTTATTCTCCTTCTTAAGAGAGAGTTCTGGAAGTAGAATTATGTGACAAAAAAGTATAGACATTCTAAAGCATTTCTCTCCTGTGGATTGGATGCGTGGCTTTCCGGAAAGCTTACCCTTGCTCAGTGTCAAGCCAGAGCATCTGCCCCATGGTGACCTTCAAACAGCACAAGGAGCAAACCTGGATCTTGTTTTATAATTTCAAGAGATAAAAGAACAATGCATTATTTTTATTTGCATCTTGGCGATGATGAGTGAGAATGAGTGATATTTTATTTTACTTTATTTTTTGAATTGGGGAGAGAATTTATACATTTTTTTTCCTTTGGGGAATTACCTACTTCCTGGTTATTGGGTGTTTAAAGAGATTCTTATGACCTCCTCTAACATGAAAGAGATTAGCCCCATGTCATAGTTATTTCAATTTTTTTTTTTTTTGGTACAGAGGATTGAACTTGGGGGCACTTGACCACTGAGACACATACCCAGCCCTATTTTGTATTTTATTTAGAGACAGGGTCTCTAAGCGAGTTGCTTAGTGCCTCACTTTTGCTGAGGCTGGCTTTGAACTCTTGATCCTCCTCTTCAGCCTCCCTAGCCACTGGGATTACAGACATGCGCCATCACACCTGGCTTATTTCAAATATTTAACTAGTTTGAAATTTGCCATTGGGTTTTTTTTAGGGTAACACCTTTATTGAGATAAAATTCATAGACCATACAATTCACCCATCTAAAGTATACAGTTCAGGGCTGGGGCTATAGCTCAGTTGATAGAGTGCTTGCCTTGCATGCACAAGGCCCTGGGTTCAATCCCCAGCACCAAAAAAAAAAAAAAAAAAAAAAAAAAACAAAAAAACAAAAAAAAAAACAGTTCAGTGTTTCTTTTTTTAATATATGTACAGATTTGTGCAATGATCACTACAATCCAGTATCAGTACTTTATTTCTTTTTATTGCTGAATAATATTTAGTTGTATGGATATACCACATTTTGCTTATCTGCTCATTGATTGATGGATATTTGGATTTTTTCCCATCTGTATTGTTTGTTTACCAAGTTTTAAATTCATATCTTCAAGTCTGTGGCTTATTTAGATGGTGATTTCTTTAGTTGTTTGATTAACAAAGCTTCTCCCAAATCAATGACAACATATTTCCCTTGTAATTTTATCCTTTTAATTTTTAAAAATTGTTTTATTTTTGTTTCACATTTCAATCGACAATCCACCTAAATTTCATTTTGGAGTTATGAGAATTAGGAAAAGTTTAAATAATATTCCATGGTCCCCCATCTGCCCCAGGAGCTGATAATTTCCAGGTGTGTCTGCAGAGTTATCTTCTCACTGACCATTTCCTTTTTTTTTTTTTTTTTTTTTTTGTACTGATTTATTTTTTAAAAGACTTCATTTTGAGGTTCACAGCAAAATCCAGTGGAAGGGACAGAGATTTCGCACACACTCCCTGCCCCTGCATATACGCAGCATCCCATGCTGACAGCATCCAGCCCCAGAATGGCAACTGGTTACAATAGATGAGCCTCTTGGCCCCATCCTCATCCTTCGGGGTCCAAGGCTTATACTAGAGCTCCCTTTCAGTGTCTATATTCTGTGTGTTTGGACAGATGTGTAATGTCATGTATCCATCCCAAAATATCATGCAGAGTATTTTCTGTGCCTAAAAATCCTCCGTGCTCTGCCTGTTCACCTCTTCCTCCTTCCCGACCCCTGGCAACCACTGATCTTTTTATTGTCTTCATTTTGCATTTTTGTAGAACGTCATATAGCTGGTGTCACATGGCATGTCACTTTCTAATCCTTCTTTCATTTATTGATGTGCATTTAAGCTTCCTCCAGGTCTGTTGAGGAAACTGCTTGAGGGGCTGAATAATAGTGCATCATTTGGTTGTACAGTAGTTTATTTGTCCATTCACACACTGAAGGACATCTTGGTTGCTTCCAGGATTTGGCATTTATGAGTAAAGGTGCTGTAAACATCTGTGTGTAGGTTTGTGTGTAAGTTTTTAACTGGCTTGGGTAAACCAAGGGGCATGATTGCTGGATTGAATGATAAAAATATACTTAGTCTTGTAGGAAATTGCCAAACAGTCTTTCTAAAGTGGCTGTATCACTTTGCAATCGCCCCAGCAATGAAAGAAAGTCTCTGGTATTCCATGTCCTTGTCAGCATTTGGTGTTGTCAGTGTTCTGAATTTTGGCCATTCTGCTGAATATGTATTGGTATGATGTCATAGACTTTTTTGGGGGAGGGGTATTGGGGATGAACCCAAAAGGCATTTTACTGTGAAGCCACATCCCCAGCGTCACCCCCTTCCCCGCCCCGCCCCCTGCTTTTAAAAATCTTTTAGTTGTAGATGGATACAATACTTCTATTTTATTTATTTATTTTTGTATGGTGCTGAGGATCGAGCCCAGTGCCTCACATGTGCTAGGCAAGTGCTCTGCCACTGCACTATAGCCCCAGCTCCCCCAGCCCCCCCCCTTTTTTTTTTAACTTGGAGACAGGGTCTCACTAAGTAGCTTAGTAATTTGCTTGCTAAGTAATTTGCTTGCTTAGTAATGAGCTTGCTAATTTGCTGAGGCTGGCTCTGAACTTTCAATCCTCCTGCCTCAGCCTCTGCGTCACTGGGATTACAGGTATGCCTCACTGTGCCCAGCACACTGTTTTTTTGTTTTGTTTTGTTTTGGCAGGGGATGGGGTACTAAGGATTGAACTCACAGGCACCTGACCACTGAGCCACATCCCAGTCCTATTTTGTATTTTATTTAGAGACAGGGCCCCACTGAGTTGCTTAGCAGTATACGGATGTTTTAACTTGCATTTCCCCGATGACCCAATATGTGGAGCATCTTTTTGTGCACTTACTTGCCATGCCTCACATGTCTACATGCCCCTGCTCACTTTCTCTGAACCTGTGCATGCCCTCGTTTTCCAGGACAGGTGTTGGCTATGGTATTGATCTGGAACCCCGTTAGACTGACCTAAGGTTTTTTTGAAAATGATTGCTTCTCACTGTGGCTTCCAGAGGAGGTGGGGGACATTGGCCAAACTTGACTCTGAGGTCTCATGACTTTTTGGGCAACACAGGTTTCACTCTGTGTTCCAAGAATGACCTTTAAGTAGTATCACCAGCTGGTGAGCTGGCGATATGAACTGGGTTCAAAGGGGTGGTTGTATCAATAACCAATAAAACGTCGAAGAAACCACGCTGCACATGAACATAAGTTTCTAAGGCAGGACAGCTAGGCTTGGTGACCCCAAGGGTCAGCTCCAGTGCTGGAAGGAGCAAAAGAGAGGGAGCACATCCTGAACCCTGGTATTTGTTGGGGAGAAAGACATTCGAGAAAGTTCCACCCAAATAAGGCAAGGGATTGGATTTGGGAGGGTGGAGTCTTGCTTGGTGATGTCTTGCTGTCAGCAGATTGACTGACATATTGGAAAGCCACACCCACCTCAGGTGCTGTGTGGGATCAAAGGCAGAGAGAGAGAAAAGGACACATAGGTCGCACAGCCCAGTCAGGCAGCAACATCAGGCCAGTCCCCTCATATGCTCAAATGTGCATAGCTCATACACACAGCCATGGCTGGATCGCGACAAAGTAGGCAGTTCCTTTTTGACTCCTCTCCTCACAACCATTTGACTTTGCAGAAGGCCTCGGTGAAGCTTCTGGAAACATGCTGATTGAGCCTAGACTTGACCTTCCCCTCCACTTTTGCTGTCACCCTACTTTGGGGCCCACGTGGTGGTTGACTTTTCCCCACTGGATCCTCTTTTATAACTTCCTGAGTTATTCCCTTCAGCTTAAATTTGCTTGACATTCAGAGCCTTTTCCTATGCGGTAATAATTGGGGTTCTTGTGGGGTGGAACACGCCCACTAGTTCTTTCTTCTGTTCCCATTCAGTGGTGTCCTCTGTTCTGTAGATTCTGGCTGTGACTCAGTCACTGACACAGAGCCTGAGGACGAGAAGGTCCTTCCCTACTTGAAGCAGCAGAACTTGCCAACGGAGACTTCACCTGGGAACCCGATGGTGGTGCAGCCGGACCGCATTCGCTGTGGGGTAGGCACTCCTGGGGGCCTGGGAGATCCATGTCAGAACGTGGGCTTTTCAAATGGATGCTTTTGTTATGGTAAAGAGAGGAGGTCTCATGTTGCACCTCAGTATAATCTCAGCCTTCCCTTGGGATTTCCCTTGGGACCCCCATGACCTAGGCTTTGGACACGTCTTGACCTGTAAGTCAACGAGGAATGTATGTATCATCCATGTGAAACTTCCATTTTATGGGTCATTTACATAGAACATGCAGGACACCAGTAAATATGAATACTTTCAGATATTGTGCTGTCCTTGGAGTTAGAGTCCTGTGTCTGTTCCTGCTGGTCTGGCACTGGACCAGGAGGTGGGGCGTGCTGAGAGCTTGCTTTTTTTGTCAACTGGCCACTGGTCTGGCCCAATAGACTGCCTTAAAGCTTGATGGATGAAACTCAATAGCCAATACTGCTTGATAAAAAGATTGGATAAATGCCTTAGTATCATGTGATTGGCATTTTTAGTGCAGAGCATATATTAACAGGTGACTCAACTGTGACGGCCCAACAGCTGAGCCACTCCGTTCGTCAACAGATGAGCAATGAACATGGTAGTGATAGTTTTCATTATCTTTCTATTCTTGATGGAAAATATGTAGCTTTCTTCCTTTCTTTTTTGCAGTGCTGGGAATCAAACCCAGGGCAGGCCTTATGCATGCTGGGCCAGCACTCTACCTCTGAGCCACCTCCCCAGTCCCCAAAATGTGTAGCATTTATGACAGTTTGGGGCAGTGAAATGCATTCTTCATGGTTTCATGCTCATGGCTAAGCTTGCCACTGTGGTCTCCTTGAGATGGCAGGGTGTGAAAGTCTTGGCGATAGGATACATAGGCACCGGCTCCCTTGCACTTGGGAGTGGGTTTCTGTGCAGCCATAGCCCCGAGACAGTGGGCCAGGGTTCCTTCCATGGGGTAACAAACTGCTCCTTCAGACTCGGTTGGGCGTTTGACTCATAGACATGTTTGGTTTGAACATCACAGTGTTTTTAAAATTAGCCATAATAATCTGTGCTTCAAGCTTCCTTTGAATCAGAAGCGGGTAATATTAGTCCTGCGGTGACCAGCTGGGGCTGAGCAGCCTTTGCGTGGGATGTGCATCCTCTGGCTGGTGCCTACCACTTCCTATTCATTATACTAACTTCACTCCCTTCCCCTACTGACTGGACCTGGCTGGGCATTTTAGTTTCAGTTTCCCATACTGCTTCCTGACGTCAGAGGGTCATGGGGAAGGGTGCACGTGGGTGCCTGTGTGTGTCTGGAACTCAAGCACGTTTCCCTTCCCTTGCCTCTCTGATTTTCTGGGTTCTCATTGCTTTGCCCATCTGGGCTGCCTATGATCTCGGGACTCTATTTGTTGCATTCTCTAGGTCTCTGGGTCCACGGGTGGCTGGGTCTTGACTATCAACAGGACGGACACACATTATCTTTGGCTTCTTACTTCCGTGGGGTAAGGTGCATGTAGGACAGGGCTCAGCCTGCAGCAGGAGTAACCACAACCACAGTGTGTGTGTGTGTGTGTGTGTGTGTGTGTGTGTGTGCATGCTTAGCCTTCACATTTGCCCCTTCTTCCATCTGCTCTGAAATCCAAGCTTGCTGTACTTTTCTTGTGGCCCTTGTCAGGAAGGTCTACATGAGGACCTTATGGCAGGACCTTAGAATGAACATTTGGATTAGCTGTGACCAGAAATTTCTTTTTCCCCCTGTTATTTTGGAGCCTAATCTTCCAGATCAGTCTGAAGTGAGCATTTTCCAGTTTAACCAGCACAGTTAAAAAATATATATACAGCTTGAGTATCCCCTAATCTAAGATGTTAGGGATAGAAATATCTTGTATTTCAAATTTTTTGGATTTTGGATTATTTGTAGATACATAGTAAAATATGTTGAGGAAGGGAACCAAGTCTAAAAATAAAATCCATTTATTTTATTCATCATGAACATTCATTGGACATCACATGGATGTTCATTCATCCTGTGTATACACATAGGCTGAAGGTAATTTTATATAATACTTTCAGTGTAGCTGTGTTTAGGCTGCAACCTGTCATGTGAAGTCAGGCAAGGAATTTTCCACTTGTGGCCCCATGTTGGTGCTCCAAAAACTTTCAGATTTTGAAGCGTTTCATATTTTGGAGTTTTTGTGTTAGGGATGCTCAACCCTTAATTCCTTTTGGCAGGCTCAGTGTGAGATTTTTTTTTCATTTGTCCTTTTTAGTTATACATGGTAGTAGAATGTATTTTGATACATCATACCTACATGGAGTATGACTTCCCATTCTTGTGGTTGTACATGGTGTGGGGTTTCACTGGCCGTGTATTCATATATAAACATAGGAAATTAATGTCCGATTCATTCTACTCCCTTTCCCCTTCCCATCTCCCCTCCCTTCCCTTCCTCCCCCCACCCCAATCTGGTGAACTGCCACTCCTCCCTTCCCCCAGCCTATTCTGAGTCAGAATCAGTGTGAGATCTTACCACAAAGTAAAAAAGAGCTGTTTAAGTTGCTTGATACCTTGGAAAAATTACTGCCCCCCCCATCCCCTGCCATCCACCAATGAGTTATTTTTGGCCCTCTAGGAACAGCATGAGGAGCAGAGCCCTGTCCAGGCCAGGGCCTCTCACCCCTCAAGGTGCAGAGGAGTTACCTGAGCATCTTGTTAAAATGCAGACTCTTGGTCAGTGGTCCAGGAGGGACCTGGCAGTCTGCTTTTCTACCTAGCTCCAGGGGTGCCAATGCTGCTGGTCCCTTGGCTGTACTTGGAATAATAAGACTAGTTTAGAACAGGGCTTCTCAAACTTCCATGGGGAAGAACTTTCTTAAAAAAAAAAAAGCCAATTTTGCAACTATTCAGTGATTTTCTAAAAACAATAATAAAAGAATCCTATAAAATGAAATTAAAAGACAATAGCATACAAGCTCCAGTCTTTAAAAATTTATTATTACATTGAACAGACATAAAATAACTCCATAAAATTGCTATAAGGGGTTATAAATGTTTACTGTTGTCTTTGGCAACTTGTCTTATTGGGACAGTGTCCCAGACTTCCCTGCCTGGCCCTGGACTGCTGATCCCATGGTGCTCTGGAGCACCCTCACCAGAGAGAGCTGGGACTCAGGGAGCTAGGGAGACCCTCAGCCCAGCACCCTAAGGGACCCAGGAGGGAGAGAGGACCATGACCTGTCTCCCATTCCAGGCAGAAACCACTGTCTACGTCATTGTGAGATGTAAGTTGGATGAGAAGGTGGCAACAGAAGCAGAATTTTCTCCTGAGGATTCTCCGTCCATAAGGGTGGAAGCCACTCTGGAGAATGAGTACACGGTGTCCGTGAAGGCTCCCCGTAAGTAGCCCCAAGGTGACAGGTCAACAGTGCTTAACTGGCTTCTGAAATATTATCACTCTCCAGCTTATTTGCTGTTCCAGCACCCATGCGGACACTGGCACTTTGAATAAATAATTTCACATGTTTTTAAAAAGCAGTCCATTGTTTTAATTTGCATTTCCTTGATTACTAATGAAGCTGAATATTTTTCCATGTCCTCTATTTGCAAGCATTTCCTCTTTTGTGAATTGAATCTTTGTGGTTGGTGTATTTTTAGTTTTTTTCTTTCCCCTCAAAACCCCTTCCGGTCCCACCAGCCCAGAGTGGCAGGAACAGTGTCACCTCCCAGGATCCTCCACCTTCTGCAACCACTAGCTTTTGTATCAAGTGCCTCAAACCCAGCTTTTCTTCCTGGTCATTGGGGCACTAGGTCTACAGTAGGAAGTAAAACAGACGAAAATCCTTCCAAATTTAAATCGCATACCCAGTGAGGACATTTGCTCTGACGCAGCCCTGCCACTTTGGGCCTACTCCTTTTCCACTTCCACCCTTCCCCCGGTTCCCCTCCGTGGCTGGCCTCTGAGATCTTTCTCCCAACCCCCAATTAGTATTTTCACCATTCGGTGAAGCATCCTCTATCTGTAGGCTTTTCCCTGGATCCTTGTTCTCCCTGGGCATTTTCACAGTAACTTTTCCTCTGTTTAGACCTTTCATCGGGGAACGTTTGTCTGAAGATATATTCTGGGGACTTAGTGGTGTGTGAAACCATTATAAGCTATTATACTGACATGGAAGAAATTGGGAATTTATTGTCCAATGCTGCAAATCCTGTGGAGTTCATGTGTCAGGTAAGGACAGGAAGCCTGAGCTCTCTTGGGCGTGTAATTTCTGCTTATGGTTTTTTAGCCTCTTATCTGCTGGGCAGGAGATAGCTGGACATCTTTAAAGTCTGACCACCTTCACTTTTTTTCAGGCCTTTAAAATTGTGCCCTACAACACAGAGACCCTGGATAAACTGCTCACCGAGTCCCTGAAGAACAACATCCCTGCAAGTGGACTACACCTCTTTGGAATCAACCAGCTGGAAGAAGAAGATATGATGACAAGTAAGTCTACAGTCAGACCCCCGGACCAGCAGCCTGCTGGTTTCAGCATCCAGCAGGTTCTTTCTGCTGACCCCTGCACTACAGCCCACCCTAGGAGAAGGGCTCTTGCTTCCCTGGGTGGCCGAGATTCTTCTCAGTCGCACATCTGAATCCGGTCATGCGTCAGTCACCTAGCCATGGGGATACCTTCTGAGAATTGCAGTCAGGTGATTTCGTCCTTGTGTGGGGCTTCTAGGGGGCACTCACACCAACCCAGCCAGCATGGCCTGCTCCACACCCAGCCTTTGTGGCCCACATATACTTGTGGGCCAAGATGAGCAGAAAGACTCAAGGATAAATCAGGCACAAGAGAAGATGGTGCAAAAAGAAACACAGTAGGCACAACATGTACGGGGCTGCTGCTGGGGCAACACAGCAGAATATTTTACAGTAATTTTTTAATAAATATAATCTAAAGTAACAAAAACCATGGTAGAGTGAATACACAAGCCACTTATCATTTTCTGTCATCAAGTGTTATAGACTGTGCATAACCATGCCGTGCTTTTACACAACTGACCATGTAGCAGGTTTGTTCACACCAGCGTCATCACAAACATGGTAATACCTTGTGCTATGATGTTAGATGGCCACGCGTCACTAGGGGATGGAGTTTTTTAGAGGCATCCTAATCTTACAGGACCTCTGCTGTTGTCATGAAGGACGTGACTGCGCTTCACCCCCTTCTAGAAACACATGGTAGTTCCCACTCGCCTTCTGGGTGAAATTCAAAACCTCAGCCTGCTAACAATCCCTTCCCCAGGGCTGCTGCCCTCACCTCTCTCTGCCCATTCCTTGGCTTCTAGGTCCTGCTCTAAGGATGGGGCTTGCCACTCCACTCATGGGAACAGTTTCTTTGTCCCCGCCTTGGTGGCCACTTGCGTGGCTCACTTCTCCTCATCTCCCCATAGCAGCTCAGGCAGCGCTTCCTCTAGGAGGCCTTCTCCAGACGTCCACCTGTTGCACCACCTGCTGCGGGTTCCCCAGCATGCTGGGGCCTCTGTCCTCAAGCTTGACAGCTGAGTCTGACTTTTTTTGCTAGGTTCTTAGCTCAGCAATGAGTGGAAATGTTTCCAGGTGGCCAGCTCCTTATAGACCTAAACCAGTGTCTGTCCTGTGAGGGAGGAGCAGGCCTTGTACACTGTGGGACAGTCACACCACTCACACGAGGATGGTGCCCAGGATGCCTTTGCAGTTTTCTTGTGGACACCATTCTTCTGTCATACCACGATGGCCCTGCCCAAATGGAACCAAGTCCCATGGCTTCCCTCTGTCTGCGTCACAACCTTCCATAGCCTGAGGACCATAGGTTGGAGCTGCCTTAACAAAGCCTTGTCCTGAGGGTGTTCTTTCTTGTTGCCTCTCCTTACTTTTCTGCTGTGGAATGTTCTTTCATCATGTCTGGTAGATGTAACTACTCTAGATGCCTCAACTCAGGGCTCAGGAGATAATATTTCATGGCCTGACAGTCTGGGAACCTGGGCATGGTTTTAGACCCTTCTTCCCAAGGATCATGACCTGGTGAATAGGAAGCTGGGTTTGCTATTATATCATATATGTATATATACATCTGTATAATGGTATATAATATAAATTGTTAGTCCCACAAATCAACTTTAAGGAGAAAAAAGATTTTCCTTCCAACTCCACAACACAATCATATCTACTTTTTTTGGCATTCTTATTATGAAATTGGGAATAAGAATTAAAAGGATGGGCTTCTTTCTCTTAGCACAAAACAATAGTTTCAAAGCACTCTGAACTTTGTGGAGAAGGTCAAAATATGATCTTTGCTGCAACTTGTGGTGGATATTTAAGTCCCTAGAAATCATCACCTTGTAGGGCTGGGGTGGAGTTCAGCAGTACCGCCCTTGCCAAGTTTGCATGAGGCCCTGGGTACCATCCCTTGCACTGCAAAGAACGAAATCAGCACCTTCTGAATTGGTACTATTTCTAAGGTTTTCCAATACTTTTGGAGCAAGAAGGTAGGCTATTAATTATTGGTATGCTGATTAATTAAAATTTTATTTTTCTCTGTCATGTGAGTACATGATCTTCAGGGGTGCCCCAAAGGAAGCATGTCAGATGATATGCCAATCAACCAGTAAGTAATGATTGTCTACTGGGTGTCATCCTAGACTTGGCAGCTTCATCTCCTGTGCCTTCATTGTTATCTGTCAATTAAGTTCTCCTTGACCCTTTTTTCAGATCAGAGGGATGAAGAGCTGCCCACCTTGTTGCATTTTGCTGCAAAGTATGGGCTGAAGAACCTGACCGCCTTGCTGCTCACATGCCCAGGAGCCGTGCAGGCATACAGTGTGGCCAACAAGCATGGCCACTACCCCAATACCATCGCTGAGAAGCATGGCTTCAAGGACCTGCGGCAGTTCATCGATGAGTATGTGGTAAGATCAAGGCGAGGGGACCCCAAGATTGCAAGTGCATCATGTGGCTGTGTCTTCCTCTTTACAAAGATACAGACAGATTCCATCCCTGGAATGTCCTTTGGGCCTCTTCTGGCTGTGGGCAGTATGGGGGGGTGGGCTTGAAATGAGCCCTGAAGTCACATGGGTCCAAATTCCTATATACACTTAGTAGACATGTGACTTCATGGACAGAAGGGAGATCATAATAGTTCTCATATAGTTGTTTTGAGGATGAAAATGAAATAATGCAAGCTCCAAGAAGCACCCTCAAAAGATTGTTGCTGATTCTCTTCATCACCTACCTACCTCCTCACCTATCTCCAGATCTTCCCAATTTACCTGGTCCAGCTTCAGCCCCAGGTGAACTGTGTTAGGATTAATTAGCAGATACCACAAAAAGGTTCTGCACCTGAGGCGGGCAGTGAAGTTCTGACTCTCTGCCTGGATCTGAACTTAAGACAGGCAGATGCACCCAGTTTATCTGCTCATCCGGTTTTGGGACCCCATTCCTCCTTGATCATTGGCTTCTGTGTCTTTCCCTGAGTCTGATCTCACCCCATGCCTACGTTTTTCCTGCGCCCAATATTGCCACTCTTGTCCTGGAGGCACTTGCTCTTCCTGACTCCACTCGTTCCTGCTTTACCGTCTCCTTCACAGACCCTCAGAGGGCACCCAAGAATGGCTCAGTCCTTCACATGGGGCTGTGACCCCCAAGAGAAGCCATGAACACTGACTGTCCAGGCTGGCTGTCTACCTCCGGAAGGCAGTGAGCCTGACAGCTTTCCAGACTCTTAACTCTGCTCCGTATTGGAAAATCTACAAGGCAGGGACCCACCAAGGCACACGGAGGGGCCTTCCTCAGCATTTTTGAATGAACAGAATGGTATGAATCCTGATTTTGGGCCTCACTGACATAAATGGATCTCAGAGGCCCTTGTAGTCTCAGAATATTTCATTTCCCTTTCTTGTCAATTATTTTTACTAAGGACACATGGTATTCAGGGTAGTAATATTTATTGAGTTTATTTAATTGGCAAATGCATTATCTCATTTAATCCTCATCACAATCCTTTGAAGTTGACAGCATTGTGATCCCTGGTTTGTGAATGAGAAAAAAGACTTAGAAAGGCAATGTGGTTGTGCCTGGAGCCACGCACGGGGAAAGTGTGGAGATGGGATTGGAACCTAGTTTGATCCTAGAGCCAGGGCTTATTATCCTGCTTTATATAACAGGGAAGTTTATTTACTTATTTATTTCTGCAGTACTGGGGATTGAACCTAGGACCTCAAGCATGCTAAGCAAACTACATCCCTGAGCTACACCCTTGTCCCACACAGGGAAGTTTAAATATGCACTTTTAGTGTGCATTGAAGTTAATCTGGTTCACATTTCTTGAATCATCTTTGCTATATCGTCACTTTCCACTAATGTGTCTTCAACCTTGCTGCCAAAAGGTTATCCCCACATGTTGCTTATGGCCCCTAAGAATCAACCCACCTTTTTCCCCCACCACCTCAAAATCAAATGCCCAACCTGGAATCTCCAATACTGTGCAGCTGTCACCAGTCCACTCAGTCCTACCAGGAAACCAATGCAAAGAATCAGTGAAAGAGCAACTTTCTTGGGCAGTGATGATGAAAATGAGGATTTTCTGTGGGTGGAAATAAGGATTGTGACACACCCAAGTTTCTTACCAGAAAAGACTGTTGCAGCGGTTTCAGAGAAGTGGGCTCTCTAGCTTCACAACCACCTAGAGGCAGAATGACTGCGAGCATCTTTACTGACTCCAGGGCTCTTCCACCAGGACCAGCTCTCTCCTTGGGCATACAACATGAAGCTCTGGAAACCACCAGACACCTTGAAGAAGGCTGCCAGAAGGGATGGGGTCTGAGGGAGTCACTCTGGGACCCAGAAGCAAGGCTCAGTTGGGCCAGCTTGCATTTCTCTGTGGCCTCTTGTGTCATATGCTCCCTATTGAGGAACCACTAGGATGAAGTAGAAAGGTCAAAATCCAGGACTGTAACCCCTAAAGTAAAGCACCACAATTTTTCTGAGCTTTGTTTGTAAACTAGGAAATAATAACTTTCTCAAGCAGCGTGGAAAGAATAGCATGCATCTAGTTATACAACCAGCATCGCACCGACCCATGAGAGGTGCTCATGAGAAAGTAATTTCTTATTTGTATCCTCTAGCTGTTGAATATTTAATCAGTATCTCTTGAGAGCATAACCCTGATGAGTGTTAGGGGAAGATATGATGATTAAAGCAAAGAACACAATGTAAGGAAAGAAAAAAATAATGCCTAAAGCTTGGCCCCAGGGAGAACACAGGTAGGTACACCAGGCAAACGCAATCCTGACTCATGCGAATGCCTGCTTCAGGCCCCCTGGGGAAATGCGCCTGGCTCAGCGTCATTGTGCCTGTGGGCCCTTCTTCTCTTGCAGGAGACTGTAGACATGCTGAAGAGTCATATTAAAGAGGAGCTGATGCACGGGGAGGAGGCCGAGGCTGACGCCGTGTACGAGTCCATGGCCCACCTGTCCACAGACCTGCTCATGAAATGCTCCCTCAACCCCGGCTGTGACGAAGAGCTGTATGAGTCCATGGCTGCCTTCGCCCCTGCGGCCACTGAAGACCTCTGTAAGTAGCCCGGCCAGTTCTGGTTACATGTTTCTGCTGAGAAATGACTTTCTTCATTCTGGTCTGTTTGGGGAAGTCCCTGCTTACCCCTGCCCCACTCAGACAAATGAAGATCCTGTGTTCGTTTTAGGCCTGCAGTCATGTGCTGTGGCACGTAGAACCCTTCCCCACACTTCCCCTGTTGTGGCTGCTGTGAGGGTTTGCCTGGAAGTCACAACTCACAAAGGCATTGTCTTGTGATCTGAGAAGCTCCAGTCCCCCTGCCTGGTCCAACAGCCGCTTTTTTTTTTTTTTTTTCAAATTGTATTGGACACAATACCTTTATTTTATTTATTTATTTTTATGTGGTGCTGAGGATCAAACCCGGTGCCTCGCACATGCTAGGCGAATGCTCTACCACTGAGCCACAACCCCAGCCCTGCAACAGCCTCTTTTTATAACCAACATTTTGTAAAGCCCCCTTTGCTACCCTGCATGACATTCATGTATAATATAGTGTACCTACACATGAAACCCTGAGACACTCAGTGTCCTGCCCTATTTGAAATGTTAAATAGAAATTAAGGGAGAGGACATGGCCAGGCATGCCTGCCCATGAAGACACTTGAAACAGTTCCAGGTAGACACCTGCATTCATGATCACTGTAATGTCATGGCCTCAGATGGAGACTGACATGCATCCAATATCTTGGTGACTCAAAGGCTATGAGGAATGTTGACATCAATGCCTGGATTTTCTGAAATTGCGAACTTCTCTTCACAATTTCCTAATAAATGAGTTCCTGGAAAATTCAGAGCATGCAAAAATAAAAGGTATTTACATATGAAAGAGTTAGGTTCTAGGCTCAGAAAATAAGCAGTTTTTTTTTCTTTTGCGGGGGGATAACCTGATTTTACTGGGTTAATACACAGTAAAATTATTTCTAAAATATCATGCTGCAGGACGTGATTTTTTTTTCTTGTAAATTTCTTAACTAATTTTGACCATTTGGGAGTAAGTATGTTGATTTTATTTTATTTTTCCACTTTCAAAAGTAATAACGTTTTTACAAACACTTGAAATAAAATAGAAATGTACAACTGAGTTGATAAAAGTCTATATGACCCCCCCCCAGTAAATATAGCATTAATAATAGTTTGGTATTACATCTTTTCCTTATATTTGTTGATATTAAATTTAAAATTTTGCACACACACGTGTGTGTGTGTATATATATATATGTATACAGATATGCACAAATGCACACATTTGTATAAATATGTATTATAAACTTTTTTTCTAACTTATATATGTGTAATGAGATAACGAAAGCCATGGGGTATACCAACACTTCATTTTGCAAGGCTGTCCCACACATTGCAGGGTGTCTGGCTTCCTTTCCCCTTCTATTGAATGCCCTTGGTGTCCCTAGTCTTGGTGACAACCCAAAATACTCTCCTAGATCTTCAAAGTGCCCCCTAGGGGGCAGTGTGCCACCCTTGAGAATTGCTGATCTAATTAGCATCGGATTGCAATGCATGGACTGGTTGGTGGTGAAGCAGGAGAACCACACAACAGCTGTCCAAGAGGTTTTTTAATGTCTTTACCATCATTTGCTATCAAGTGCTAAGCACTGTCCAAGACTTAGCCCTCCTTTCCTCTGAGTCTAATTAGTAGATTCAGGAAACATGACAGACCAGGGATGTAGCCAGTGGTAGAACACTTTCCTAGCATGCGTGACACCCTGGATTTAATTCCCAGCACCGTGGGGAAAAAGAGAGAGAGAGAGAGAGAAAGCGAAAGAAACATAAAGACAGATACCCAGCAATGTATCAGCTTTATGGGCAGAGGGCTTTCTGGATTGGGCTAGCTTGGATGTTATCACCCTTCCAGGGACTGCAAGGAGGCAGTTCTAAGTTTCTCATGCACAAATTCCTGGTAAAGCAGGCACCATGAATGTGCCTTGGAGCAATAGGCATAGGCTCATTGGGGACTTGGGGTGTCCCTGACACCAGCAAGGTCTTTGACTCTGACCCCAGCACCTGCAAGATGTGGGCCAGTGATTGTTAGGCCTTTGCCATTGAGATCAGCTGCTTCTCAGGGGTAGAGGATAGTAGGAGCCCCCTTCCAGCACCTAATTGGGAGGACTGGAAGCACTAGTGTGTGCTTTTCCCAAATAGCTATGGCCTGGCAGGCACATGAGAAGGGAAGGCATCATTCCTACCATCCACATCCTTTGTCTCATTGAATCCTTAAAGCAGCCAGACAGGGCCACTTCATGATCTGCACCTTAAAAGTGGGGAAACTGAGGCACTGAGAAGTTAAACAACTTTCCCAAAGTGTCACAACTGATAAGTGGGACAGCCTATATTTGAATCCAGGCCTTTCTCTAGGATCATATTTTTTTTTATTCCAGGCCAGAAATTTTCCTCGAACATTGTAAATTTTAGTCCATTTCATTTAAAGAAACCCTTAACCTCTGTACTCATGCCTCCTCTATCTATGCTCCAGACATCAGATAACCAGACAGCCTCTGGCACCCCTGCACTTGCACATCTATTCGCCTACATACCCAACAAGCATTTCTGGAGCATCTGTGTATTCTAGCTCCTTGCCTCTCCTGGGCACTGGAGATACAAGATGGACCAAGACCAGTCCTTCCCACTGTGGAACAGGGACCCATTCACAAAAGAACACTTGGAGAACCACGGGAACCCACTTGGGAATCCAGAGACTATGCATCATTTCTGCCCTGTCCCCTAGTTATAGGACTGTCCCACAATGAAAAAACTCCCCACTTTCCTGGCACTTTGTGTTGACATAGTCTTAACCCTTGTTATCCCCCTGGATGCTCCAGTACATGGAGCTCCCTACTGTATCACTGGACTCCTGCAGGGAATGCTAAAGGCATCCATCCCATTACTCCTTGTCTGCTGGGCCCTTCGCAGTGGAAATTCTGAGGTTCCCCAGCTCTTCCCATAGCTCCGTGTGCTGGGCAACTAGGCTGGTTTGTGGCTGATTGGCAACTTGTAAAGTCCCATGGCACCTGGGGGTGGGGAGGTTTGGTCATTGTGGAGCTGGAAGGGGGCTACCAGGAGAGAGGCAGGCTATAGAATGTGGCTCCATTTTGAGCGAGAAATGGAAACCCACCACATTTTTCATTTGCTAGATCATATAATCTCTGAAATTTGGGATTTTAGACATGTTTGGTTTGTTTCTGTCTCTGCAATTATTAGATTTAACCTTGAGAATGGTCCCTTCCCTACTGACTCAGAAGATGCAGCAACTTGGACCTGGGAAGAGTCATTCATTTTACTGGTGTTGACTATCTGAGTGAGAAGGCAGCTTGGTTCCTAAACAAGTAGGATAGAGACCATACTGATAACTAAGATGCTTATAGCAGCACTAGCCAGGAAGGCCATAATTCAGTATGTGGCAGCCCTTTGAAGTCCACTGACTGCTTTCATCTCTGTCTTCTTATCTATCTGATGGTCCTTAGGCTTGGTGGATAGAATAATCTCCCTTTTCCAGGGCTCCAAGAGTTAGTAATTAATCTAAGTTCCATCAAGGAAGAACTTGGATCAGGAATCTGGGCGTTTGGATGGGGTTGAGGGCTTTCCTGGTGTGCCCTTCTGGGATCTGCATTTGCCAGCCCTGGGATGGGCACATCAGAGGAAGTGTTTTCCAGTGTCTAAATAGCCAGGGTTATCTATCCCCTTCCTGTGTGGCTGTTTGTGATGGTTACTCTAAATGCCGAAAATAAACACATTACAAAATTGGCCTGTGTTCCTTCACTCACTTGCTCATTCATTCGCCTGCTGGCTGGACCAGTATTGTGGACTAGTGGGCTTTAGACCAGTTTGCAGAACTACTTTGGAGATGCTCTAACTGTTTTGGAGACAGATCTGCCTCTTTCTGACTTGAGTGGGGGGAAAGAGATGTGATGACCTCCCCTTTACCAAAGGAGATTCTAGAACAACCACTGAGTAGAAAGATCGACAGGGGAAATTCCCAGTATTGAGTAAAGGGGAACTGGGAGCTGAACCTGAGATTTTATGATCCTGCTCTAGGCTCTCTTTCCCTGAAACTTTTGTGTGTACACACACACACACACACACACATACACACACACACACATACACACCCCTCTCAGTCTTTAGTTTAGATATGCTGCCACCAGGTGGCAACTGCATGTCTTTAGTATTAGACCTTCTACTTTGCTGTCAATCCTCTTGAGAATTTTTTTGATCAAGACTCCACAGATTTAAATCATCAACTTACACACTTCACTATGTAAGAAATAAATGTCTTTACGGATAAGCTTATGGAAACACTGAATAAAAATCAAACCAAGCCTATCTTTAGGTGTTTTCATTATCTCCTAATCTTTTTCTCCTTTAGTTCTGTTGCCTCTCTCCTTCCCTCAGAGAATGATGTGATAGATAGTCCTGGCAGTCCTTTGATGTTGGTCATTAATTTTATTATGAAAACTTTGCCTAGTGACTAGTCACTTCCCTGAAGCTCTGGGTATGAAGGCCTCAGGAGCTAGTTCTGGGAGGCCCTTGTCAGGTCTCCAAGGGAATCACTTGGTGGATTTTGTCTTTGCTTACATATCTCAGAGGCTTGTGCTTCTTCCATAAGAGAAAGGAGCCAAAGAGAAAGGTATAGTGTCTTGTTACTAGAAATTACAGACTCACAAGGGTCTTTCTAATCTAATCTCTCTAATTTAATAGTCATTCCAGACAGCTATTCTACTTCAGGGTAACCTGTTAGAGTTCCTTTGAACTCTAATCCCTTCTTTACCGTCTGTGTCAGCTTGAATTTGTAGATGGCCAGAGCTGCTGTGGCCCTAGCTGAGAACTGGCATCATGTGACCGATCAGTTTGTGTTTTCTTTACTTGAGCTTTCTGATTGCATGCCCGCCCACAACTGGGTTCCCTCCATAACGGAGGGCATGGTTGAGCAGCTCAGCCCTGTAGATCTGAGTGAAGCCAAAGGACAATTTCTAAGCAAAATTACTAAGTTACTGGTTTGCTTCTGCAGCCTGCGTTATCTGCACCATTTTCCCTCAGGAGCCTCCTTTCCTGCAGCTGCAGAGGCTATCATCCTCTTGCTCTCCCTTTGGGGAAGATTCTGACCCATGCAGACAAGAGATGCTTCCCGGCAGTGGTGCTGGAGGGGGCCCCCATGGTGTTACCAGCTGGGATAGAACACTGCAGAGACAGTGCTGTGAGCACAGTGCACTTTGTAATTTCCTAAGCGTAAGAACTGTGTTGAGATTTACGCACTTAGAAAAGCACTGGATTGATGGTTCTAAAGTTAATAAGTTAATAAGATTGTTGCAGCAGCAGCAGCAACAATCTCCTTCCTCTCTTTTTTTACATGCTTGCTTGCGGAGCACTGCATACAAATCCCCCTGGGCTCTGGTTATTCACCTGTTTCTTGGGCTCCTGGCCTCTGTGGGAAGTGTGTCTTGTGACTTTGTATCCTCCCCAGGGCTCAACACAATGCCGTGCACAACAGATGTCCAACCAGTTCTTGAATTTGAAGTGCTGGGAAACAAAACATCATCCCAGACTTCCTGGGAGTCCAAGTGTGAGATAGTTAGCAGCATTCCAATGCAAAGACTTTGCTTTCCTGACAGGTGGTGGCCAGACATCTGTCAGATGCCCCTTTTTTGAGGGATCAATGGGGGCAGCAGTAACTCTTCCAGCCTCTGCCAGCTGCCTTTTCGGTCATGGCTTTCGTTTTCCCGTGCTGTCCTTTCTGCCTGAATTGCCCTTCTCTTTTCTTAGCTCAGGAAATGCCCAGGTTCCTTCCCAAAGCTCGATGCCTCTGTATGCGTGTCTTCCTTGTTCCTTCACTAGTTTGTTTGCTCAGTCATTCACTCATTCAACAGATATTTGTGGTCCCTTTGTGTGTCCGAGTCACTTGGTGCCAGGTGAGGAGCAGTCAATGAACACCTGGCATAGTCCCTGACTTCCAGAACTTGTGTTCTGCTGGGAGACCTGGATACTAAACAAAAACACCATGTAACTAAACACATCCCTCTAATGGACCCCTGTGTGGCAGAGGGGCTTCGTGCCTAACCAGCAGGGGGACCGCAGAGAGCCCTTGTGCTTCTCCTAACCTTTTCACTCTTAGCCCTTCTTTTTTATCTCCAATGCCAGCCATCACTGCCCAGCGCCTCTGATTTCAGACTTGTCATTCTTCTCTGTGCATATGTGTCTGTCTGTCTGTCTCTCCTTCCCATCACTTCTCCATTAGGGCATGAAAAAGTTGGGCTTCCTTATTGACGTGGTCAGCCAAACCATTTGGTGCAAACGAAACTGAGCTGTTTTCAGGTTATCTTCAGATGTTTTACCATGGGATTCCTGCTCTGAGGCTCTTTTCTTGGCCACACAAGATGCTTTCTGCACAGAGAAAAGTCCTTTTGGCTTCCTGTAGGGTTGGAGAGCCTTTCTCCAAGAATAGTCTGTCAGCAACTGACATTTTATTGTATTACATTCTCAGGCTTGATTTTATATTAAATTAACAACATATAATCTGCGTGGAGTGTCCACTCAGCTAAGTGGTCTAGATTTATGTCACCCGGGGAGTATCAGAGGCATCTTTATTGGGAATTCACTGCTGCTCTTGATTCAGTTCTTAATTAAGTGCCTGCTGGGGTGTTCTCTCATCGGAAAGCTCCTTACATTCCAGGAATGGATTCTTGCTGATTGACTCCTTAAAATATGGTATAAATCAGCAGCTGGCTCTTCTAGAAGGGAACTGTGCCCCACAGTCTCCTTGTTGCTGTCATTATTGTCTTTTCTTTGCTGAAATGAAATGACTTTGCACTTCTCCTTAGACCAACAAGCTTCGGTGCATTTCCGTTTATTTTTACCTGGCAAGGGGTGAAGCTTATGTGCCTGGAATCTGCAGTACAAACTCTGATCATCTAGGAATGATCAGGATTGTTGTTCTGCTTCCTTTACAAAATACCCCGTGTCTGAAAACAGATTCCCTTTGCCTGAAGAATCTTCTTATGCATTTCAGTCACACCTGTGCTACTCTCTGTAGGCTCGGGTCATATACACACAAACAGTTGTCAAACTTCGACTACGAGAGGGTATTATGGATTATTAACTCCCAACATCTAGGTATCTTTTATTTATTATTATGAAAATAATAGCTGCTACCACTGTAAGTTTAGTGCCTAATATAGGTATGACAAATAGTGTTTAAAAAATAATTTTATGTGCCACGGCTAGTTTCCTGGTATTGAGCACCTGGGTGCTGTGTTGAAAAGGATTATGAGTTCAGGAGAATGTTTGCCGTAGATATAGAATAGGAGGGTGGGGGCCCATACATGTATTTGTTGTTCATGGTCTAACTCAAAGATATTTATGTGCAATTAAATATAAGATTGGCTTTTACCCATGATCCTGGCTGCTTGAAGCAGGGCCAAACTGCAGAGCTGCTAGGATTGCCCCAGCATTTCATTGCTACAGCCACTAATAAAGTGTGTGATGGGCCTAGGAAGACGCAGGCAAGTGGACAGGAGCTTCAGGTCTGGACTGTACTGCAACGGCACAACCTTGGCCAAGGAGGCTAGAAAACTTGGTTTTCAAGGGCCATGAAAAAGAAAATGTCTGGCACATCTTTTCTATGAGTCAGACTCCTATAAATAAGTCTTCTGTAAAGAATTGGCCTTGTGGGCTGGGGATGTGGCTCAAGTGGTAATGCACTCGCCTGGCATGTGTGGACGCTGGGTTCGATCCTCAGCACCACATACGAAATAAAATAAAGATGCTGTGTCCACCGAAAATTAAAAATAAATATTTAAAAAATTCTTTCTCTTTCTTAAAAAAAATAATTGGCCTTGTGTTAAGATCCCTCATGCTTTAACTATGTTCAGATATTAAAATATCAATTGGGTATAAATCTTTACTAAGGAATATAGAACGTGGTATTTCAGACTGTGAATACATGCAGAAAGATTTAGAAGACTCGAGTTAAAACAAACTTACTATGAAACAGTGCAAATTCAAGCAACAGGAGCAAAAATAGATAAATGGGGTTGTAGCAAGCTAAGGAACTTCTGACCCCACCCCAACGGGAGAGGGACAGAGTAAAGAGACAAATGGGAGAAAATATTCACCCAGTAAGGGATTAATGGCCAAGTATATAAAGAACTCAATAGCAAAAAATCCCAATAATTTGATTAAAAAATGTGAAAATCTGAGTAGACACTTCTCAAAAGAAGATATGCAAATGTCCAACACATATATGAAAAGCACTCAACATCATTAACCATCAGGGAAATGCAAATCAAAACCACAATGAGGTTCCATTTCACCCCAGTTGGAGTGACTATGATCAAAAACATAAAAAAAAAATGCTAGTGAGGATTCTGAGAAGGAGAGCTCTTATATACTGTTTGTAGGATGTAAGCTAGTTACAGCCATAGTGGAAAACAGAATGGAGGTTCCTTAGAAAACTAGAACAGAACTACCATGCAATCCAGCAAAATCCCACGCCTGGGTGTATATCCAAAAGAAGCGAACTCAGTATGTCCAGGAGACTTCTGCATTTCCATGTCCTTGACCCAAGATAATTGTGGGCAAAGAGTTAATACGAGAATCTGAAATTTGATTATCATTATCCATGATAAGCAAGATATGGAATCAACTGAAATATCCATTGGTGGATGAATGGATAAAGAAAATGTGATGTGTGGTCATGCATGCACACACACAGACACACACATACACACCCACAATGGAATATTATCTAGTCATAAAAATGAATGAAACCCTGTCATTTGTAGCAGCATGAATGAACTGAAGGACATTGAGCTAAGTGAACCTAGCCAGGCACAGAAGATAAATGGCACATGTTCTCACTTATATGTAGAAGATAAGAATGTTGATATCTTAGAAGTACTGTCCAGCTCTATAGGTTAGGAAAGGGTAGTGGGGAGAGGAGATAATGGGAGCTTAGACAATAGTACCAAAGTATAGTTACAGAGGAAGAGTAAATTCTAGTGTTCTAGTCAGTAGGGTGACTATAGTTCACAATGATTATGTATTTATAAAAAACTAAAAGGGAAGTGTTCAAAGGTCCCCAACACACAAAAAAAGATAAATGTTTAAAGAGATAGGAATGCTGATTACCCTGCTTTTATCATTATGCAATGTATAAATATACTAAATTATCACCCTGTACCCCATAAATATATACAATTGTTATTTGTCAATTTGAACTTTTCTTTTTTTGTGGTGCTAGGGATTGAACCAAGAACTTTGCACATGCCAGGTAACTGCTTCACCACTGAGCTTCATTCCCAGTGTTAAAAATTTTCAAATGATTCTTCCTTTTTGAATTGTTCTCTACTTAAGACGTTAGCCTCCGTATAGGAATTACTAATAACAGATAACAGTAATAATAATAGTCACAAGCATTCATATATGTGAAGCACTGTTCTTTTTTTTTTTTATTATTGTGCTGGGGATTGAAAACCCAGGGCCTCACACATGCTAGGCGAGCTCTGCATCACTGAGCCCCAGCCCCAGACCTGCTACGCACTATCCTATGCTCTTGGCAAGCTTCTCATTTAATATGCAGGACAACCCTATGAGATATGTACAATTATCATCACCATTTTACAGACAGGAAAAGAGAAGCTGAGCGGATTAAGCAATTTGACCCAAGATAATTATGGGCAAAGAGTTACTGTAACAGCTATCATTTCTCTTTCTGCATGAGAATTTGACCTTTGGTTGACTTCCTAGCTCTGTTACCCTGGTAACCTGATAAGAGCCAAATGTCAGCTGTGTTTCTAGGCAACATTACCTATGATAAAAATGACCCCTGATTGGTTAATTATATCTAGACCTGGGAGGAGCTATACATAAACTATAAATACCCGAAAGGGACCCATACCCAGGGCTTCTCTGAGGGCAATGACTGGAAGCTCAGCCTCTGGGGGTGCTATGGGAAGATGGTGGTCCTGCAATACAGAGGCTTTGCACCAGGGCAGCTCCTACACCTGCCTGCTGGGGATCTCATGGCCTTTCCTCTGGACTTACAGCCTGGCACACCTAGTCAATGAACGCTTCTTAACATTGTGATGCTGGCCTGCATCCTGCATTCTTTTGAGTAGACGGATGCCAGTCATGGTCATTTTGTGAGTCTGAACATTCTGATAGACCTGTAAATATTAGTTGGTGTTGGACTGGTGGCTGTGTAGTCGTACAACCAGGAGAATGAAAGAGGTAGAAAATTAAAATTGGAACCTGGGCATTCTGATCTGCTGCTCAAGCCTCTAACCATTCGGCTAGACGCTCTCAGGGAGGCTCAAGGAGGTTGGTAACTCTGCTAAGGTCACAGAGCACAGGTTTAGCGGAGTCTAGTTTGTCGACTTCCAGAATCATGCGGTTAAGGTATGACTTTAAAGTGAAAAGATTTGTTTCTCACAGGAGGTGTGTTGAGCGCTACTTTGATCACTGTACCCAAATGTGCATATGTCATCGGAAGGTGCTTGCCTTGACAGTGTGGGTGGGTGGGACGGAAGCTCAGCACAGGGCCACCAGTGAGTTATGCTTCTTTACTTCTTGTTACAGTTCCTCCCCTCCTCGTCTCATCTATTTTTCTTCTTTAAAAAAAATATTCTGAGCAAACTTTTAGCCTTAGAGAAACGTTACAAATATACTAGAGCTCCCGCATACCTTTTACCCAGGTTACTTGATATTAGCATCTGAGATAGCCACAGTACAAAGGTCACAGTGAGGGGCTTCCGTTGTCTGGGACAGCCTCCTACACTGCAGACCTTGTTCAGCTTTCACTGGTTTCCCTGCTAATGTCCCTTTGCTGTCCTGGTATCCTGCCTAGGATCTTACAACACATTAGTTATTTCCCTTTAGTCTACTCGGGTTTGAAACAGTTCCTCAGTCTTTCTCTGTCTAGGTACTTTGAAGAGTGCTGATCCCCTATCTGATAGATCATCCCCCAGGCTGGCTGGGTCAGTGTTTTCTGTGAGTGTACTGAGGTTATGAGCTTTGGATAAGAATGCGGTAAGAATGCTCTTATGTCCTCATCAATGCATAGTGCATCAAGGGCTCGTGGTGTGGATAATGTCTGATTACTGATGTGCCTTCTTTTTTCTTTTCTTTTGTTTTATTCATTCTTTAAGTCCTCCCCCCACCCCCATATTCAGCTCACTAAGATGGGGCTTGTGATCCAGGGTAGTTATTATTAGCATGTCAGCTCCAGCCAGGCAGGTCTTGCTGCTACTGTTTTCTAACATATTTTGCTAATTTTCTTTGTAGTCAGTTCTGCAGCCACCTCTCAGACATGGAAAACAGTTCTCTCATATTGAACTTTGCTAGTGAAAGTGGCTGGGCCGTCTCATGACCCTTTCACCACCCCGTCAACAGGGATGACAGATTGTGTAAGTGAGGTCTGTGCTCTGCTGTTACCAACCTGAAGAATTTGGTTATAGTGATTGAAACTGTCCTGAGGTTGCTGGGCTCTGGGCCAGGTTCTTGGAGACACTTGGGCCTGAGCCAGCTGTGGGTTTCTAGAGGGTTTTGTGACTTACAGTTTGAAGCCCAGTGATAGGCCTCCAGAGTTTCCCCCATCCTGCATTTCTGGGGGTATCTGACCCAAGCAGGTCTTTCCTTGGTCTTCTGTGATTCGTTGTTGGGTAAATGAAGTTTCAAAATGAAGAATTTCAAAAGTTGAGTGGGATCAGGGTCAAGGTCAGGCTGTGGAGGTTGCACTATGGACCGGGAGGGGATAGTAACACAGGGTCTTGGTCAATTAGATGAGGGTTCTGCTCCCAGCAGGGTACACACCTGTAGGATATGTCTTCCCAGTATTCTAACTCCATGGGGGAAATGCTCCATAAAACTGTAATTAAATGGACTAAACTGAAAATCTCATAAGTAGAAATTCCGTGGTCTTGAATTTTGCTGGTCTTGAATTAAGCATAAGTTCTTGTCAGAAAACATTTTGGAGAATTAACCAACCCCTAGGTGTGCACTCCAATCTCACTACAGCCTCCGTTGTAGAATTCAGGGGTTCAAAGAGGGGATAGTGACTTACTAACTGGTTCCTTGTTTAGAATCTCAGGGCTTTTGCACTCGAGGGTGTCAGGGCCTATGATAGTCCATGCAATGTGTCCACTAAGAAAGGTAGAGATGAGAAATTGGTTTTGTTTTGTACCTTTGTGATAATCAGGTGACACAAACAATGGTCAGAGCACTGCATTTCTTTCTTCCTCTTCCTCCTCCTCCTCCTTCTTCTTTTTGTTTTTTGAATAGGGAAAGAAAAATACTAAAATGTGACCAGTGGAATAACTTTCTCCATTTCTTGTCTTCATCTTTTCAGTTCCCAGGAAACCACTGATTCCAATTTCTTACATCTCCTTCCAGAGTTTTTTTTTTTTTTTTTTTTACATATACAAGCAAATACCAAAAAAAGAATCTTATTTTCCCCCTTTGGGTAACATATTAATTATTTAAAATATATGTTTTGGAAGATTCTGATTCTTCAGATTTATCAGAATCTTCAAGAATATGTATTTTCTTTGTTTTTGTTTTTTTGGTCTCAGATTTTTTTAAATTAAATATTGTGGTCCCAGGTGCAATCCCTGTTAACACCTACTGGAATCTAGCTGTCCTTTTTCCCTCTCCAGAGCTAACCACTATGAGGAATTTAATGTTACCATTGTCAGCATATTTATATGTGTACTACATTTTTATGAATTTAGAAACAATTTATAACACTATTTGAAGGCCTTCAGACATTATATAAACACAACATACTGTAATCACCTGTCTGTAACTTTTTCACCCAACTGCTAGGTTTTTGAGATGTCTATGTTGATAGATGTGAATCCAATCCATTCTTTTTAGCTGTTGCATAATGTTCCATTGTTTGAATAACCCACAGTTTATCTATTTTCTATTGTTTCTACATCCATTTTGGTGTATATATTTCAAAATTCAACCTGTTCTTTCAAATGCATAGGAGTAACTATACCTTCTGGGGTCTGTGACTGAGAAAAGGGTCAGGGATTGTGAATGTTGCTTTCTTTTATGCTCATACTCACTACATGTTCTTACTGAGTAGATGATTGGATGAAAGGATGCATGAGATGAATGCTTAAATCTTTTTTATTTTTTTTTTCTGTTGCTGGGGAGTGAACCCAGGGCCTCATGCGTGCTAGTCAAATGCTCTACCACTGAGCTACACCTCCAGCCCTTTTTTTTTAGTTTTTATTTTGGCCTCAAATTTGTGATCTTCCTACCTCAGCCTCCTGAGCTGCTGGGATTACAGGTGTGTTCTGCCATGCCCAGCTCTGAATGAATACCTGGATCTTTTAAGAATGTTGCTAAACGTTGTAAATCCATGTATAAAGTCACCTTGCCTGTACAGAAGAACAAAACATCAACGCCTAGTCTCCCTTTCCTTCTAGATGTTGAAATGCTTCAGGCCAGTACATCTAAACCTGTCCCTGGAGATGGCTTCTCTCGGCCCACTAAGGACTCTATGATCCGCAAGTTTTTAGAAGGTAAGTTGTTATCTGTGAACAGAGAAGCAAAAACGGAAACAGTGCCTGATTCCATATGAAGGTTGTCCCACTCAAGGAACAGGCTGCCACATAATAGCATCTGATGTGGTGATAGGTACTCCTCCTCCCCACTCACCTCTGCCACCTATTCCTCCTGCCCATTACCCATGGGCCAGAAGCTCGTGCCACTGAAACCACTCATTTGGTAGACCAGTTGCCTCTAGTAAGAAGTCTTTTAAAATACATGTGTTTATTTGTATTTGATAGATATTTATGTAGTATCTACTACGTGCAGGGCACTATTCTGGAGGTGAGTCTGAGACATAAGGAAAAGTAAGATGTGATTACTTTTTGGTGGAGGAGGAGAATATCCACAAGTTTGACTAAATCAAGACTATTTTGATGGTGGACTCTGATCTGTATTCACTTCCTCCTTTGGTTAACTGGGACACCTCAGGCCAGTTACTCATCTCTTCTGGGCCTCAGTTTCCTTAGCTATAAATGTTGTGAGGATTCAATGAGTTATTGTACGTTAGGCTTCAGAGCAGGGCCAGGCACATAACACAGGTTTATAATGTTGTCATTATTAGAATTGAGGATTTCATAGGTGAAAAGTATTGCATAAATAATTGTATAATAAAAGTATTGTATAAATAATTCCTTAACCCTATCCAGTGATTTATAACTTATAGTGTGCCTGTTGATCAAGTAGATAGATACAGAAAGCAGAATGCTGAAAGGATGAGGCTCAGGAGGGGCAGGTGGCACATAGTAGGTGTTCAGTACATACTAGCTGCCATAGCAAAGCTTTCTAACATTTTTTCCTTTAGCAGAGGTTCTCAAACTTGAATGTGCATCAGACCCACCTGGAGGGCTTGTCAAAACCCAGATTTCTGGGTGTCTGATTCAATAGGTTGGGGTGCGACCTGAGATTCATCTTCCTGACAGGTTCCTGGGTTATGGTGCTGCTAGTCCAGGGACCCACTTGAGAATCTCAGGTCTAGGGCAGTGCTTTCCTTTCCTTTCTTTCTTTTTTAAACAATGGAATCCTCTTTTGATTCCCCTTTGTTTCTCACTGGTTGCTGTTGTTTTTTAATATTGTAAAATATGCAAATAGTAAAAATTCAAGTGATACAAAAAGTTAAGCAATGAAAATAAGTCTCCCACTATAGATTCTCCAAAAAAACTCCTGAACATGTTCATATGCACATGAATGTATCTTCTTTTCTTTTTATTCACAAGAAATATCACATAAGCACAAACACTCATTTTTAACAGCTAGTGTTCCATTATATATATAATATTACCTAATGTATTTAACCAGTTTCTTGTTGAGATTATTTAGGTCATCTTCAGCTTTTTGCTTTTATAAACCTTTGCACAATAATAGCTTTGTTGTGTGTACTATCTTTTCACATGTTTGGGTCTGTGTGTGCTATAAATTACTAGAAATGGAACTGCTGGAGCCAGGAGTGGTGGCATGGCCCTGTAAGTCTAGCAACTTGGCTTGGGAGACTGAGGTAGGAGGATTGCAAATCTGAGGCCAGCCTCTGCAACTTGGCGAGGCCCTGCCCCAATATAAGTAAAGTAATAAGTAAAATGAAAGAGCTGGGTATGTAACTCAGTGATAAAGTGTCCATGGGTTTAATCTCCAGTGCTGGGGGAAAAAGAGACAGAGAGAGAGAGATAGCGAGCAAGTGCAAGCACATGCACGCGCACATGCAAGCACACACGTGCAGCTCAGGCAGGGGAGAAATAAAATTGCTGGGTCTAAGGAAGTGCATATTTATGAGTTTGACAGATCACTTTCCTTTGTGATATTCTACCAAGCTTTTATTCGCACCAGGGGTGTCTTGAATATTGTTTTCAAATAAAATCTTACATGGAGGCTTAGTGTACAATGCAGACAAAACTGGAACTGTTCCCCAACTCTCTGCTCAGCCTCTCATTTCTATCTAATGTGATCTCTCTTGGATTCTGCAGAGAGGAAAGAATGCAGCTTTGAGGAATTTGTTTGGTAACAACATACCTGGTGTCTATGAAGGGTGGGAAGGGAAGCGTAGAGATGAGGCTGGGACAGGTGACCTGGGGCCAGGCTTTGAGGACTTGTCCCCTCACTTCATTCATGAGGCCAGCAGCCAGTCAGCATCAGAAAGTTGTGAAGTTCTAGGCAGGGATTAACTTTCTGTCCCCAATAAAATACAGTCCCTGGCACTAAGCAGTACCTGGATTATATTGGCAAATGTTTGTTGTTTAATTCATTAGTTAATTGCTTTAAATGGCTTGATCTGATCAAGATGAGAGTGACTGAGAAACAGGCTCAGAATTCATTCTGGCAGGGACTCCAGTAGCACAGAATTCAGTTCCTTTGAGGTGACTTTATACATAGGGCAGTAAATCTCTTACAATTTTTCTCTTTTGCTTCCCTAGCATTTGTTGGTCCCAGGGAGCCTGGCAGCTGGGGTGGCCTGCAGATTCTTCCTTCAGACATCTCTAGTTTGGCCAGCAGGAGCCAAGGGAGTAGTTGGGGTGCTTATCTGTAGCTGCTAATAGAATGAAGGAGGGGCAGGATGCACAGTCCAATAAAAGTGCTTCTTCCTGGGACTTGCAACAAATGTTCCACCTGTGGACAAATGTTGCTAAGGAAGTAGCTGTTATTGGTCCCTAGGCTCCTGAATTTCTTCTATGACTTCTAAAACCATAAATATTTCTCTGCCATGGAGAAAAAGCCTCCTCTTACCCTGATAGTGTAATATCCTGAGATCTGCCTGAGGGTCCCTCAGAGTCTTCCCAGATCAGATCAGGAAGATGTTGGGAAGGAGAGCAGTCATGGTACGCAGGCTGTTGTGTGGGCTCAAACCAGATGCATGGATCTCTGCTTGTCCCAGAGAGCATGTACCACCCAGAATTGATTCATCCATTCTTTCTAAGGATGTTCCTGAACACCTGCCATGGGAAAGGCCCTGCATTTGACTGGAAGACATTGCAGGGAGCCAGGGGCAGGAGCTGTCCTCCTGTAGCTGACAGTCCAGGAAGTGAGAGAGGCAGGAACAGCCTGAGCACTAATACATAGGGTGAGGATAAACCACAGGGTGGACTCAATTTAGACCGGATGATCAGTGAGAACTCTTAGAGAAGGCGGCAGTTCAGATGAGACTTGGGGAAGTCACTCGGTTGGCACCATGTGGAGGGAAGAAGGTTCTAAGCAGAGGAACAACAGGCCTGAGACAGAAAAGAGTTTGGCTGGATGAACTGAAGCAAAACCAATGTATCTGAGGACTGTGAGAGAGAGACAGGGGCTATGGGATTCACTGTCACCCCTATAGGGTGGCCAGCAGCTCTTCCAGGACTTCTCATTGTGTTAATATCAGACAACACCCCTCCACCCTGAGCTTCCTTATGCCCTTGCACAATATGTTCAAAGATGGGCAGATAAATAAAAATATATCTTGAGGGCAGTGCCCTATGAACTAGAGACCTCTAGTAAGTTGGAACTAGCCTGGTCAATCCCCAGGACCATGATGCCAGAAAGCCAAGGGCAATCTCCCTGCAGCACAGAAACAAATGCAACAAACCAAAAGTCCCCAATAAGTCTCCCAAAGGCCCCGTCTCTATTCATTCCTGTATCTCAAATGGGCATTTAATAATGCCCATTATTAAATGCTAGGGAGAAGAAACTGAACACTGCAGAGAAAACTTGAGGGCTGTGGGCCCCTGGTGGGCAGAGGGTGGGAAGCATGTTTCCATTCTCAATCTTTTTGGTCAGCGGGGAGCAGCGTTGGGATTAGAGGTTGCAAAAGAAGCAAGAGATCATGGGGGTTAAGAGTACAGCTGTGGTATGTTTCCTGGGTGCCAACCTGGCTCCAAGTAGCTTTGGGAAAGTTACTTAAATCCTCACAGGCCCAGTTTCTTCATCTGCAAAGTGAGATTAATAAAAATAACTGTGCCACAGCATTATTATAAAATCAAAGGAGATAATGATGAGGCGATACACCTGGGGTAGTGCTTGGCATGGAGGAAGTCCCCAGAAGCTATTTCTTGGAACCATTTTGAGGAGGACAAGGAGGATGCTGAAGAACTTGGTGGCAGGTATCCAGGACATCCTCACACTGGGGATGGACCCACATGACCTTGACCTGTCAGGGTTGTGCTCTCTTCCCCCCAGTTCTAATGGGATACGGAACAGCAGTTAATTTGATGTGTTAGAGCCTGATGCCTACTTCTCTGGCTGCACTGATAGGTGGCAAATGAAGGAGACGTCGGGTTTCTCTGAGAAGATGATGCAGAAGGTGATGCAGGAAAGCCCTTTGCCCAAGGCCAGAACTGTACTGATAAGGAATGGTCATTTTCTCTGCTCTCATGACTGGCTGTTACCCAATTTGTTTGACCATTGCTTTCAGAAACCTTTCTCTGTGTTTCTAGGGAACAGCATGGAAAGGGCTAACTGGAAGAGAGAGCAGCACCATCCTGGTGGGGAAGAAGATGTTTATCACATAGTGGATGACGACGAAGCCTTTTCTGTGGACCTGGCCAGCAGGCCCCCTGTCCCAGTGCCCAGGCCAGAGGCCAGTGCTCTTGGCACTCATCAGTTGCCGGACAATGAACCGTACATTTCTAAAGGTAAGTGTGGCAGAGAACAATGCTCAGAGGGGGTCTTAAGAGTATCTCAGGAATTTCCCGGGTCCCCTGGCTTTCTCAACCATTGCTTAGAGGCTGTTCTCTCCTGAATGGTCTCTAGCCAGCCCTAGGAGCCTGGGTCATAGCTTGGAACAATTTCTGGAACTAGATCAGAGGCAATGATGGAACTCAGTGCCAGCCTTCCCGAGTGTTGGCATTCATGTGCAATTGCAAAGACTGGCAAATAGAACCTCAGTCAGTTCTTATCTTCTGAAGCCCTTTTGGGTATTATTCATAATTTTAATAGCTACCATTTACTGAAATCTACTAAGAGTACTCTATCTGGAAGATGACATTTAATCTATATGATGATATTTTAGGTAAGGACCACTAACCCTATTTTACAGATAAGGAATTGGAGGCTTACAAAGGTCACTCAACTACCATGCGGCAGAGCCAGGATTTGAACCCAGGGATTCTGACTCCCCAGCCTTGACTTTTAGCCTCTATGCTAGGCTGTCTACCAACCTACACTAATAAAAATTGGTGAGACTGGTGTTATAACTGTCCCTGATGGCATTGTCAATTTTACTTCTTTCAGAACTTGATTATATTAATATGGTTTCAAGTACTATAAGAGTAGAAGAATCACCAGATCTGTGCTCCTGACTTATATTCCACTTTTAATAGTTATAAGCATGCTGTGGAAAGTGTGCTAAGAAGAGATTGTAATAATACATGATTATACCCTGTCATAACCTAGTGTTCAACCAGAGTGCCCTGTAACTGGGTTGGGGTTGCCAGACAAAATACAGGATGCCCAATTTGAATTGAAGATGAACAGCCAATGAATTTTTAATGTATGTCCCAACTAGGTCCCTTCTTTGGTTTTGTTTTGCTCAATCTGGTAATCCTAAATATGTTGCAATACAATTTGGGGGTTTTCTGTACTGGCAAATGCCAACAATACTCACTTTTCTTATTTCCTTGGGTGTGTCTCCTTTGGCATATCCAGCAGAAACTGTTGGTGCCCTGCCCGTGTCCCCTTAGCTCTTTATATTTTTGTCCCTACTGGCTGGATTCCACCTGTGTGCACTGGTTATCTTAGCCTGACTTTCTCTGTGGTCTGGAGCTTCCTCTGTCCTGTTGTGGGACAGTCTGGAGTCACTGGAGAATTAGCACACAGGGCCCTTCCCCCAACCAGTAGAGAAGTTGGTGGAGGAATATCCTTGCTTACTTGCCTGGCTGGTAGAAGAACTCTGAATTGCATGTTCTACATTGCTTTTCAGGGATCCCTGTATTGCTCAGTGTGGCAACTTGCTTGATAATCCAACATTTCTTGCTTCATCTACTTCTTATCTTGCCTTTATCACCTCCTGAATAGTCTACTTGCCCTTGAATTGTCTCAGGGTCTGCTTCCGAAAGAGCTCACATGAAGAAGCATGCAGATATATATTGGTAATTCCTAAACTATACAGTGGCTGGGGGCAGTGTTGATGGCACAGCTCATACAGGGAGGCAGTTGTGACAGGGGCACAGTTGATTCCCAAACAGTTCTGATGGACTTGCTAGGAAATTGTGGAGAAGGAAAGGAAAAAACAAAGGCCTGAGGTGACAAAAGTGGCAATGTGTTGGAGGTTGGAATACCTGTGTTCAACCCTCAGCTCTTGTATTTTCAAGCTGTATGGCATAGGACATTAGATAATCCATTTCACCCTTTTTAACTTTTTTTTTTCATCTATAAAATGGGTATCATAATGATACATGTCTACACTAATACATATGTCATAATAATACATGATTATACCCTGTCATAACCTAGTTGTGAGGGTCAAGTGAAATAATACATGAAGAAGTACTTTCAAAACTTGTAAGATACTAGATAAACATCAGTTAGATTACCTAGCGTTTTTTTACCGCCTTGTCTAATGTCAGATTTTGCTTATCTTTTTTTTTTTTTTTTTGGAGGGGAGGTATAGGGGTTGAACCCAGGCATACTTTACCACTGAGCTACATTCCATCCTTTTTTAATATTAATTTTTTTTTGAGGCAGTTGTCTCATTAAGTTACCAAGACTGGTCTCAAATTTGCAATCCTTCTGCCTCAGACTCCAGAGTCACTAAGATTGCAGACATGTGCTACTGCACCCAATTCTAGACCCAAAGATATGTTGTTTGCAAAAGGCTCATCTTACAGGCAAAGACAGCCACCGGCTGAAAGTGAGAGGATAGAAAATTATATTCCATGCAAATAGAGCATGAAAACAAGCAGTAGTAGCCACTCTCATATCTGATAAAGAAGACCATAAACCAAAATTAATCAGAAAAGACACAGAAAGTCACTTTATACTGTTAAAATGAAAAATCCAACAAGAAGATATAAAGATAGTAAATATTTATGCCCCAAAGTTCAGTGCACCTAAGTACATAAAATAGACACGGCTCAATTAAAGACTCAGCTAGACCTCAGTACAATTATACTGAGTTATTTCAATATACCTCTCTCACCAATAGATAGGTCATCCACAAATAAAGTTAGACTAAATAAACTTAAAAAGTATTATAAACCAAGTGGACTTCACGGACATCTATCGAATATTTCATCCAACAACAGCCAAATTCATTTCTCAATTGCTCATAGATCTTCACCAAAATAGATCATACTTTAGGCCACAAAGCCACTCTTAGAAAATATTAAAAAATTGATAAAATTCTTTGCATCTTATTAGATCATAATGGAATAAAATTAGAAATCAACACCAAGAAAAACTACAGAAACGATATAAACACATGAAGATTGAATTAGCCACCTTTGAACTATGAATACGTAAAAGAAGAAATCAGGAAAGAGATTAAAAAATTCTTAGAATTAAAAAAAAAGTAGTGGTACAATATACCAGAACTTTTGGGATACTATGAAGGCAATTCTAAGAGGAAAGTTTATAGCTATGAGTACCTATGTAAGAATATCAGAAAAAGCTCAAATAAACAAACTAATGATGCTTCTCAAGGCCCCAGAGAAAGTAAGAACAAACCAATTCCAAAACCAGAAGGAAATAATTAAGATCAGAGTTGAAATAAATGAAATAGAGAATAAAAAATACCAAGAATCCATGAAACAGTTGGTTCTTTGAAAAGATAAATGAAATTGATAACCCCTTAGCCAAACTAACCAAAAGAAAAAAAGACCCGAATTAATAAAATGAGTGATGATAAAGGAGAAATCACCACAGACATCACAGAAATATAAAGTATCACTAGGGACTATTTTGAAAACTTATACTCCAATAAATTGGAAAACCTGGAAGAAATCTCTAGACACATTTGGCCTGCAAAATTGAACCAAAAGCATACAGAAAACTAAAATAGGCCAATAACAAGAATGAGAATGAGACAGTAATAAAAAGCCTTCTAACAAAGAAAAGCCCAGAACCAGATGGATTCTTAGCTGAATTCTATCAGAGCTTTAAAGAACTAATGCCAATCCTTCTCAAATTATTCTATGAAATAGAAAAGGATGGAACACTTCCAGATTTCATTCTATGAAGCCACCATCACCCTGATATCAAAACCAGATAAGGACACATTAAGGAAAGGAAATTATCTCTGATGAACACAGATGCAAAAATCCTTAATAAGACATTAGCAAATCATACTCAGCAAAATATTAAAAGATTATATACCAAGAACAAATTGGTTTCACCAGGGATGCAAGGAGGGTTCAAATCCACAAATTGATAAATGTGCATTTATTGATAAATTAATAGAAGTAAAGACAAAAATCATGTAGGTATCTCAACAGAAGCAGAGAAAGCTTTTGACAAAATTCATATTAACTAGTAGTGCCAAGGCACTATTGTGTTATTGGCATTGATCTTGAAGTTTAAATATGCATGATGATAATGAAAGCTAACATTGAACATGTGCTGGACACTGTTCTAAGCACTTTCCTAGTATTAACTCCCTTAATCCTGATGACAACCCATTGAAGGCGCCCTTATCGTGTTCATTCTACAGGTAAGAAGTGGAGACAGGGAGAGGTCAAGCCTCTTGTGCAAGATCACATGGCTCATACGTGGCAGAGCGAGAATTTGGATCCAGGGAGTCTTATTCAGACCCCAGGGAATTGTAATACCTACTGAGGAAATATTTATCACTTCCAGATTTTCTCTGTTGTTCTTTATTGGTCTATCCCATGTGAGTGTCTTCATCTTAATCCCTTTGGAGCTGTGCACATACTTCACCTGCTCCACTGCTTGGAGTTCTGTCTTGTTGGCACTCGTTGGCCTGTTAAGTGGTAGGTACCCCCTTTTATTCTCAAACTGCAAGGTCTTCCATGGCTAGCTTCAGGTGTTCTGGGATCTGGGTATATCTCCTTGTTCCCATGATCCTTTTCTTCTTCTTCTTTTTTCAACTCAAAACTATTTTTTTTTTAGAGTTTATAGTTATACTAGTAGTTGGGTCCATCTAACAAACTCTTACATGCATGCACTTTTATTTCAGTTCATTATTCCCCCACTTTTCCCTCCTGCCCTCCCTCCTCTCTCCCATTCTCTTTGCTCTACTTTACTAGACTTTCTTTCACTCATCTATTAATTTATATTCGATTGCTTCTTTCTACCTGTGCATAAATGTGAGGTTCCCTATTGTGCAGCTATACATGCACTTAGCATGATTTTCTAAGAATTTATTCTGCACTGCCCACCCCTCTACTCTGCCTCTTGATCTCCTTCTTCTCCATTACTGATCCTTTATCTTTATGTTATCTTATCCTTCCCTCCCTCTTTCCTTAATTTATGTACACACACACACACACACACACACTTAGTCGTAGTTGGACACACACACACTTAGTTGTAGTTGGACACAGTACCTTTATTTTATTTATTTATTTTTTGTGTGGTGCTGAGGATCAAACCCAGCGCCTCACACATGCTGGATGAGCACTCCACTGCTGAGCCACAACCCCAACCCCCTCTTTCCTTAATTTTACCCTAGCTTCTACATATGAGAGAAATAGTTGACCTTTGAGTTTCTGAGTTTGGATTATCTCACTTAGCATGATAGTCTCTGTTTTCATCCACTTAACCAGCAAATACCTTAATTTCATTCTTTTTTATGGCTGAGTAGAACTCCATTTTAAATATAATGTATGTATATATACACCACAATTTTTAATCTTTTCATCTATTAATGGGCATCTGAGTTGATTTCATAATTTAGCTATTGTGAATTGTGCTGCTATAAACATTGAGGTGGCTATATCACTGTAGTATGCCGATTTTTGATCTTCTGGAAAAATACCAAGGAGTGGAATAGCTGGATCATATATGGTGGTTCCATTTCTAATTTTTTTGAGTAATCTCCATACTGATTTCCAGAGTGGTTTTACTAGTTTGTAGTCCACCAACAATGTACAAGTGTTCCTTCCCTCCCACAACCTTTCTAGCATTTATTATTGCCTGTTACCTTGATCATTGCCATTCTGACTGCAGTGAGATGAGATCTCAATTTACTTTTGATTGGCATCTCATGATCCTTTTATTTAATGATCTTGTAAATGCTGACCTGTCCTCTGGCTGACTCTGTAAGTTTGAGATCTTGTTTGTTTGACCTGTCTTTTTTGACCATCTCTACTGCTTCTCTTCAGTTTTCTCCTTCTGGAGTCTTGGCTTACTCAACTAGAAATGGTGTTCTTACATCTTCATTCAGTTTTTTCCCATTAGATTTTTTTTTTAATTTTTTTTTTAATTTTTAATATTTATTTATTTATTTATTTATTTAGTTTTCGGCGGACACAACATCTTTGTATGTGGTGCTGAGGATCGAACCCGGGCCGCACGCACGCCAAGCGAGCGCGCCACCGCTTGAGCCACATCCCCAGCCCTTCCCATTAGATTTTAATACATTATTTTTTTTTTGCAAAAGTTATAGAGCCCTGAAGAAAGAAAAAAGAAAAATGCTTTTTCTTTTACTCAGAATATTATTTCTCTCACAGTTTTTGCAGAAAAAAGTCAAGAGCGGCCTGGAAATCTCTATGTTTCCTCAGAGAGCATCAGAAAAGGTAAGCCAGCTCTTGTCCTCACATCCCTTGGATAAATTGAGGAGAGAGGAGAGAGGTGTTCACATCTCAGGGAGGGGGGCGGGTTTCCAAGTATAACAACAACAGTTCCTTGGCATTGCCAAATAGAGAGACCCAAGAGGAGGAGCTGTCTGAAAATCCTGTACTGGAGGTAACAGAAGAGGGGGAAGAAGCAGGTTCCCTAGGCTGTTGTACAAATTGATCATACAGAGGACACTTGAAAGTGTCCGTTCAGCACATGAAAGCACAATCTAAACCTTGAGACTGATGCCAACAGAATGCAAGTGGTGACCCTGCACCCGGTCTTTCCTGTGATACATACCTTTCAGGTTACCTGTTTATCCTGTCTATGCTAGTTCAACTGTGCTTTGATTCAACTTTGTTTTGAAAGACATTTTTTTTTTCCTGTCGAGTAATAACTTGTACATGTCATTTTTCTAAGAACTTGTAGTGGAAGTTTGAGGAACGAAGTGCTGCCTCTGCATTCCTTCCTGGAGGGTCTCTACTGGAGAATCTGTCTCTTTGCTTGTTCACATTGTTGACAGAATTTGTTCTCTGTGATTGTAAACCTGAGATCCCCTTCTCCCGCTGGCTGCTAGTGGAGGGCCAAGCCATCCCCAGCTTCTGGTGACCAGCCAGCCATGCTTAGTTCATAACCTTCTTCCTCGATCTTTTTTTCCTCTTGATTAATTTGCATGTGCTACATAGAAGCATATGCAAGATCCCTTCAAGTCTTTTTTGGTACCCACTGGTGAAGCCATCTCTCTTTTTCCTTCTTGCTATGTCCCGAAATCACAGTGTCCAAATGGGGTTGTGCTGAAGGAATTTGGAATCAAGTAGCCCTACATGAATTGAGAAGTAAAATGTCCAGTTGTCCTTACATATCCCAGTGGCCCCATTCTCTCTGCAAGTAGTTCATTTCCCCACAGAAATGAGGTCATAGCCTGGTTAGTGGGGTGGCTGGCTTCATATTTCCTTAGAATCTCCAAAGCAGAGAGCTGTGCATTTGTAATATAGAAAAGAGGTGGGCACAGAACAACCCAAGGATGTAACCCAGCATTTCATTTATACCTGGAGGTATTGGACCTGGGCCACAATTCCAATGGCATTTCAGTCTCCTTTGGCATTTCATGGCTGTCTGTCCACAATTGTTGCTCAGAGACAGGGTGGGAATGAAGCTGGGAGATACATCCTGGGTATATTCTCGGAGTGCACTGGAGTCTAAAGAAGTGGTTCTCAAATGGGGGTGACTTTGCCCTTCTTTACCCAAAGGATGTTTGGCAATATCTGGGGACACATTTGGTTGTCAGAACTGGGGAAAGGAGTGCTACTGGCACCCAGTAGGTAGAGGCTTGGAATGCTGCTGAGCATCCTCCAATGCACATGACAGCCCTGCAATAAAGAATCATCTAGCCCCAAATGTCAATAGTGTCAGAGTTGTGGTCCAAAGGTGCCTCGATAATTAAGGCTTGGAGGATCAAGTGACTTCACGCCTCCCTTTAATGTTGCAGCCTCTTCTGCTTTCAGATGACAAACTTTGAAATTATTAGCTGCTTCCCTCTCACCTGATTTTGTGTCATATTTTCCCCTTGTTGGTTTTGCATGTAATTGTTCCTTTGGGCCATGTCCTCTCGAGCCTGTGACCAGCCTCATTACCCCACCTTCTTCCTCGGGTGTGCTCTCCCTAGTGAGGAGCTGTCAAGCTGAGTTCTGCCATTTTTTCCAGAGCCGCCCGTCAGGCCATGGAGGGACAGGCCCCAGTCGAGCATCTATGACCCATTTGCCGGGATGAAAACACCAGGCCAGCGGCAGCTCATTACCCTGCAGGAGCAGGTGAAGCTGGGCATCGTCAACGTGGATGAGGCCGTGCTGCACTTCAAAGAGTGGCAGCTCAACCAGAAGAGGCGATCTGAGTCCTTTCGCTTCCAGCAGGTAGCCAGCTCCCTCTGCATGCTCATGTCACTTCTCAGCTGGACAGTGGAGTGGGGGCCATGGCCGTCTTGTGCGAATCTATACTGAGCACCTACAGCTGTGCCTCTGAACATCTGCATGGGTGTCCCTGTGAGTCAGGAGCCCCGTGTCTGTGTTCCCTTGTCTGGAACCCCACAGTTCCCTGGCTGAGAGCTGGATGGCTTTTTGGGGTACTGTAGCTGGAGGTTAGGAACAAAGACTCCTCTGTACACCCTAATTCTGTTACTCTGCACTTGGCCCTTAACTTCTGCTTCTCAGGTGTTTTTTTTTTTTTTTTTAATATTATTCTTTCTCCCTCTCCCTGTGTCCACCTCTCTATTTCTTACTTTGTTTTGACAAGGTTTTACTAAATTGCCTAGACTGGTCTTGAACTCATAGTCCTCCTGCCTCACCTCCCGGTGGCTGGGATTACAGGCCCTCCCCCCGCGCCCGGCTCAGCCAGCTTTCTTCTTTACAGTCTTTCCCTACTCTCAGAGCCAAACCTCTCACAGAAGGATCCCTTTTTAGGACTCAAAGAGAACTTGGAAGGTTCCCAAGAAATATGATTAAATGAACAAAACAAGTTACAAATACAAAACCACTCGAGTTAAAACAACTCCTACACCGACAGGCTGCGTTTCTCCAGGCGCCTGGGCGGCACAGGCAGAGCCCTGGAAAGGGTCAGTGTGCGCCTATCCCAGTGGTTACCTGTGGGAGGGACTGAGATTAGAGGACAGGGCGTCACAGACTCTGGCTTTAGCTATGTGGTTTGGTTTTTCATGAGAATAGATAATTCCACGTTTTAAATCATACTCCATGTATATATGCTAAAAAGGAAGATAGGGGACCCATGAGGCTAAGAAACACGTCCACTTCCCTACTAAGTGACTGAGTCAGGATTAGAACTATTGCCTTTCAATCTACCTCCTGTGGTGTGGATTCTAAGTCCTGTTCTCACAGTATCTGAGACACCAGCTACTGGGGCAGGGGAGCTTGTGGCAGCCACCCAGCGGTGACCCTGGTGTTCTGGGGTGGATGAGGCGGTGAGAAGGCTGAGAGCAGTGTGTGGGCGCTGTGCTAGTGTGGAATAGACCTGGGCACTTCCTCGCCTCATAGCATGCGTATAAAGTAATCATTACACCCATTTTACAGAAAACTGAGGCTTGGAGAGGTGATTCCATCCAGCTCCGGCTCCCTCTGACACTCCACCTTCCTCCTCTTAGTGCTCCTGAGAATGGGGCACCCTCCATGCCCGGCTCTCCCTCCCTCCCTGACCCTCTCTCCCTTCCTCTGAGCTCTGAAGGGTGGAGGGCACCCTGCAGGGCTGAGGGCAGGAATCCAGGCCCCTCCTCACTCAGGATCCCCAAGGCTGTTGTTGCAGGTCTGCAGAGAAAAGACTGGCCCTGGACAAACAATGATTTCCCCCCCACCCACCCACCCCGTGTCTATGACCACGTGGCACAGTATACCAGCAGCCAGGCTCCGGAGCCATCAGCCTAAGTTGACACCCTTGTCCTGCCACTTGCAACCGGAGGACCTTGGCCTTGCTGTGCTCCCATTTCCCCACCTCTGAAGTATGAGGACGGAGATTAGATGATGTAAACCACGGAAATCCCTCCCGTGCCGGGCGCAGAGTAAACACATACTGAAGGGAGCTGTCTCTGTGCCTCTTCATCCAAGAGCATCTTTCTTTCCCATGAACTTGCCCAGAACTCCTGGGTAGAGCGGACAACTGAAGTTCAAGTTCAACCCATCAGAGAACCCCTGTCCATAGGAGCACACCCTACTCTGTGCCTTTACAGCCTCCTGGTGCATCCTGAGACTGGTGGGGTGGAGGCTGTTCTGAGGCCCCTCTGTTCTATTTCCTCAGCCTCTCTGTCTGCCCCCCTATCTTCTTCATCTCCCATTTCTACCAGAGTTTCCCTTCAGCTTCTCTGTGCAGGTGACTGTTGATTCTGAGTCTCCAGTGCCACAGTTCCAGCCACCAGCAGGATGTGTCCTTCTGAGGTGCCCTAGACCTGCTGCGTGTCCAACACAAACCGTCCTTCCAGACTGCTTCCCTTTTCCCACTCCCTCTTCCTGTTTACTGCTCTGCCATTTCCCAGAGACCTCAGGCCAGATTCCAGGATTCTATGGCTCTTGTCCCATGTCCCTCCTGTCCGGTCAGCTGCAGACCTCGCCTGGTCATGTTCTGTGGCATTTTCCTCTCATATCTGCTCCTGTCTTTCCATTACCCCAGCTGCATCCCCCTTTCAGCTCTGTCACCTGCGTCTAGTCTGTTACCTGGTCTCCCGTGAGGCTCCTTATCTCCAGCTCCTCCCCTCATTTCACCAGAACCTTAAAGCCATGACCCCTGCACAACTTCCAGTGTTTCTGGGCTGCTTCTGGACAAGGCTTATTCTACTCATCCTGCAGTTATGAACTTTCTAGTTTCCCACCTGGGATTCCCTAACAGGGACCTTCTTCTCCAGCCAGATTGTCTGGACATACCCTTCAGGGCATTGAATGCTCAGATGCTTAGCTTCCCTATAGTGCTCAGATACTGTTGTTGTTGATTAACTAAAGTAGAAGCAAATCTTGAGCCTCAAGTATCTATTCAACATTTATTGAATGGCTACTGTGGACCAGATGGCAGGATTATAAAAAGGTACAACACCTGGCCTCTCACCCTTGGAGAGTACACAGTGTTCCTGAAGAGGCAAGGCACACACATAGGCAGGCACACATGCACACATGCACACACGCACACACACACACACTTGCAAGTCAGCATATCCCCAAGTGCTGTCAGGGTGGACACCAAGGCCCAGAGCAGTCTGGGGAAGTTTCAGGGAGAAGGTGAGTCTTGACCCAGGCCCAGAACAGACTCGTGGAGAGAAATCAGCATCCCTCAAGGTCAGGGTGATAGTGAGAGGACACAGTCTCAGAGGCAGGTGTATGAGGAGTGTTTGTGAGCAGATCAGAGGCCAGCTTACCTCTGGGGTGTCTGTGGAGGAGGGCAGTGGGTTATAGGGCTGAAAATGCTGCCGAGAGCCAGAGAGGAGGGAAGAGACGTTATTGTGGAAGAAATGTCTTTCTTTAGGTACAAATGTGAAAATGTTTTAGGCCTTGCCTATAGCTTAAAATCAGAAGGAAGCTCTAGACTATTCAAAAAGTGTAATTCTGGAATATACTTACTTTTTTTTCCCCCCAGGAAAATCTTAAACGGCTAAGAGATAGCATTACCCGAAGACAGAGGGAGAAGCAAAAATCAGGAAAGCAAACAGGTATGTGGCTTCCTGGGACGCTGCACCGAGGAGCAGTTGTCCTAACTGTTGTGGCCTGAATGAGCAGACTGCTTGCCCAGCACCTGTCTCTCCCTCTATTTACAGATCTGGGTCCTCTACTAGACTGTGAGGATCTTTCAGACAATGATTCTGTCTTGTTGATTCTCTAAACAATCTAGTACCCAGCACACCAGAAACACATGCCCACAAATGAATGAATGGAGGGAACTCTGCACCGCTCCACTCTCCTGCTCAGAGATGGCAATCTCTTCTCCTGAGGCACGCCACTCTACCCCTGGCACTTAGGAAGACACATGTTCTTTGAACACAGAAAGCAAAAAGCCCATTCAGTAAAGCCCATTCCTGTTTAGAGGGGAGACTGATGTCATCAGAGTCCACACGACTCGTTGCCGCTCGAGGACCTGCTGTAGCAAGGCTCCTCGGTGCAGCCACAGGGCTGAGCATTTCAGCTGCGCACACTGCAGACTGGGCCTCTCTGCTCCCCTTGACTCCCCCTCCCCGAGGCCACCCTGTGGCACCTCCACCCTGAGCAAGTATCTGGCATATTCACACTGCATCTTGTCACCCAGAGCCTCCGGCCTGGTGGGTGTTTTTTCCCTGGCCGGGCTTCTAGAAAGAGGATCTGGTGAGAAAAGGCTTTCAGAGGCCCTCAGTCCTGAAGGAGGCCCCTCCCCTGAAGAGCTAAGTTGAAACCTAGCCTTGCTTTTGTGCGGCTTCATAGTCTGCATCCAGCTGCCATCAACCCCCCACTCCTCATGAGCTTCCTCAGGCTGGTGCTATCCTGGTCCCCAACAGGACACTTTCCCACCACAGGCCCCTTGCTCATGCCTCTTCCTTCGCACCTGTGTTCATATAACTGGGCTGCGAGACCCCACCTGGCAGCCTGTCTTCTGGGCCCACTGCAGGCCACCAGGTTCCACCCCCATTCCAGCATCTACAGGACCTGCTGTCTCTTCCATTCATCTGGCACTTCTGTTTTACTGCTCTGATTGCTGTGACTTCATTCCTTCATTCACGCCACCAGCAATCCCCAGGGGTTCTGCCTCCAAACTACACCCTAAATCTGGCCATTTCTTTTAATTTTTTTTCTTAGTTGTAGTTGGACAGAATACCTTTATTTTATTTGTTTATTTTTATGTGGTGCTGAGGATCGAACCCAGCGCCTTGCACATGCTAGGCCAGTGCTCTACCGCTGAGCCACAATCCTAGCCCCTGGCCATTTCTGACCATCTCCTGTGCCACAATTGCAGCCTAACCACCATCATCTCTTGCTGAGACTGTTGCAGTAGCCTCTTCAGTTGTCCCCCCATGTCCACTTTTGCCCCTTTACAGTTAATCCTCCAACTGCAGCCAATGCCTTTTTTAAAGTAACAAATCAGATAATGCCACTCCCTTGCTCTAAGCCATTCAGGGGGGGCTCCTGTGCCACTCAGTTGACAGCAAACTCATCATGTGGCCTGCAGAGGCCTACATGAAGTGACCCCTAAGTTCATCCTCCATTTTCCTCCCACCTTGTATCCCACCCCACTCCCCCATGGATTCTTTTATGTTTCTCTAACCAGGCAAGATTATTTCTCCCTCGGGGCCTTTGCACTTGCTGTTCTGCCATCTTTCCTGCTGGCTCTTTTTCATCCTCAAAGAAGACTTTTCTGCCATTCTTCCATGATTCACTTCCTGTTGCCTTGCTTTCCCCACTTTTGTGTAGTACAGGCCAGAATTGCCTTGTGGTTATGGCCTAGAACCCTGCCTCCCTCCTGCAGTAAGCTCCATGAGGGCAAGTATAAGTCTGTTTTGTGCTCTGCTGAATCCCCAGTGTGCAGTACAGTGCAATGACGGAGCTCATGAAGTCTCTGTTGGAATGATTGGTGTCAATGAAATGTGACACCGTTCATTCATTCCACAAACACTTATTGGGCAGTAGGCCTCCAGCCAAATAAAGAATCCTATGGAACCCTGTCTTTGCCCTCTGGTAGCTTATGAGTTAGTTGTCTTTTTATTCATAAAAGTCTGAGTTTCCCTGCAAGCTTCTGTCCCCTGATGCCTAATATAGTGTAATGTGGAAAATCATAGCCTAGTGAATGTTCATGATTTTGACTGTCAGATGGAAGAGGGGCTAAATGTTATATAACTGTGGCAGAATCAGAGAGCTTCTGCCTGTGGGTCCAGATTTTAAATTTATGCTACCGCTACAGATTGTTATGTGCTCTCCTGGTGGAGAGGAAGAGAAAGCAGAGATGGCAGAATGTCTGGCTCAAGGTCTGGTCTGCACAGTCGTCTGAGGGTCAGATAATAGGGCTCTAGGTGGTAAAAGGGCTGAGGTACATTTTAAAACTAGAGTTCATGAACCCAAAGATAGAAGCCTTGATTAAATGAAACATTGCAAGCTTTAAATACAGGCAGCACCAAGAAACCTGTGATTTGGTGGTGCTCCCAGTGTCTGAAGGCCCAGGAGTTGTAGCGTTGGAGTCACATGTGCTCAGCAGTCTGAGCCTTCTGAGTGTCATCACATCTTTACCACCCCCCTGGTTCCACCTGGCACCACAGGAGATACTGAAGCAAGAGAAGTTTCCATGCAGGAGATCAAGGGTCATAGGCATGATCCCTGGACCAGCAGGGTTGGGGTCAGATTTTTGCTCACTGCTAACTAGGAAGCATGAGTAAGATGCATCACAATCTAGTAGCCTCTGTCCCTGTCTGCATAATGGCAAAAGCAAAAAGTGCCCACCTGTTAGGGTTGCTATAAGTAAGCCAGGGTATCACCTGTGCCTAGCATAGTGCCTGGCACATGGAAGCACTCTAAACCCAGCTGCCCCTGTGATTACACATGCCCACTCACAGGCTGGTATCCTCTCAGGCAAGGCCTTCCACATTGAGTGTATTTCTCTTGGACTTACCATCCAGGAGTGGGCCCTAGAATCATGAGTTCACCCAAGACTAATCAGGCTCCAGATGAGTGATATCTACCTATTAGTAGTGATAGTCTAAATCAGAATGGTCAATATCTAAAATTTTCTAATGAAGCATGTCTCAATTCCCTCCAGCTGCTCCCCAAGAAGCAGACCCTTTGATAAGATTTTTCTTGTTAATTTTTTAAAAACTTTTTATATCAGGTGATTTAATTGAGCATAATAACTATCAAGTATTAGGCTATATATAATTGGACACTTTATTAGTCAGTATTCCATCTCTGTAAAAAATACCTGAGATAATCAACTTATAAAGAGAAAAGGTTCATTTTTGACTCAGAGTTTTGGAGGTTTCAGTTCATAATCAATTGGGCCCATTGCTTCAGACCTGTGGCTGGAGCATCTGGCAGAACAAAACTGCCTCATGGCTAGAAAGTAAAAAAGAGAAAGAGGGAAGGGATGAGGTCTGATTATCCTCTTTAAGGGCATACTCCCAATGACCTAAAGACCTCCCACTAGGCCCCTCCTCTTAAAGGTTCCACCACCTCCCACTAGTGCCAAGTTGGGGACCAAGGCTTTTAACACATGGGTCTATGGGGAGGATTCCAGATCCAAACTTGAACAGGCACTGAATATTAATGACTAGGGATGGCAGCAGTCCACATGGGGAGAATGTTCTACCCCACAGGCCTCAAAATTCGTCCTTGTTTTGCATTTTTATTATATTAAAATATGCATAACACCAAATTTACCACTTGAACCATTTTTGAGTACAGTTCCATGGCGCACAGTGCATTCCCCAGGCTGTGCAGCCAGCAGCACTTCCGTTTTTTAGAATATTTCCCTTCTCTGGCAAGGAACTGAGAGCAGATAGCCCGAATGGAAGGTGATCCCAGGGGACAGAGCAGGGGGTGGGGAAGTGACACAGAGAAGGAGTCAAAGGAGAACACCTGCTCAGCGTTACCCTACCTGAGGAGCAAGCATTTATATACCAGCTCCCGTCTGTCATTGGTTGAGGCCTGCTGGGAGGGGGCACTCATAATTTGGCTATCTTAGGTAGTTGGAAGTTGGACCCTGGACTGCAGGATGAAGCCCAGGGGCGTCAGAGCATTTGCCAAAGAGAAGGTATCATTTATGGCTGAGTAGATATGATTTATTAGTTAGCTCTGTAAACCTTGATTGTGTACTTACATGCTGGCTTGAAGTTACCTGTTCTGTGGCTTTTCACATTGAGCTCCTTGAGGGGCCTCGGGGCTGCAGTATGTGTGTTTATGGGGGTGGGGGTAGGAACTGGGCTGAGGGAATGGATTAGGGTCCCGGGGCTGGGGCCACTTAACTCTGCTTTGATCATGCAGCTTTTAAAAATCTGTTTTCTGTGTTGAGCTTCTGTTGTCACTAAAGGAAAGAATTCTGTTTCACCAAAAACAAAAAGCATTTGAAAATAATTGGCACGCAATCATTGTTCTACAGGAACATTTGGGTTGATGAGTGGCATTTCTGCCTAAAGGGCCTTTTCTAAGAATGTAACTCACTTTCCACACAAAGACTCAGTCTTAAATAGGCAACTTCATTTGTCTTAGCAAAATTGTTATTATTTTCTTTAACAGGGGTTGGAATACTAAGGATAATTGAAAACGGAGCCTCTGCTCACGATGGTGTGCTGGTTTTTTTTCAGCCTCAGAGAGTAGCTTTGCTCTTACTGGGCTGGGGCTGGTGGCAAAGGAAATCAGCCAGGGCTGGTGTGACTTGGACCTTGGTGAATGCCAGGCCCCACAGAGAAGACAATTCATATTTATGTTCTGGGTGTATCCTATGACACAGAGGAGCAGCTGAGTCCCAGGGAACCCACATTTGTGCCCCCTCTTTGTCACTGAATTACCGTGCAATCCAGAACCGTTCCCTTTAACCACTCTGTGCCTCGGTTTCCTCACTGGAGTTACACTGACTTACCTACTTAGTAGAGAAGTCATGGCGCCCGGGGGGAATACAAATGTCAATGAAGACACTTTGGGAAAGTGCTATGCCAGATAATAATGATAATTATTCCTGACATTATACCTTTATTCAAGGAGTGTCAGGATTTTGTAAGCATGTAGACTGGCTCTACCTGATTTTTTTGAACTTTTGACTCCCATTTTTTTTCCCCTGTGTGTTTTACTTTCCTTCCTCATACAACCGGTTGAGGGTAGAAAATTGCCACCTTGAAGTTAATTAAACAGACAGGAGCCTCCCTTTAAAAGATGATTTTTTTTTTAAATGTAGGACAAAGCTGAGATGGAAAAAAAAAATAATGTGACATCTGTGTGGGTCCTGGGACCCTGGGGCTCATACCTGGATGCCTGGCTCTTCTCTGTCCAAGTGGCTCCAGACCTGGTTGGGTGCTTCCACTGGACCCTTGTAACCAAGAGAGCCTCAGGATGTGTAAGATTCTGCAGCACACCAACAGCTGGGAAGCTGCTTGACACGAGGCCCAGATGGTGCCCCTGGACCCAGAGTTCTACTGGACTGATGATAATACCATTGATTTCTTGGGTGTTGTAGGGATTCAGTGACCTACAAATATGGAGCCCCTTAGAACTGAGCCCTGTGCACAGGATGGCCTGTCGTTACTGCCAACCCCTACATAACCCCCACCTCAGACAAGGGGAGTAACTCAAGAGAGGTTGACTGACTTGCGTGATGCACTGCACAGCTGCTGTGCGTCAGGGCTGGGATGCCACAGCATGTTCTGTCCACTCCCTGTGCTTCTCTGCCTCTCTCAAGTCTGGCTACCCCGCCCTTCTGTCTCCCAGCTTGGCCACTTAGCATTCCCTGGAAGTCCAGTGCTGATATAGGCAGGGAGAACAACCCATGGCCCCAGCCCCTCCTCTGGGCACCCCCAGGCTCAGGCATGGGAGGCAGGCAGCCATGAGCAGTTTGGCAAGTGACAGACTGCCATCTGGAAGCTCATCTCTCTTTCCTCTGATTCCAGACTTAGAGATCACAGTCCCCATTCGGCACTCACAGCACCTGCCTGGAAAAGTGGAGTTTGGAGTCTATGAGAGCGGCCCCAGGAAAAGCGTCTTCCCCCCAAGGACAGAGCTGAGACGAGGAGACTGGAAAACAGACAGTACCTCCAGCACAGCAAGTAAGCAGCCCACACAGCTGGACTCCAGCCGGAGCCACGGCACCTTCGGAGACATTCAGTTATGAGCCCAGAGATCTCAGTTGGGGCCTGATATGGTTTTTTAAAATTTTTTTATACGTATTTTTCATTGTTTATGGGCTTCATTTTATTCATTTATTTACATGCAATGCTGAGAATCAAACCCAGAGCCTCACACATACTGGGCAAGCAAGTACACCACTGAGCCACAATCCCAGCCCCCTCATATGGTTTTGAGAGGTGTAAAATATGGGGCATGGTTAGCCTGTGAGGTTTCTTCTTATCTTGTGAAGCCAAGTTGCATGATATTCTTCTTCTTCTTCTTTTGGTAGTTGGAGATGGACAACATGCCTTTATTTTATTTGTTTATTTTTATGCAGTCCTGAGGATCAAACCCACGGCCCCCAAGTGCCAGGCAAGCGCTCTGTCACTGAGCTACAGTCTCAGCCCTACTCTTCTTTTTTATAAATGGCAAAACCTAACTATAATAGTTAACATTTATTGAGCATTGGCCATATGTGAAGCATCTTTGTAGATTATTTCATTCTCACAAAACCTCTATAAGATAGGTACTTCAACCTCTGTTTAATGAAGAGAAACTTCTAGGCTTGGTGCCTGTCCTGGGTTGAGAAGCTAATGGGGTCAAGCTGGGATTTGAACTCCCATCTGGATCCAGAGCCAAGATTCTTGACCCCTATTTTGCTGCTTCTCCAGCTGTGCTAAGGGGAAGGCAGGGATACAAGATCAGAAGCATTAGAAAACAATGGACTCAAATTCAAGAATTCCAGCTTTACTGATGGTTGAGAATCTCATTAGGAAATGTCTTCTTTTGGCTTGAAAGCTTGAATAGGAGTCTAATTGCAGCAGACATTGCCTGCCAGCAGGCGGGCAGGGGTTGGGAGCTTTGTTTTCTCATCCAGGACTGTGTTAGCCGACTCCAGACACACTGGCTTCACAAGCCCAATAGGTTGGGCTTCTCTCGTTTTATACATTTCCATGTTATTAAAATAGCTAGAAAAGCTATGAAAGAGCCAGAGAGAAGCTGAATTTCAGAATTCATGTCTTCTTAGATGTGAGTCAGAGAACCCCAAAATGAATGTTGGAGCAGGAAGGTCATGTAATTTGAGGTTCTTAATCCTTTCTACATCACAACCCCCTTGAGAATCCAGTATGTGTTATGGGTCTGTTCTCCAGAGAAATCCACACATCTGCGCGTGCGCGCGCGCACACACACACACACACACACACACACACACACACATACACACACACTCACAATCCTGATTTTGCCCATCCTTGGACCTACATCAAGAATCTCTGAACTAGTTGCCCTCTTTATTCCATAGATGGGTTATTTGTGACCCAGAGAAGAAAAAATTTTTGTTCAAGGCCACACAGCCAGAGAGCATCAAAAGTGGGAGTAGAGGGCTGGGGTTGTGGCTCAACGGTAGAGCACTTGCCTAGCACATTCGAGGCCCTGGGTTCGATTCTCAGCACCACATAAAAATTAAACAAAATAAAATTATTGTGTCCAACTGAAAAATAAATATTTAAAAAATAAATAAATAAATAAAAGTGGGAGTAGAACCCAGCCCTTGGTCTCTTTCAGGTTAAGGTTCCTGCCACTATTACCTGTCCAAATAGATCCAAAACTTAAACACTACCACATGGGAAGTCTAGATTGTACAGAGGAGAAAATCTCTCTATTAACAGTGGGGGTGATAATGTGTAGTCACCCCTCCCCGCCCCCACCAGGCCATTTGGGAATTCCAACAACTTCAGAAATGGGAGAGAGTTTCCTAGCAATCTCAGGTGGCAGAGGAAGCAAGGGGCAGAGGAGTGCTGCTCTGGACACATGGGAGAAGAAAAATGTTAGAGCAGGCTCCAGTGAGGACAATGTATTCCAGAGTTGGGGAGGGGACTGACAGCTGGAAATTTGACAAGACAAATGCAAAAGTCCCATTTCATATGAAGGGTACTATAATTGAAAAGAGGTTATGTACATGTTTTACTTTGAAATTGGTTGGGGTTAGGACAAGATGGAAAGAATAGACTGTAGTTTTTACTTTGTGTAGTGGTTTATTGTCCAGGGATGGCTACGCATCAGTTAGAAAATGTTACTAAATGACAGACTAATGGATTGTATGCTATTTTGTGGCTATTTGTGACACTCAGTTTCTTTTTTATAGTTTCCATTATCTACTGCTATGTAACAAACCACGCCCAAACTTAGTTGCTTGAAACATAATCACTTATTTATGCCTGATTCCATAGCTTGAGCATATTTGGAGAGAATGGCTCATACCTCCTTTGTGTGGCATTGGCTGGGGTCACTCATGTGACTGCAATCCGCTGGAACATCCAAGATGGCCTCTTATCCTCCAGGGCCTCCCACCACATAACCTTTAATTCAAAAGCCTGGATTTCTTACAAGGCAACACAATCTGGAAAGGGAACATTCCAAGAGGAGGAGCCCCATTTGTGCAAGTGCTTATCAGGCTTTGGCTTGCATCAGTTGCACTTGCTAATGTTACATTGGCCAAAGCCCACAGTGAGGAGGAAGGGGGCACACAGAGGCATGGATACCGTGAGGCGAGTTTCACTGGGGTTCCTACAGGTTGGCCTGTTACCTTGAAATTGAAAATGATGAGGAAAGATATTACCATGAATCAAATGCTTGCTTTTTGCAGGCATTACCACATGATCGAATTCATCCTACACCACAATGTCATGAGTTTCTACATAAGAAAATTGACTTAGAGAGGTTAGGCAACTTGTCCTGGCGGGGGGGGGGGTGCAAGAATGTGGGGGTGTCTCTGGGGACTGAACCCAGGGGTGCTTTACTGCTGAGCTACATCCCCAGCCCCTTTTATTTTTTATTTTGAGGGTCTTGCTAAGTTGCAAGGCTATTTTTGAACTTTAATCATATTTACCCTTTCTTGATTTCTGTTTTTGGGAGGGCAGGGGGTAGACAGGGGTTGAACCCAGAGGCCCTCAATCACTGAGCTACATCCCTGGGCCTTTTGATTTTACTTTTTGAAAACAGGGTCTTGCTAAGTTGCTTAGGGCCTCACTAAATTGCTGAGGCTGACTTTGAACTCTCAATTCTCCTGCCTCAGCCTTCCAAGCCACTTGGATTACATGGGTCTTGTTTTGCCTTTTCTTTCCAGCACTGGGGATTGAATCTACCACTTAGCTACATCCTCAGCCTTAGCCCCCTTTTTTTTTTTTTTAAATTTTGAGACTATGTTTCCCAAACTGGCCTTGAATTTGTGGTCCTCCTGCCTTAGTCTCTTGAGTTGCTGGGATTATAGGCATGTGTCACCTTGCTTGGCTCTCTTGTTTGGTTCAGGGGACTGAACCCAGGGGTGCTTTACCACTGAGCTACATCCCCAACCCCTTTTATTTTTAATTTTGAGACAGGGTCATGCTGAGTTGCAAGGATATTTTTGAACTGGCAATCATCCTGACTTAGCCTCCCAAATCACTGGGATTACAGATGTGCACCACCATGCCCAGTGTGCCTGGCTCTTCCTGTGCTCCAATCTTGGGGAAACCTTGCCTTCCAGATGAAAATAACTCCCAGGGCAGAGAGGAAGTATGAGGGTGTCTGGACTCTGATCCATCAACTATCTCCACAGTCCACATCTTGAAACTATCTCTATTTTTAGAGCTAAATAGCTGCCATCTTTGGGAACTACAGAAAAACATTTGCAGATTAATTCTGGTTAGAACTGAAAATTTAGGCCTGAGATATTAGTGTTATGTCTAAGAGAACAAAAGTTCCATTGCAGAGAGTCTTTCTCCTAGACTTTTTGGTCCGGATTTCGTAAGAGTTATACTGTATGCATTTCCTTTTCCTCCTCATTCATTCATCCACCAAATAGTGAGCAGAGCTCTATGCAAACTGAGCTGACTGCATGCTGGAGACACAAAGATGAAAACAGAACCAGATCCTGTCTTTAGGGGTTTGTAATAGAGGAGAGAAAATACAGAAACAACACAAGTTAGACGCTCATCTGGTCCTTCTTTCCTGATGACGGGACCTGGTATGGGGTGGCACTGCTCTCCCAACCCCTGGCAAGACTGAAAATGATGGGGGGTGGGGCCAGGGCCTCCTACTAACTGTTCAACTCGGGGCAGATATGGGCCAGAGTCATCAGCCTAGAGAGGGGACAGGGCTGGGCAGTTGAATCCGGGGGCTGAGGTTTGGAACTAAACATTGGGGTTAAAGATTTAAAGATGCCAAGGGAGTGGACAGTAGGAGCACATAGGTATGAATTTCCAGTAGCCATGATTGCTTTTTACTTCCTGCTAGCTAACAGATGACCTTCACAACAACAGTCTGGTTCTTTAGGAGGAAATATGATGCTCAATCATGAATGACCTGGGGAGCTTACCACAGGCAGATGGCAGCCCAGGGCCCAGGAGTTGCATTTAGCTGGAGGAATCTGGGGGAGGTTTTGATGACATTTGTCAGTGATTAGGAGGTTTTAGAGTTGTGAACAGCAATGAGCCAGGGGGAATGGGGATATAAAGACATTCTGGCCAGGTGGCCAGTGTTCTGGTAGATAGGGACAGGATCCCATGTTCTTTTTTTTTTAGATCCCATGTTCTTTAATAAACAAATTTGAATTTCCTAGTTTACAGATATATTTTGCCACATTATTTGAAATTTAAAAATCCCATATATAAAGAACTCAAAAAAACTTAACACCAAGAAAACCAAATAACCCAATCAATAAATGGGCTAAAGAACTAAACAAACACTTCACAGAAGAAGAAATACAATTGATCAAGAAAGATACAAAAAAATATTCAACATCTCTAGCAATTGGAGAAATGCAAATCAAAACTACTCTAAAATTTAATCTCACTCCAGTCAGAATGACAATCATCAAGAATACAAGCAACAACAAATGTTAATGAGGATGTGAAGAAAGAGGTACACTCAGACATTGCTGGTGGGACTGCAAATTGGTGCAACCGTTATGTAAAGTGGTATGGAGATTCCTCAGATAACTTGGAATGGAACCACCATTTGACCCAGCTATCCCACTTCTCAGTTTATACCCAAAGGACTTAAAATCAGCATACTACAGTGACACAGCCACATCATTGTATATAGCAGCTCAATTCACAATAGCTAAACTATGGAACCAACCTAGGTACCCTTCAACAGATATATGGATAAAGAAAATGTGGTGTATATACACAATAGAATATTACTCATCCTTAAAGAAAAATGAAATTGTGGCATTTGCCAATAAATGGATAGGGCTGGAGAATATCATGCTAGACGAAATAAGCCAATTCCCTAAAACCAAAGGCTGAATGTATTCTCTGATATGTGGATGTTAATTCATGATGGGGGGCGTTGGGAAAGAATAGAGTTACTTTGGATTAGGTAGAGGGGAGAGAAAGGAGGGGAGGGGGTATGGGGGTAGGAAAGATAATAGAGTAAATCAGACATTATTACCTTATGTACCTATCTAACTATACAACTGATGTGATTCTACATCACTTACAACCAGAAGAATGAGAAATTATACTCCATTTATGTATGATGTGTCAGAGTGCATGTACTGTCATGTATAACTAATTAAAACAAATTTTAAAAATCCCAAGAAACAATCCAAAATTACAACCTAACCAACTCTTTTCCAGCTAACATCTAAATAAATTAGGTCAAAGTTGATACTATAAGCAGGTCAAAACTAAGACTACTTACCTGCAAACTAAAATGATTTGGACCTATTTTAAGAGGAAACTCAGCAAACCTAAGATCTGGTGATACGATCAGTGGCATTATTGGTAAATCAAAGTTAAAATTTTCTTGCAAAATAGTTGATTAACTCTTACTCTTCCTTCTTCACTGCTAGATCACCATGTGCTTAGGCAGCTTCTAATGCTGTACTAGACAGTACAGTAGCCACTGGCCACATGTGGGTATTTATATCGAAGTTAATTACAACTAAATAAAATTTAAAATTCATCTCCTCAGGTGCACTAGTCATGTTTCACACTGGCTACCATTTTGAATAGCCCACAATGGAACATTTCTAGAAAGTTCTATTGGGTAGTGCTATCTAATGACAGAGGTGATGAATTCCCAACTCAAAAACCTAAACATCTAAACACACATAGTCACAGTTTCTACCATGAGCTTAGATTATACTTTTGAATTTGTGTTTTGCATTTTTTTTCCTGTTTTTATGGTGTTGGGATTTGAACCCAAGGCCTCGCACATGATAGACAAGTGCTCTACTACTGACCTACATCCTCATCCCCTCCCCCCCCTTTTTTTTTCCATCCAAGTGTCTCTCCCTTAATTAGCATGGTATGTGGGGCTGGGGCTCTAGCTCAATGGTGGAATGCTTGCCTAGCATGCGTGAGATTTGATCCGTTTGATCCCCCAGAACCACAATGAAACTAAACAAAAAACTAATACAAGGGGTGTATGCATGTGTGATTCATGCACTCATTTCCTGGACTTTCTCAATGAGCACTGCAGCAACAAAACTAGCTTGCAGATTTCAAGAGATACTGAGCAGCGCTGGGCTCAAGCGGTAGCGTGCTCGCCTGGCATGCGTGCGGCCCGGGTTCGATCCTCAGCACCACATACCAACAAAGATGTTGTGTCCGCCGAGAACTGAAAAATAAATATTAAAAATTCTCTCTTTCTCTCTCTCTCTTAAAAAAAAAAAGAGAGAGAGATACTGAGCAACTTAGAATGAGACCACCTCTACTTCCCTGCCTGTCAAATCAAAGCTCTCCTATCAAATAGGATTTTCAAGGGAATTAAATGGCAATCATGTTTCTGAAGCACTTAACGTGTGGTAAGCCCTCAGTCAATGGCAGCTATTAAGCCAAGAGTGGTCATCAAAAAGTGAACCATTTCATCTCATGCTGAAAGAAAAACTGAACTCTGATAAAAGGGCATACGATGGACACATTTGGAAGAATCCTGTGTTCACAGCTTATGTATTGTTTCTCTCCATAAAAATAAATAAATGCTAGAGCTCTGCATTTCCTTTCCTCCCGAGAGAATCCAACCGTCTGGCTGATTTTGTTCTTACCCTCTAGGTAGCACAAGTAACCGATCCAGCACACGGAGCCTCCTGAGTGTGAGCAGCGGGATGGAGGGTGACAACGAGGTGAGAACCAGGACTCCCACCCATCTGTCTGTGCTAGGTGTTGTTTCATTGCAAGAGACTGAAATCCAGGTGAAGAAGCCAGACATAAAAGGTCTTATATTAGAGGATTCAATTTATATGAAATCTTAGAAGAGGCAAATCCAGAGAGACAGAAGGACCACTGGTGGTTGGTAGGGGGTGGTGGGAGGCAGGGAATGGAGACAAACTGCTTAACGGGCACTAATGGTTACACGATTTCCTTTTGGGGTGATAAAATTTTTTTCTTCCCATGTTGGGGATTGAACCCAGGGCCTCATGCATGCTAGGTGAGCTCTATACTGAGCTACATCCCCAGCCTTTTTTATTCCTATTTTTGAGATAGAATCCTACTAAGTTGCTCAGGCTGGCCTTGAACTTGCCATCTTCCTGCCTCAGCCTCCTGATTATCTGGGATTACAGGTATGTGTCACCATGCCTGGCTATGAAATGTCTTGAGACTAGACAGACAGCAAAATTGTTCACTGTAAAATGGTTGGTTTTTGGTTATGTGAATTTTCCCACAATTTAAAAGGAAGGAAGGGATGATGGAAGGAAGAGAAGAGGGAGGAGTGGAAGGAAGGAAGAGGACAGAAACATTCAGACTAATTAAGCCAAAAGGGGTATCTATGGGAAGCAGCTGGGTGAGTCTCAGGAGATTCGGGGGCAGGGATCATGCAGGGGCCTAGATCAGGAGCTGCAAGGCCTGCCAGAGGGACAGGGCCAAATGTGTGTGTCCTGTGTGTCCCAGGGCCAAATGCTCTTTGGTCTCTGCCTCTTTGTGCAAATCGGCTTTCTTCTCTCCTGTACTCTGGCTTTTCCTGCATCTCCATATGTGCAGTATCACAGTCCCCAGAAAGCCTCTGGGCAGAGAGGAATTTTAGGCTGAGGCCCCACTCCAAGTTGGCCCAATTTGGGTCAAGATGTGTACCCTGATCTAGTGACCGGTGGCTGGGAGGAGCAGCAGGGACCACTTGCGTCACCACTGACTCTGAAATCTCCTGAGAACAGGTCAAAGGAGGCCATTTCTGGCCTCCTTTAAGCAATGAGGATTTAAAGTCCAGGAGTTTGTGATAATTTGGGCCAGATTATCTTTTTCAGTTACTCCAGGAAGACATAAAAAGCTGCCTGGTGTTTCTGGGTTGATTACCAGTTTATAGACACCTGTACAGTCAAAGCCCAAGAAGGGCTGATGGGTGGTGGGGATATGGGTGTCCAGCAATGTGGGTGGTTTAATGTAATTTTCACCTGTCTTTCTCATTTTCTTTGCTGTAGGACAATGAAGTCCCCGAAGTTACTAGAAGTCGTAGTCCGGGCCCCACACAAATGGATGGACCACTTACTATTCCCCTTGAGAGGCCTCCCCGGGTGCCTCCTCGAGCTGCCTCCCAGAGGTAACATTGAAGCTGATATGAAATATCAGGGAAGGGTAGGATTCAGGGGACAGAGCTACCTGGAATGCCAACATTTTCAGCGTGGGCTTTTCATTAACTTAGGTGATAACTTTATTTAGTTGCAGATACTTTAAGTAGCAAATGTACTACTTCATAAATGAAATTCATTGACAGATGTCAACTCTTAAAATAAAGTCCATGTTTGGCTAGAATCCAAGTCCTTAATATTGAACTCGCTTGACTGTATTGTGGGGACAGTGTCTTTGGGAACAGGAGATAAGAAGGACTTGGAAATGAAATGAAGGAGGAAGCAGACTGGCCTGTTAAGTGTGCACATGGCTCCGGAGCTACCCTCCTGGGGCCAGGTGTCCAGCTGATGAATTCAGTACTTGGATGAATTTTTGCACTTTTATGTGGCTCAATATTCTTTTCTATAAAATGTGGTCACTATCAGAAGTCTCTCACTGAGTTATAAGGATCGAGTTCATGGCCTATGTTAAGAGTTCAAAAATATGAATGGTATATCTTATGCAGAAGAGCAAACACCCGGAGATTTGAAGATGAGCATTAGCATAAAGAGTGTGACTAATATACTAGGCTCTGATGTATGTCTTTATGCATTTGGTACTGGACCTCTGGTAGGAATCTTCTTATAGTCTTTGTGGAGTAACAGAAAAAGTGGTCAAAGCTAGCTAGTGTGTCCACCGATACAGAAAGGAGCCATTGGGAATAAAAGCCTTTAATTGTATTAGGAGTTTAATTCTTTGATGTTTAAAATATAATATGCTAGGTGCAGGGGATAAGAAAGGAGGAACCCCCCCACATACACACACACAAACCCAGGATGTTTTTGTACATTCTGAAACTTTAACATAAAGCTCATTAGTGGAATTTGTAAGGAAGTGTAACCAGGAGGCTTTTCTTCTGGTTTTCTGAAAAGAGAGACCAATTTTGTGCTTTTCCATTTCTCCTTTGCTATTTACCACTTTTGCATGTGCTCCACCAACATTTATGAACTGACACCTGCCTCTCAAACATCCTACGGCCCCAAGCCGCACCACATTCGACAGGCATATTTCCTGGTGTGGACCAGAGGGCACATATTAGAATATCACCACTCTACAAGGAACCTGAGTGCTAATCTAGTCCAGTCTCTTGAATTTGCATTATGTTCTACTGGTTGAAAATTAGCTGGTGATTGTGGAGGCACCTTATTAAGAGCCATTATGGTAATAAATGCCATTATTTATTGTGGCAGGTTTTATATCAAACACAGTAGATACATTATCTTGTTTAATTATCTCCACAACCCTAAGAGATGGATATTTAATGTTATCACATTTTGCAGATGCAGAAACTGGGGCTTGAAGTTGGGTGGAGACTTGGTCTGTGTGACATACCTGAGTATAGCTGACTCTGGAACAGTTTTTTTTAGGGGGAGGGGGTAATAGGGGGTTGAACTCAGGGGCACTTGACCACTGAGCCACATCCACAACCCTGTTTTGTATTTTATTTAGAGACAGAGTCTCATTGAGTTGCTTAGTGCCTTGCTTTTGCTGAGGTTACTGAACTCATGATCCTCCTGCTTCAGCCTCCCAAGTTGCTGGGATTACAGATGTGTGCTAACACACCCAGTTTAGGACACAGTTTTTTAGTCACTGTGTCAAGAAAGTCTCCATGTCAGAGGAGGAGACCCAAGATCCAAAACCTTTTATTCCTGAAGGCTGAGGACTTTGGGGGCAGTTGTCTAATTGTGTTAAAACAAAAGAGTTGGGCTGGGGTTGTGGCTCAGTGGTAGAGCACTTGCCTAGCATGTGTGAAGTCCTGGGTTGGATCCTTAGCACCACATATAAATAAATAAAATAAAGGTATTGTGTCCATCTACAACTTAAAAGAGAGAGGCGGGGGGGGGAAAGAGTTGTCGAGCTTGAAACTATAGCTATAAAAGATTTTGTAGGATTTTGTTTATGGAAGAGAAAAAGAGAGTGACCAAGGTTCCAGAAACTAGAGACTGGAAACTGGGATGCACTTAAATACCTAAAAAGTCATGGCAGATGAATTATATTTGGGGAGTTTGGAAGAATGTTGTGAAAACGATGGGAGGAAAAGGGGAAAAATACTCTTTGTTAAAGAGACAGCATTTGCAAAGAAACCTGTAATTGATGGAAGTTGGGGTTTCCACACATTTTTTTGGTGTGAAATAACATTTTCAAATATGCAATTGTATTGTAAGCATGTATTTTCATAATAAAATGAGGCAAACTTTGAGCAGGGAATAAAGTGAGCTCCTCTCCTGAATGGCTTGGATGACTGACCTGCTGGCAGGCTGCAGAGGCTGACTGTGGGTCCCCATCTCACTCTCAGATCTGGGAATGGGCGACTGCTCTCAGCCCTTGTTCTCCTGAACCACCATTCCCACTCAAGCTGCACTGTCCGGTACAGCCTTGATCCCACACTATCCCAGATCTGGTCCAATCCTGGGCTCACTCCACGTTTTCTCCCCAGAACCTGAATTGCCTTCAGCAGATAGCCTCCATACCTCCATTGTCATCTCCATCTTTATCTCCTGATGTTGACTGGGGATCTTCACCTAGATGCCCCACAGGGATGTCAGATACTGCCTGTGCAAAACTGAGCTCACCAGCCTACCAACCATTCTGGGCCCAAGCTGCCTCCTTCTCATGCATTCCCAGTCTGGGATTGTGGTGTCATTCTTTCTCTTCTCTAAGCCCCAAACCCAAGAGTCCTCCTCGAGATTCCCCACTCCAGACTTTGCCCATTCTGCTACTCTGTCAGCTCTCAGAGCCACCCCCTCCTTCCCATCTGCCAGTGCCTAAGTTCATCTTGTAGGCCCACACCTACCTCCCTGCCTCTCGTCAGTCCCTCCTCCACATGCAACCAGCATGCACTTTCTAGAACAGAAATAGCTGATGATGTCATTTCCTGGCTTAAGAGCCTTCGGATTTAAGTCTGTGTATTAAGTCCCATTCCTCTCCTATATTCACCTATGCTCCAACCCATTAGGAAATCTGTGTTATTTTGTACTGTTTTCTTTCTTCAATCTGTTCCTTTTGCCTGGGAAGCTGTCTTTCTAGTCCCTTCCAGTCTCTGCTTATACATTCTTTAGGACTCAGTCCAAACATTACCTCTTCTAGGAAGTCTTCCCTGATGTTTCCATGCAGAGTGTTTTTACTTTCGTTTCCCCAAATACTTCTATTCTAATCCACATTGCAACCCTTATTACATCCCTGTCTCCTCAAGTGGATGGTGAACCTTGCAAGAGGAAAAACTACTTTTGATTTAATTTTTTAAATGTTTCCCCTGGTGCCTGACACAGGGGAAACTGGGATGCACTTAAATACCTAAAAATACACTGGCATGTATTAGGAACTTAGTAAATATTTATTGTGTAAATGGATGGACGGATTGTAACAGCTTGGTTTGGACTTCCTAAGCCCTTAAAACAGCCATCAAGCCACCCACCATGGTGCTGGTGGTTTGCAGACAGTAGAAGGAGCTTCTGTACTCACCTACTGTGAGTTCCCAGTACATTTATTTGAAGAGACAAAGAAAAGAAGGAAGATGGTGGTGAGGATTGCAGCAGGTGTGGTGTAACATTGCCTGGCATTTCCCTTGCTCCTTAGACCCCTTAGGGTGGGACAGTGTCAGCTCTGCATAGGTAATGTCCTGTCACAGTTGAGGGGAAAAAGGAAAACTTTCACTAAGTATTTCCCTTTTGTTTTGAACTTATTTGGCCATTCACTAGTGAGTTGCCATCACTAGCCAACACTTGGATTTAAGGAAAAGCCTGTGACCTATATGACCAGAACCTGCTTCTGGAGACCTCCTGCAGCCCCATGAGTTAATCCTTTAGTTTCTGACTGAACAAGGTCTGTGGAAATCCAACGAGGGACTGGAGAGGTCAGGAAGTGAGTGGACTTGGGACACAGCTACATATTAACTATTAGGGAAGTTAAAAATTATGTTAAATAGAGTAAATGACCACACAAAGGCATACCAGAAAGGATCCCTATTTTAAAAGAACATTAACCAACCTCAGGACTGAGTGCTGACGATGTGTGAACCAAAGTCTTCATAAGTGACCTGTCACCCTGAACAGGGAGGAAAAAGAGGCCAATGCCCACGTGTCTCAGATCAGTCAACTCCAACTTCAGCTTCCCAGTGTTCTGGAGAGGCAGGCTCTCCACAGACCACTCCCCCATTTGGATCTAGAACCTTTCTACCTCCCAGGTTCCAATATGTGTACAAGTCGCTTTCTCCCAGATGGGGTTTCCAGTCTGTTCCAGGAGTTGCTCATCAGAATGAAACACAGTAGATGAGTATGGAAGCTCTGCAAGCGTGATATGGCATGCTCGCAGGTCCACCCAACTGTGGCGTGTGGCAGCAGAACGAGAGAGAGGAATTGGGAGGGAAGTGTGTCTTGTAGAGGGAGATAAAGTACCAGTCTTCTGGGGAAAAGATCTTAGACTAACCTTTCATCCTCAGTGAAATTTTTAGCTTTACTTCTCAAGTGCCTACTCTTAGCCCCAAACTGTGCTATCTACTTCCAGTTGTCATTGCTATGTCACACATACTCTAATGTAGGTGTCATTAACTCTGTTTGCCAGATGAGAAGACAGTCTCAGAGAAGTTGAATTTGCATACACTAACACAGGTGTGCATAAATGTCTCCATTAGATGTTCCTGTATGTTCTTAGCTTCCCCTATCAAAACACTCAACAGAGTGTCTGAGTTGGGCTATTGTCTGTCTCATCTATACATTTACAGTATCTTAAGGGCCAAATCCATGCCCATTTTACTTGTTGCTACATACCACATGCAGGAATACATGCATGGTAGGCAAATGTTTGTAAAGAGAGGAAGGAAGGGAGGGAGGGAGGGAGGGAGGGAAGATGTTTGGGGAGGGAGGGTTTCTCAACCTTCATTGTTCTCTTATAACACACAGTTTATAGCGCAGGCTGGGGAGAATGGGAGCAGACCACCCTTTCACTTTCACTGGATAAAGTTCAGTTACTCAGCAACAAAAAACACAAAACCATCTATCTCAGGGAGCAGGGCAGGAAGAGGTCCTTCTGTGGTTATTCATTGCTACTTCTACCTTGTTCCTGAAGTGGCCATGCACTTCCCAGCTCCGTTTTCATTTCCTTGACCTACGTAAAACTAATATTCAGGAGACATTTAGTAAATATTTACTCATTGATTCATTCAGTCCTCGAGTATGCAACTCCCGGGTAGCACAGTTCAATTACAGCATCTGACAAAGCTCTCTTTCTGGACTTATTGACTTGCTTCCAAGAGAATTAAATATTGGTTTTACAGCACACATGTGGAAATGCCATTTGTAATCATTGAACCTATCTGTAAATAGACTCGCCCTGGTCTACCTGGAGTGTCATTTAGGACCTTACAAAAACCTTCCAGAATAACACGGAGAGAGGCTTTAGGAAAGCAAATGCAGAGTTGAAATAAGACTTAATGGTCCCACAGGAGGTGGTTCTGAGCAGCAGACTAAGTTCTCAATTCCTCTCTCAGCAGGCCTCCCTACCACACGTGGGCTCCTGCCTGCCTGACTATTTGAATCACTGGTGTTTTAAGATCTAGGTTTCATTATTATTTAGGTGTGGTAAGGTCAACATATCAGGAGAAAATGGCCACTGAAAAAACATAGTTCCCAAGAGCAGGGAACATGTCACAGCATGGCGGGGGGCGGGGGTGTGCTCACACCAAGAAGCACCAGAGTTGGTTGGGAAGCAGACAGAATGAAGGGAAGACTTGGGCAGGGGCTTTCATTATGGTTTCCATAGGAAAAAATGAGTGAGATAGGGTTGCTGATTTAGGATCGCTAGTGGGATCTGGAGCATTGGCTCTCCCTAATTATCTCATATATGACCCTGGGGAAAATCCAGATTGGATAATGGCCCCAAGGAAATGGTTGGATACGGGTGTGGATGAGGTGGTTTGTAATAAAAGTGTGCTTGGTGCTTGCAGATGGGTATCTTGTTTATGAATCAGTCAGGACCTGCTAACCCTGGAAAACAGTCCCTCCAAGGGGGACAAGACTCCAAGAGGGAAAAGCATCAGAAAATAAAAAATGTAGTTGATACAGGTGGTTACAGAAGGGACACTATTAAAATGTTTCAATGCTTGAGCCATGTCCTCCAGAGATTATGATGGGATGCATCTCGGATGGAACCTGGGAATTGGCATTGTTAAAAGCTCCACTGGTGATTCTAATGTGCAGCCAGGATTGTGAGCCACCGCTGGCATGCATGTCACTCAGACACTTTCAGGGTGGGTCCAGTTTCATTAATTGAGGGATCTGTCCTTTGTATATTACACAAAGTTTACCACAAATCATGGATGCCTAAGAGGTATTTAATCAGGTTACTTTTAAAATAGAGTTGCTTTATCTTTCATTTCAGACCTCCAGCCAGAGAGACCTTCCTTCCTCCTCCACCTGTTCCACCCAGAGGTCGCTGATTCCGTCTCCTAAGACCTGCCTTTTTAAGACTTGCAATTTCCAGCCTGTTAATGATGACTTCATGTTGAGTTTTCTGGCATGACTGCTGACTTTAAGATCCAGTCTCATTGCTGACATTGTTGCAACTCTGCTGGCTTGGGTTATCCTTGAAGAGGAATGAAGAAGTGAAAACCAAGGACTTGATTCACCATCGTCAAGTATTTTGATCTTCTTTCTTGTTTGCCAAAAGGATGAAGACTCAATCAGGACACTTACCTCAAATCTCTCATATCAGAAATCTAACGAGTGATCAGAAATGTACTTTATAAGTGATTATATGGCAGTGCACTTATATTAGTCCCTATGTATTTCCTAGTCCAGTCTAATTTCTAAAGGGAGTATAAGACTTTCAGTATTCAAGTAAGAAAAGAAGTGACCTAATTTAAAATAATTCTTCTACTTTCCTGTATGTTCAGGAGTGTGTTTGAGTGGTAGAACTAGTCATATACAAACAACCTGAAAAAGACTTTGGAAAAAAATTAATCCTAATTCTTCTTATACAGAAGGCAAATATAGGGTCCCCTACAAGTCTAGAACCAAGAGTGCTTGGTTGGTTAGAAGAAGAGGAAGGTTTAGAATCTGGGTCTGCTGATTCTAGGTTACTACACTCTCCATCCAAAAGGACAGTCCCTCTTTCCTTCAAGAAATGCCTAAATGTAGAAATTCACCAGCAACTGATTATTGGCATTCTAGAAGCTTTTCTCTTCCATATCTCCAAGGCATGGAACTACCAAGTAGCTCTTTCAGTTTAGAAATGTATATTTTCAAAACAGTGATGTTTGCCAGGGAACCACTGAAAGTGGTTAGAACCTGAAGCTTGGGATTCCAGGGAGCCCATTTCTTGTTCTCTTGTCTTCCTAAGTCTTAGTTCTGGCTATAAAGAGATAGGAAGAGCCTTGGCTTCCCCTCACCCCACACACACTGCTGAAGAGTCTAAAGAGGGAGAAAGAATCTAAAATAGTAATAGTTGTCTATTTTCTTCCAGACTTATTATTAAACCAGGCTTGGTAAATCTGTTTGTGCAGAGAAAGTAGAGACTTAAATATGTCATGAGTTTTGAGTCCCCATCAAACAAGTATACCTTTAAAGCTCACATCCTTAATGATGCTTAAACATTTAGTAAAATCAGTATCTTAACTGTTGCTTTAAAAATATCAGAAATCTGGTGGTTTCAGACCAGACCAGAGAATAGACTTATTCTCCAATCCCTCACAGATATATAAAAAACACATCATTAATGGGCCATTTAAATACAGTTTTATCAGACCTTTTTCTAATAATTAAAGGTTCTTTCTCAATCTCATTCTTCAGCACAGCAAACAAGAACTTTTATTGAAGTTAGGAGCTTCTGGGGGAGTCTTAGGTTTTGTTTGGTTTTGGTTTTGACATAAAATACAGTATTGGCCACACCATATTGAGAGTGTTTGCACCGATTATCTTGTGTAGCGCCTGGCACATGGTAGCCATTCTGTGAATGTGCCCTCAAAGGTCCCTTTGCTTTCTTTATCACTTCTTGGGGAGAAACAGAAGTATGTGAGGTAAAAAGAATAAGAAATTACAATATTGATACAGTTGTTCTTCCTGTTTTTTATAGACAGTCTTTTATCTAAAAAATATTTGATTTTGATAAGAGATACTTTTTAAATATTCAGTACCTCTAAATCTCTTTTTGAATGCCAAACAGTTTTTGTGCATACTCTGATGAATAAGCATGATTAGTAATATGGTAAAATCTATATCGGCCAATGGTGCTAGCATCACTGTGCAATATTTTATTATTTATTGCATTTTGTTCTTATATTAAAATAAGTAGAAGACACAAAATGAAAATGCTGATGAGAAGCCTGTGTCTCATGAATGTGGCCCACTTTAGACATGGTTAGAACTGATCAGAGGTACCCAGTCATAAGTGACAAGTCTTAGGCTCTCAGTGGATCCTCATTGAACATCCAAGCTGGTTAGCTGCATATAAAAGAAGGAAGTATTTAGATTAAAAAATGGTATTGTGTTATCAAAGAATTTTGCTAATGTTGAGGAGAAAATTTTATTTTCTAAAAAGAAAACTGCACATTATAACATAAACTTGTTTAATTTCCACATACTCAAAGCATTTGTATACCTTTTTAGGAATACATTATGTGACAAAACCATAGACTGTGAATATCATGAGGATCAGAAACTAAACTATAAGCAGTATCTAAGTAGACTGTTCCAGAGTATTCTCTGTGATGCTTTGGGAGACAGCTCTGCTTCCACCGTTCTTCTGCAAGATTTTACAGACTGGCTTAATAGAAAGGAAAGGAATTGGTCATATTCACTGCTATTACTTTTGCCCCTGTTTAGAAGGCAGACTGGCCTCCAATTACTAGGCCAGCACTGTTCCTTCTATCTTATGTTAAAAGCCAGGAGCAGATAACCCAACTAAATAAGCCATAAAGTATAAGACTGAGAGATTCTGAACAAGAGGTTGTGTTGCTGTCAAATAATTTAACTTGACTTATTTAATGATGTGAATAAACCCTTATGCTTTGCCATAATTACACAAAGTGATGGAATGTAGATGACTTTAATGAATATTTTTACAAGTCAAGTTACCCAACCCTCATTTTTTCCCTTTGCTTTGTTATTAACAAAAAAGATCCTAATCAGTCCAGTATCATTTTAATAGCTGGGATTTTTAGATACCTCTCCCATATTCCAGGAAGTAAAAGTTGTTTTTTCCTGCTTCTCCTTCAACGAATAGTGTGTACTTTTACAGCTGCATGGTGGAGGAAGACTAGTAATATTTATTTTTGAGAAAGACAAGTAGTTAATTTGGATAATTCTAAGATTTATCCTAAACATCAGTCCCTAATTTTAAGAAATCTGCTTATATAAATATTTTCTTTGATTGGATAAATAAATTTTGTTTGGTTCATTTCCAAGCAAGTTATTAAGAGTGTGAAATGGTCTTCATTCATTCCTGCTGGCCAGTTTCTGTGTTCACCAGGGTGGTAAAAGGAGGAGTGGGAGGTTGAAATGCATATTTTGAGATACAACTTGGAATTCATTTTCTCATAGAATCAGCAAAAAATAGACTTCTAGGCTAGCCCTCCAAAGCTCATTGAATCCCATGGTGTGGGAGAAGTGTCTTATTCATGGACATAGTATGAGCATGGTGTAGGGAAGAGAATGTGGGCTTGGAAGTCTGGAAGCCTAGTTTTTATTTTAGTCTGTTCCTAACTTGATGGCTTCACATGACTCACCTATGTGGCTCTGTGTTTTATCATCATAAAGTGGAGAGATATAAGTCCATGAAACTCTGTAAGCTCAAGTCTAAGGCAAAGGATGAGGAATCTCTCATTTTGAAGAAGCATGGAGATAGCCTTATTTAACTGGCAAAGATTTCCTTATTTAACTGGTGAGGATGTTGAGGATCAAACCAAGGTACTTACACATGGTCAGCAAGGTCTCTACCTCTGAGCTACATCCCCAGCCCAAGGATCTTTTTATTATGTGAATTCCGCTGTTGTGGCTTTCTGGATTATTTTACCTGTCATAAGCTCTTTAACCAAAACTGAGTCTTACTAAAATTACAAGTGGCTGTACAGCCATTTCACTGCCATTCCCTCCTTCCCTATTTTGGCATGAGGGAGTTCATTTATTTAGATGAAAAATCTGGTGGAATAAGATATATTGATGTTTTTTACTACCTACTTTGGCAAAACAACCCTAATTTTGATGGTGCTCCTGAGCCCCTTTTTTAGCTATGAAATCATCAGGTTCTAAGGATCTCTGAAGCCACACTTTATTTCCTCTAACCAGTTCCTTTATTTCCTATTCCTGTTTTCCACACTTGCTGCTATCAGACTTATTATCACCTGATGCCATTTATCAACATCATTTCCCTGGTAACCTACCAGAGTTCCTGACACATAGTAGAGGCTCAATAGCTAATGACCTTACAAGCCCTGCCCTCTATTATACTTTCCCAAATACACCACTAGTCTCCCCTTTTCTCATTGGTCATTGCTCTTAATGTTCACATAACATCTGTTGGCTACATATTGTGCACATCTTTTTTTGTACTATTATTCTTGTTCTCTGTTGTATGTAAAGTTTCCTGGTTTTAAGTCTATCTTTCTCAGATGAATACTTTATACTTTTTATTTATAATATTTATACTTTTTCTTGTGTCCTCTACAACTCCAAGCATTTGCCAGCCCAATTTCCCCCACAAAACCCAGCAAGAGCTATGGCTCAGATCTGTGGAAGCTGGTGATGGATGTTTAAGAAACTACTCATCCATCTTAATGCAGCACTTGCACTGCTTGTTCTTCAATTGCCCATCATCACTTCATTCAAAGGCTCTGTGATTATTCATTCACACAGCATTTACCAAACTTCCACTATGAGCAAGTCACCAGCTAGGTGCTTGGAAGATATACAAAGATGAATAAGATGCCTTCTCTCATTTCTATAGCAATTACTGATCTACGAGTCATACAGCAATTAATCTTGTACTGCCTTGTGATGTCTCTTATGCTATCTAGAAAGCATTCTTTAAATCCTGCTGTGCTATTTGACTTTTCACTTGTTAATGTCTTCACTCATTCATTCAGCAAATAGTTGTTGAATGTATATGATGTGTCCAGCACTATCCTAGTAGCTGGGGCAGATAGATAAATGAGTGGGTGTGCTGGTACATACCTACAATCCCATCTACTCAAGAGGCTGAGGCAGAAGGACTGAAAGTTTGAGTCCAGCCTGCACATCTTAGACAATGTTTCAAAATAAAATTTTAAAAGGGACTTGGGATGTGGTGCATGATTGCATACTATGTGCAAGTCTCTTCTGAGTTCAATCTTTAGTACAGGGTGGGAGGGGAGGTGGTAACAAAGACAAAGATCAACAAATAATAGTTCCTACCATCAAAAAAATGTCTGTCTATAGTACAGAAGAGGAAATGGAAATAGACCAGTAATTATGACATAATATGCCAAATGCTTCTAGAATCTCAAAGAGGGGATGCTCAATTTCCTAAGGGCATTATGCAAGGTCTCACTGAAGAGGTGATCATTCAACTAGGCCTAGAAGGGTAGTATCAAATGACAAGGCAAAGCAGAAGATTCTAGATTAAGAGAATATCCAAAACAAAGGCACAGACTATAAAGAACATGTTCTTCACATGGATGAAGAGACTGGTGGGAAATAAAGTTGGGGAGATGAATTAGCGTCTGATTGTGCAGGTGCATTTTAACAGACTATGGAAGTTGGACTTTATCCTTTAGCAAGAAACTCCTCCCTTCCCTGGTTACCTACACAGTCATGCACACTGTAAAAAACATGCTAACATTTACAGGCATGTACAAACTAGAACATTAACCACTTGTGGTTTGGGTCATAATCTTTCAGCTTGTTTTCTACAGGTAAACAAACATACTACCATTTAAAATAAAATCATGCTCTATTTTTTTCTTGATGTAAGTACCTGTTAGATACCAGTCCACGCCAGTCCAGGCAGGTAATATTTCACTTTTTAAAATGGCGTATAATTCATAATCCATTAGCAGAAAAAGACTGATTATGGGATCAGACTTCATAGTCTGGTCTTTCAGCAAGCCCACTTAATAAGCTTGTGCTTGTTAATGCCTCTGTAATGTGAACGTAGTAAAGGTACTTGTTGCATAGGATTTTTTGAGGATCGAATCAATATGTGAAGAGTTCAGAATAATGCCTGGCAGATGAAAACCTTAGTGGTGATTCCATAATTTATTCAATATTCAAGTAGTGTTTTAAGCAAGAGAGTGATATAACCTGGCTTCCTTTTAGAAAGATCACTCTGGTACCTTTGGTGAATGATCAACAGGGAAGGAAAAAGATTGGTGGCGGGGAGCTTATTGAGAGACTGTTGCAAAGAATGGCGATTTGGAGTATTAGCTGTTTACTGGCCGAGGAATGAGCAAACAAACTATAGAGATATTTTTAAGACACCAAATACTATGATTTGTTGACTACTGACGGCTGAGAAGAGACAACTACAAGTTCCCCATTTTTAGCTCGGAGGACAGTGTAGATAGAAGGCGGAGCCATATTCCTGTGTTCCCTTGACAGGTACTTTTTGAGTCCCTACTCCGGGTTTAGGTACAGAAAATAGGTAACAGGATCTCTGCTTTGAGAAGCTTAAGTTCCCAGAGGCATTTATGACTGAAGCTGGGAGACCAACAAATAATTGGACAATAAATGAACAGGAATTTCAGCCTAGCCCACAACTGATTGAATAGCAGAGGTCCAATAAATATTCAATGACTTTTAAACACATCTCCAATCCTGAAAAAGTTTAACAGTCTGCCCTATGATGATTATGGAGTCAGTGACTCATTCAAAGCGGTAGAGGAGAGCCCGGAATGAAAGGGTTATTTGAGCTGGTTCTCCAAGCTCTAGGAGCCGCAGGTCAGACGACCAGTCCCGTTTCACTGCCAGGGAGAATTACGCGTTTGGGCCAAGGTCACACAAGCCCTAGTGCCGAGGCGCGTCCGGGAGGTCCTGGCCGGGCCACCGCGAGGGGCCGGGGCCGAGGCCCGGCGGCGCCGGCGCAAGTGCCCGCGGCTCCCGGGCTCCAAGTTGTTGCCGGCGGGGCCGGCGCGCGGCCCGGCGGCGGTTGCGGGCCCGCGTCGCGAGGCACTTCCGGCGTGTGCCGGGGTGGCCGGATGACGTGGCTGAGTCAGAGGAAGAGGCTAAGGCCGGGGGGCGGAGGAGGCTCGGGAGCGGGCGGTGACGGCGACGGCGGAGGCAGCGGCTGGGCCCGGGCCCCGTGCGTCTGTCCGCGCCCCGTGGATGCGAATCGGCCGCGGCACAAGCGGCGGCGGCGGAGGAGTCGGTGGGCCGGCGCCGGGCCGGCGCGAGCGCGGAGGATGAGGCCGCTGCCGGGCGCTCCTGGCGTGGTGGCGGCCGCCGCGCTGTTGCTGCTACTGCTGCCCCGGGCCCGGGCGGACGAGCACGAACACACGGTGAGGCGCCCCGGAAGGCGCGGTCACCCCCACCCGCTTCCTCGGCCGCCGCCCCAGCGGGCTCCGCGCGGCCTGGAGGGTCGGGGGGCCCGGTGCAGCCCGGCGGCCGCCCGAGAGCTCCTTCCGGTCGGGCCTGGCTGAGCAGGAATCTCGGGAGCAGGGAGGAGGCATTTCCGTGCGCTCCCGGGACGGGGCTCCCCTCCCGAGTGTCTGGGCCTCCCATTACCGCTCCGACCTGGGTGGCGCCGCGCCCCCACGTCTGGGGGCCCGGGAGGACCCGACGGAGCCTGGGGAGTCTGTAGGTTCACTTTCCTGCGGGAGCTAGGCCTGCAGGCCGGAGTGTTCGGGGGTCGTGTCCCCGGGGAAGGGGCTGCTCTACGGCTGTGGGGAGCTACGACGATAGCAGAAGATGGATGCATCACAGTTACCCCTCATACAGGAAATACCCACCACTTATGATTCTCTCCAGCCTTCTTTTTTTCTTCCCCCTCTTCCTCCTGCCCAAACCGGATTAAAACCCCGGGGTGGGGACAGCGTTGATAAACTCGAGGTGAGAGCGGTTTACACGTGTGTATGCTCTCACCCCGTACGCACTCAATTGTGAGGCCTTTCTTGTAACTTTCTCCTCTTAAGTCCCCAGCAGCGGCTCCATCCCAGTGGTCTCCAACTTGGGCCACTTCTGATCATAAAGTTTCCCAGTCTAAGGCCTGGCCCCGGAACAATCTCTTGCATTTGGTCTAAAGTTGATTGGCGGTTTAATTGCATTTTCACATTAAAGCATGGATGTTAACAACTCTAGGAGTGGCTTTCACTTAGGACTGTAACTTGAGGGTTTTCAGAATGGTGGACGGGAGCAAGGCAGGAAACTCAGGTAAATGGAGAAGGTTGCTTGGTCAGAAATTGTTTTTATACCATTACCCATTAAGTTATGATTTTGCGTGAGAGTTTGTGTACATACTAAATTTTAAAAATTGGGGGAGTTTTCTGTCATTGCTGTTAGATGAGGAAGTGAAGTAATTCGTATCTATTTAATGGACCCGGTTTTAGGTTTTATCTGAAAATAGCAAAATTTTTCTCAAGTCTTTGAGTTAGCTGGACTCTTATTTTAGATAAAGAAGGCTCTAAATTTGGCTACTTTACCTTCAGGCACAGCCAGAATCGTCTTACCTGTATATGTAGAATTTTTTTTTTTTTTTTAAGAGACAAAAGTCCCTAATTGGTGACATATTTTTTGTGGTATCCCGTGCTTTTCACGTTAAGATAATTTTGTCTATCAAAATTAGTTTGGGATCATTGATTGCTTTCTATTTTCCACTGGGCATCCTTTTAGTTAGTGGTATTTTAAGGTTTTTCCAATTTTGTTGACACATAAGAAAAGTTATTATGTAAAACCCAGAACTCAACTATAGTTCTACCACGTACACATACAAACGTGAGAGTAGTAGTCTACTTTTCAATACTTGAGGAAGAAATTCTACTTTTTAATCTTGTTTCATAGGGCTGTAAATTGGTATAACTATTAATGAAACCATAGGGGCTGGGGATATAGTTCAGTTGGTAGAGTGCTTGCCTTGCATGCACAAGGCCCTGGGTTCAATCCCCAGCAACACACACACACACACACACACACACACACAAAATATAAGTTAGGGGAGTATAAAGGCTTTAGAATACTTTACAAATTTAAGAAGTAGATGCCAGTTTCAATGAAATTTTATTGCTAAATTGTCTTTTATGTTTTTATTAGTAAATACAAAATACTTGTGGAAAAGTTTTTGTTTTCTGCCCTAAAGAGAATATGGTATTTATGAAATAGTTATTGTACAAAAATTTAGAATCCATGTCATTTTATGTTTACATTACTCTTACTTGATTACCCATTATTACATACGAAGGCAAGAGTTATATGAAGAATAGCATTAAGATACAAACATAAATTTCAAATAAATGTCATTTTATTCCTGATGTTTGCTATTAGCCAAAATATTTTTCTAAGTTTCATGAAAATATTTCTTGAAAACTAGGAATTCACCTTATCCAGATTATAGTACTGGAAGAGGGCTATGATCAAGTGAACATTTTTTTTTTCCTTTCTACCAAGAAGACAGAAAGTAGCTAGTGAAGAGAGAATGGTACTGAGGAAGGAGGAGACAAATTGCCAAGGGAAGGTTGCTGAGTGTGTGTTTATTAATAAATACCTGTAGAATTGGATTATCAATTAAAGAACAGCTTTCAGAAGCTATAGAGCTTGCCCTTTAGATTAACTTTCAGTGAAGACTATTTGAGATAGAAATAAAACTAATGATTTTTATAGCAAAATGTGCTAGGTTCTCTTTTAAGTGCTTTACCCACATTAATTCATGTTGAACTTACATTAATAACTATGAATTGCATGATATTATGCCCTTTTTATAGATGAGGAAACCGAGGCCAGCATAGTTAGGTCACTTGCATGAGGCCACACCCAGTGTAGGAGTAGAGGTGGGATTTGACCCTGGGCATTCTGAGTTAATAGTAGGTACTCTCAACTGATATGCTTTAAAGCCCTTTGCCCTAACAATTGAACAATAAAATCCTTGGTATTAAATTGAGTAGTTCTGTATATTGATAGTATGTTTAAGTGCTTAAGGAAACATTTGGGTGAGTCTAGCTCTATAATGGGTTAGCATTAAAGAGGGATAGGGCTTAAATTCCTGGGCCACAGTGGATGCATGACCTGAGCAGTCACATGCTGGACTGTTCTTGTTTAATATGCTGCTGAAATTCTTATCTTTGAACAAAGAGTTTTGCATTTTTGTTTCGTTCTGGGCTCTACAAGTTATGTAGTTGGTCGTAACGGATAACTACTTCCTGCTGTTCCAAAAAATGCTTTTTTTGGCCTTTCTTACTGTACCTGCTGAATTAGGATTCAATTGATCATGGGACTCACAGTATTTTTTTATGTGCTTATTTTTCCAGAGTTTTTGTAATATTCTCAGAATGATGAAAATGAAGTATATACTTGTATATACACATCTAGACTATATAAAGACATGTTCATTTTAATTCTTGAATCAGAACTGAGTATGGTAGGTCAGTGGTAGAGTACTTGCTTAGCATGAGTGAGGCCCTGGGCTCAATCCCTAGCTCTTCATAAATAAGTAAATAAATAGAAGTTGAATCATATATGGATTATAGGATATATTTTTTGAAATCAAAAGGCTCCTAATTAGTGATTATAAGGGTTATTAAAAGGTCTCTTGAGAGTAAGTGAAAAGTAGGTGTGTAGGGTTGATTACACTCCTCTCTTGGTTGAAGCACAAGGAAGCATCTGGAATTAAATGATAACATATCCTAAGATTCCAAATGATTCTATTAAAAACTATTTCAAATTGAAACTCGGAATTTTAGAACTGGAAAGACTGGAAATCATTTCATCCAAACTTACTTTACAAATTGCCTATAGAGCCCCAATGACTGGCTCAAGAGAGAATTGGGGATTCTGGGCTTTCTGATCCCTAGGCTTTCCTTTTTCTACCTGTCTATATATCTGATTTTCATAACAGCAATATGGAAATATGCCAACACTAAAACACCAATAATCCAGGGTAAAGAAATCTTAAGAGCATTTGTACTTGGAGGTTTGCATTGTAGCTTTGGATTTTTGTTGTCATTTCTCAGTGCTTTGGATTAGCCTTGCATTTTTATGAGTTTATTTACATGATCACAAAGTCACCCCCCCCTTGCCCTGCTCCAGTCTGTTAGATATCCCAAGCACTGTGCTCTGCATAACTAGTAATGTTTTTTAAATTTGTTTTTATTACATACACATGACAGTAGAATATATTTTGACATTTTATACATATAACTTCCTATTCTTCTGGTTGTATATGATGTGAAATCGCATCCGTCGTGTATTCTTACATACACATAGGAAAGTAATGTCCGATTCGTTTTTACTATCTTTCCTATTCCCATTCCCCCTCCCTTCCCTTAACTAGTAATATTTGACAGTGCTTTGCTGTGTGACTTGAGTAATTAGGGAGCTACTAGGGACAAGGATTTGCAATATTTGAAGCATGAAACTGTTGCTTAAGGCACAGTGAACAAACCCAGGCCATTGTTAGTTTAAAGTACATCATCTTGGGTATGACTCTTATGGTTTAAGTGTCCCTACCTAGGCCCAAATCCCATTTCGTTGTGGCCCCTTGTTCTGGTAATGTTGGGACATGTAATGTTGGAAGCACCCCATCTGTGCCTGGGATAGCTTGCTTGGCTTCTGTTGTAAACTGTGTTGTACCACTGCATGATTTGAAAAAAGTTGTTTACTTTGGCAACTTTTCTTCTTTGTTGGGCGTATAGGACCTCTTGAAACTTATTTGAAGATTTATAAAGGGAATAAAATATTTACTACAGGTGAGTTTGTGAGTGCTGTAATGCAGGTTTAGTTTTTAGGAAATGCCATAATCATTCCCCTATTTTCAGTGGCAGTCAGCGATAGACTAAACGTTTATTTAAGTACAAAATTATTTTGAGAGAGAACAGTTTATCTCAAGAGACTATTCAAAAATATACTTCTAATTTGATTGTATTAGAATTCAGATGTGTATTTGAAATAGTTGAAAAACTTTGAAATTATGACTTCTAAAGTATTCTCAAAACTGAATTTTGCTTTCTCTGATACGTATTTAAAGTAAATATGTCCCTTTCCCATGAAAATGGAAGATAGTATTTGGGTGGTTAGTCTTGGCTCTCTGTATCTTGCTGGTCAGTATAAATTCTAATTTCCTAATTCGTATTTTTCAAAGAGTATGTCAGCAACATTGTCTACTAAAGTATAAGTAGATTCTCTTTAGGTACTAGAGATTCAACCCAGGGTGCTTTACCACTGAGCCATGTCCCCACCCCTTTTTATTTTTTATTTTGAGACAGGTTTTGCTGAGTGGCTTAGGGCTGTGCCAAGTTGCTGAGGACGGCTTTGAACTTGTGATCCTCCTGCCTTAGCCTCCTGAGTTGTTGGGAATACAGGCATGAGCTACCATGCCTGGCACAAATAGATTCTTAAGATTTTTTCCCCCTTTAGGGCAGATTAAAAGCTCAAATGGAACAGTTCACTATTCAGTGTCATCTTTATTGTCATCTTTATTTGCTTCATACACTTTTTCATATTTCCTTGATTTTGTTTTTGCCCTTTGATTAATGAAGTTCACTAGGAGTTAGCAAAAGCATTCCTAAACTGATAAACTTGGTACTGCTTCGTTATGTATTCTTGGACAAATTATTTAACATCTATTTTTTTTTTTTGTTTTTGTTTTTAGTCTGTAAAATGAGGGAAATAATAGGACTTATCTTACAGAAATTTGAGAAGATTAAATGTTCATGTAAAGACCTTACAACATTAGATGAACCTATGAAGTGTTGCTGACGAGATTTTGTTGCCCAAACTATTGCGGTCATGTTATGTTATGTTAGGCATTGGTCAGCATAGCTTCACATGGGGATATGAGAAAGGAAGACTTGAGCAGTTCCGAAGATTAAGTGGAATTTGACCAAGCGAAGAAAAGAGGGCATTGTAAATTTGGGGGAATTACAAAAGAAACAAGGTGAAGCATAAAAGGAAAGGAAGACAGTGTTGTAACTGTTTTGGCTGGAGTGGACAGTTCATAAATTGAGTATAACAGTGAAATTCTTCTGGGGGTTGGAAACTGAGTAGGTGAAGAATGCAGGTACCTGAACTGGTCTGCTTTCATGTGGCCAGTTTCCCCTGAAGCCTTAGATGACAGGAATTATTGCCATCCATGCTCAGAGGTTTCCATATCCATGCTGTGCTTACTTGCCATTCCCCCCCCCCCCCCCCCCCCGCTACATTTTTCAGGTAAGTTATAAAACTCCATCTTGCTCAGTGTCATTGGCAAGTCTGAAGTTTTTCCAAGGAAAATTATTTTAAAAGAGCTTGATAGGATTTCCTGGAATTTTGAAAAGGAATTAGATTAGCCTTTCTACCATAGGTTCCTAAGAAATAGGTTGGTCAGGAAGGAGCCCTATTTAGTGATCAGGGTTGTGGGGGCTGAGGGACTTTGTCTACAGCTTTAGGGAAAGAAAATTTAAAAAATAAAATTTTTCTTAAAAAGCTATGTGAAGTTTTCCTTTTTATATTTTCTAACTTCAAGATATTTTAGAACATATTTTCTCTCTGGAGAAAGAACTCTTGTCCTTGGCTTGGGAGCATTTATTTTTTAGGGACAATCAAGATCTGAGATGAAAAGTAAATGTTTAAATTCATTGTGTTTGACCGTAGTCTGTGTGAAAAGGAGAAATAGAAAAGAAGCATAATTTTTGCCTTAATATTTACCCTTAGGCCCTGAATTTGTTTCAGTCCTTTTCCCAGAAAGATCCTTAGACTACAAGGCTGTGTAAGTTTTGTTATAATACTTGCATTGTGTCATCACACCTCTACCGGCCTATTAAGATTTTTTGGTGTTTAAAATGAGTAACTTAAGAATGTGTAGTGTAATACACCCTGCAGCCCTTAGATTACTTTAATCCTGTGTCTCAGTTTGTATAAAATAAATGAATGCTATATTTTAAAGAAATATTTGTTTAAAGTTTTTTTTATTTTTTAAAGGAACATGTACATCGATTTACAGAAAAAGTGTCTTTGTATTATTTTCCAAGTTATATAATATTTCTACAAATTCAGAGAATTAATGGCAAGGATCTCATTAATGGGTACTCTCATTCAATGTCTAATCTCTAGTACACTTTTCTTGTTTCTCATTTCTCTAAAGTACTGTTGGTGCACCTACCAGTCAGTGTATATGCTTCAAGCTTTTATTAAGTTGCCAGTAAACTTTACATTTTAGTATTTCTTCAAAATTTTCCCATTTTATTTATTAAATACTTATGTACATTGTACTGTGCGGGGAGAGCATTTTGTGTTGTTGAACAGATTTTATTTCTAATATCAGCTCCGGTTAGTTAGTAGTGGCTGGCTTAGAGCATGGTTTTGAGAAGAATTCTGAGGCTGTATATATATTTAGCAGAAAGGAGTACTTGGACTGATAAGTGCTCAAAGATCATGAGCATTGGTTGGAAAAGTGGAGACATATATTATCAATCCTCACAAAATTAAAAGAAGAATGAAGAATGGGGGTGTATGAATATATTAACATTCACATCTTTGATTCCTTACTTTACGCATGAAGATTATATACACTTTTTTGTACTCACTTGAAGCTATTTATTTTTCTATATTGTTACCCATTTTGACCCTTCTCTGCCAAAGCAGAATTAATCATTGCTACAGTAGTTCTTTATTACCTTAATTATAACACTTATTGCTCCAATGTTAATCATTTGCTTTTTTGGCTCCACAGTGGATTATGAACTTCTTAAGGGAAAGGAGAATATTTACTTTTATATCCTTTTTGTGTGTGTGTGTGTGTGTGTGTGTGTGTGTGTGTGGTGTGCTGGGGATTGAACCCATGGCCTAGTGCATGTGAGACAAGCACTCTCCAGCTGAGCTATATCCCTAGCTCTACTTTTATATCCTTAATGCCTAAAACTTGCTTGGTCCATATTTCACATGTTTGAAAAGTGAGACTGTTTGCTCTTTCCTTGATGACCTGGATGATGTCTTACATGAACAGTGACACATTTATTATGTTTGGAGATGATGAAATTGGAGTCTTAGGGTGGTAGTGATGATGTGAATCAAAATGAGGAGGCAAATGCCTTGGGTAAGAGTAGGCAAGTTAATGTTTTTTTTCTGGAATGCAGAAGATCTTGAGGTTTGAGTGTCCTAGTCTTAGAGAATGATAGTACCAGTAGGAAAATAAGTTGAGGAGAGTAGATTCAGGTAGGATGAATTTAGGAAGACAGGAGATAAAGGTTTCATAGTGGACTCATTGGGTAGCTTTCTTTATTGCATGCTCCATAGCAGCCTTCCTTATTATAATTGCTTGTTCAATGTCTGTCTTTCCCTTTAGACATCAGTAGAGCAAGGAACACATTCAAAGGTAAACCCTCGGTTATAGACACAGTTGTTGGCACGTGCTGGGCACTCAGTAAATAATTGTTCAGTGGACAACTAATGCACTATTAACTTAAATTATAATATTGTCAGTTAATATTTCTAATTACAAGTACTGGTTTTGAAATTACCCTGGTAATCTGTTTTCACAGAATCATGTTTTAGTCAACTTTTTGTTGCTATGATTAAAATACCAGACAAGAATAATGTAGAGGAGGAAAAGTTTTTCACTGCTCACAGTTTAGAGGTCTCAGTCTGTATAGACAGTGGAATCCATAGCTCTGGGACCAAGGTAAGGCAAAACATCGTAGTGAAAAAGTGTGATAGAGGAAAGTAGTTCATGATATGGCAAGCAGGAAGCAGGGGGGGAGGGGAGGGAGGAGGAGGGAGGCAGGGAGAAGGAGGGAGAGAGAAGGAGAGGGAGGGAAGGGTGGTGGGAGGGAGGGAGGGAGGGAGGGAGAGAGAGAGAGCCAGCTATAGCAAGCACACTTGCATGCACTCCACTTACCAGGGACAAAATACAAACTCAGACTTACCACCACACCATACCTGCTTACAGTTACCACTCAGTTTATCCATATCCATGGATTAACCCACGGATTAGGTCACAACTCATAATCTAATCATTTTACCTCTGGGCATTCTTGCATTGTTCACACATGAGCTTTTGGGAACACCTCATATCTAAAACACATAACATTAGGATTTTAAACTTGTAAGCATCTTATAAATCTTGGGCAGACCCCACAGAACCTGGGAAGGTGAAGTCAGCTACCCCAGATCTTTGAACTGCTATCTCTATTTAGCAGTAGTTTTTTCCTTTGGTATTGGGAATTGAACCCAGGGGTACTCTATCACTGCATTACATACATACCCAGCCCTTTTTTTTGTTGTTTTATTTTGAGACAATTTAAGTTTTCTCTCAAACCTGAGACATCCTGTCTCAGGCTCCTTAGTAGCTGGGATTATAGGTTTGTGCCAGCTATATGTAGTATTCACTGATGGGTAAAACCATAATTATTCAAAGAAATATGCATATGTTTTTCAGGCTGATAACAGATGGCATGATGACTTGAATGGACTTGGGGTTTCATAGTATGGCTTTTCTTCCTTTTAGTTATTTTTCTCCTTTTAATGCTTTGACTAGTGGTTGTGTGAAAGACTAGAAGGGAGAGGAGGTTTTATCTATGTGCGCTGGCAACTTTAGTTTTTGGGGGGTATATGATGATGAGCATAAGGTTCTGGATAAACTGTTGGTTTTGGTTCCTCCTCCCTTGTCCATGTTAACCTGGTGAATTATATTGGTTCAGTGTTTACTGTTCTTTAATAGTATAAATAGTAATTATAAACATACTCTTCTGAGCTATTGGACTTCATTTAAAACTATCTTCTGTAAAACGAAGTTTGGAAAAGGTGGATCCTGAGACCACAATGAGAGCTTTTTTTTTTTTTTTTTTGTAGACGGACACAATACCTTTATTTTGTTTATTTATTTTTATGTGGGACTGAGGATTGAACCCAGTGCCCCACCCATGCTAGGCAAGTGCTCAAATACTGAGCTATAGCCCCAGCCCAATAGGGTATATTTTTGATATTTAAGTGTGGACATTGATTATGAGATTGAAATAAGCTTCCAGTATTCTAGTTTCCTGAACACCAAAAGTATACTTTTATTTGGAACAGATAACAGATATACCCTTAATTTGAATTAGATTTAAATATATACATATACACATACATACATGTAAATATATATATAAAATTTGCTTTTCTTGTTTCAGTATCAAGATAAAGAAGAAGTTGTCTTATGGATGAATACTGTTGGGCCCTACCATAATCGCCAAGAAACATATAAGTACTTTTCACTTCCGTTCTGTGTGGGGTCAAAAAAAAGTATCAGTCATTACCATGAAACTCTGGGAGAAGCACTTCAAGGAGTTGAATTGGAATTTAGTGGTCTGGATATTAAATTTAAAGGTAAGTAAACCTTAGTAGTCCCTATGATATGAGTTAGACTATAGACCAGAACTTCTTAACTTTGGACCTATTGACATTGGGGCCAGATAATTTTGTGTAGAACTATCATGTACATTGTAGGATGCTTAGCAGAATAAATTAGTAATAAAAATTATGTTTTCCTGACTTTTTCTGAAAAATTTTTCTAGTAAACCCTCTAGTGATTAGACATGTGGGTGGGGAAGGCCTTCATAGATTCATAATAAAGTAATTTCTGGAGGTATGAGACTGTAATGGGATATGTGGTTACTTAAATAATTTTATGTAAATTCTTAAATTCAGACTTGTACCATTGACTTATTGACTTATTGTGTATTTATCAGTGTTGTATTAATTTACCTTCTCAACACCTAAAGGATATTTAAATTATGAGTCAAAAGATTTGTTATACTTGGTAAAAAAAAAAAAAAGTCATCCTTAGCTGTTTATTATTGTAGTTACCTGTTTATTTGGTCCTTTGAGTGTGTTTATACTTTGTTTTTCTCTGTGAAGTTTGTCAGAGTATATTTCCTGCATAGGCAATTTTTGTGTTCTGAACTAAAGCTTGAGTAATTGAATATTTGCAGGATCTTTAATTGGGTGTCTTGCTTTTTTGAATAGGGTATGGGTTTTGTAATCAGGAACTTTGAATTTTAATTCCATTTATTTTACTATATTGATTTTAATAAAGTTTTTTTTTTTTTTTTTTTTTTTTTTTGGTGCTGGGGGTCGACCCCAGGGTCTTGTGCATGCAAGGCAAGCACTCTACTGAGCCTCAATTTAAGTTCTAAATTTAAGCCATAGTAGTGTGGCCTATAATTTTTTGTGAATTATTATAAACATGCCCCATGGCTTGTATTTTAATTTAGGTAATTTAAATATTTAATCACAAATTAGGAGGAAATTCAAGCTAGAATATGTAATCTTTGAAAACCTGAATACTATATTTATCTCTTTTTTCATTTTTCATATTTGATAGACATTTCTAGTTTGTTAGAAAGGTACCAGCAAGAGAGAATAGGCGGAATCCTAGAATCCTACTTTGCTAATATGATTTCATCAATTAAAAAAAAAATTCTTGCCTATACTTGAATTGAAGAGTACTGTCGATTCAGCAGTCTTAACCTTTCTTCTTTATTAGTTCCTTGAGACTGAGATGGAGAGATTGTTTAAATAGAGGCAGATAGCCCTCATGGTCTAGAAAAGTGGAATTTATTTTCTTTTCAGATTAAGCTAAGCACCTTTAGACTGAAAGAAGAGCTAGCCAGGTGTTGTTCCCTGATTGTTCCCTGTTCCTTGGAATCTTGTCCGCTCTGCAGTGAGTCAAGTGGTCTAGATGAAATAGTAAATATTGATTAGATTTCTCTTTCCCCTCTCCTGTAAATTTTGTCTTCTCTGTTCAAGGACAAAATTGATCATGCTTTGAAATGATTCTGGTTGTTACTTATAGTATCAAAAAATTTTAATGTAATGATGACCCTTGGAGATTGTATCAGCCAGTTCCCTCTCACAGAAGCCCAGGGATGAAGGGATTTTCTTGGGGTATATCATATATACTAATAATGTAACAGAAACTAGAACATCCTATCTCTGAATGAAATACAGAAATATTTATATTGTTAATTTTTCATCCCTTAAATATTTGATATTTGAAGATTCTTAAGAAGGCATATTCAGATATAATAAAATTTTGGAAATATTTTGAAACTAGAATAAGCCATATGCACACATGCATATATGCATATGTATGCCCCACATGCGTGCGCGGGTGCACACGCGCGCGCGCACACACAAACACACACACTTTTTTTTAGTCTAGCAGATTTTGTCAGGCTAGATGGATTGGTATCATTTTGTAAAATGAAGGTCACTAGAGAGACTATTTTAAGGAACTAATGATAGTCTAGGTCTAATGTAGGATGCCTCTCAAAATTTTACAGCTTTTTTTCTTATATGTTAGTTCTAGACAAAAATGCTAATTGAGACCATTTAGAGAAAATCCATTAATTATAGAAGGGCAGACTTAAATTAGGCATCTTTGAACCAGGCCTGAATTTATTATCCTCTAATTTTACAGGGTATGTTTTAGAACCTTACCATTACAGAGTAGAAAAAACATGTGCTTTAGGGTCAGAGAGATTGGTGCATCCCAGCTCTGCTTCTACTCACCTGTGTGGTTGGAGGCACATTATTTAGCTCTTTTGGGAAATTATATCTATTTGGTAGAATTGTTGTTACATTTAAGTGAGCTAATTCATTTAACAAAGTGCCTGGTATATAGTTTTATGTTCAGGAATTGGTAGAGATGGTAATTGCTATCATTACTAATTGCATATAGTATGGGTCTGTAGTTCCAACTTAATTTTGCCAGTAATTATGAAACATTAAAGTTGATTGATAATAGGATTTGATTATAAGCTGTTGTGCTAGCCTGTTGGTTCTGCCAGGGTAGGGACAGTGCATTCTTGTTCACCGCTCATCTCCAGCGATTTAAGAGAAAGTAAGCTTGCTTTATTTATTTTTTTATTTATGATACTGAGAATTGAACCCAGAGTTGCTTTACCACTGATCTATATATCCCCAACTCTTTTTAATTTATTTTTTATTTTGAGACAGGGTCTTTGCTAAGAATCTCCCTAAATTGACGAGGCTAGTCTTGACCTTTCAATCCTCCTGCTTCAGCTTCTTGAATTGCCAGAATTACAGGTGTGAGCCATCATACCCGGTTTAAGAGACAGTAAGGTCTATTTTTTTTTTGGTACCAGGGATTGAACTCAAGATACTTGAGACCATTTAGAGAAAATACATTAATTATAGAAGGGCAGACATCCCCAGCCCTATTTTGTATTTTATTTAGAGATAAGGTCTCAGTGAGTTGCTTAGCACCTCACTTTTGCTGAAGCTGGCTTTGAACTTGTGTTCCTCTTATCTCAAGCCACCTGAGCCTCTGGGATTACAAGCATGTGTCACCACACCCGGTGAAATAGTAAGGGCTTAATAAATTGTCTTGAACCGGGGTGGTTTGTACCTACTTCTTACAATAATTGGTTCATTTTAATTATTAATTGATCCGGAATAATAAATTTTGGGGGGGCATACTGGGGGTTGAACCCAAGGGCACTTAACCACTGAACCACATCTCTATCCCCTTTTTAAATTTTAGAGAGTCTTGCTACATTGTTTAGGGCCTTGCTAAATTGCTGAGGCTGGCCTTGAACTTGGGATCTTCTTTCCTCAGCCTCCTGAGTTGCTGGGATTACAGGCATGTGCCACCATGTCCAGCTGGAATAATAATTCTTAACCAGGTGAAGTCACTGCACAGCCCTTCTATTGAGAATCCTATAGTATAATGAAGAATGTTAATTGTTGTCAGTCAGTTATTGTGCTAGCCTGTTGGTTCTGTCAGGGTAGGGATAGTACATTCTTGTTCACCACTCATCTTAAATAGGTGATTTATAGAGGATTCCTTTCTGTTTTTAGTTGATCTTCCCTTAATTTTCTCTTCTTTGAATATCTTAACTTTGTAGAGGGAAGAAGTTATTCTACAGTATTTCTTCTTATCTAAAGTGAATTGCTAAGTTGAGAGTACTGCAAATAGGGAAAAATATCAAAGATTGCTTAAAGCCTTATGTACTTCTAGTTCAATGATTCTGTCTTGGCTATTCTGATCCTTACTATGCAGAATTTCCACCCAGATATCTGCTTGGGTGGTATAGAATTGATTGCCAAAGGATAGAGAAGAGGTCTTCGGGGTGCAAGACATGCCAGGCCCTCTAATTCAGCAGCAAGATTTACCTAAGGTCATCCTCACTTTGTTTTCAGTTCATAACTTCCACTGTTCCTGCTCAATCCTGTTTCTGTAGGATTTTTTAAAGCCTCTAGAAATTCTCTAGAGGAAGGTCTGCCTCTGTTCTACCACAGAGAATAGAGGGTATTTATCTTGTTGTTTGGTGGGTGGTGGGTGGAGACGGAGACTTGAGCATCCTACCTCTTCATATACACATGGGTATCTGTATGCAGTCCCCTGTGTGGTCAGCTTTACATCTGTTCCCCACCTTTCAAGGTCTGTGGTATCTCCGCCTTGAGTGTCTTTTGAGTTCTGATACCTTTCTCCTCCCTTTGTCTAGGGATCAGTGTCAACCAAAGTGTTTTAGCCAACCAAATAATTTGAATCTGGAACTTGTCAATTTTTTATTAGTGATTCTTTGAAACCTTGTGTCAACTGCAAATTTGTTAACTGTGGCCTTTTAATTAATTTATTTATTTTTATTTTAAGACTTAAATTACTAATATAATTGCTTTATAATTTTAGGACTTTTCTTCAGCTTAGATTTTTTTGCATTTATTTTTAGGTTTCTTTATTTATAAATAAAGGGGGACTACATGCAGGTGGGATGCTGTGTATTAGGTGTATATGACAATAGAATGCATTTTGGTTCATTGTACACCATTGTAGCACAACTTTTTATTTCTTTGGTTGTACATGATGTAGCATACATGTACCTAGAGTAATGTCCATCTCATTCCACCATCTTTCCTGTTCACATGCCCCTTCCCCTCCCCCTGCTTTGCCTAATCACAGTTTCTCCATTTTTCCCATGCTCCTCCCTCCTACCCCCACTTATGGATCAGTATCCACTTATCAGAGAGAACATTCATCTTTTGGTTTTGGGGGATTGGCTTACTTTCCTTAGCATGATATTCTTCAGCTTCATCCATTTACCTGCAACTGTCATAATTTTATTCTCTTAATGCTGAGTAATATTCCATTGTGAATATACACCACTGCCTGTGGTCTTTTTATAAATTCTTATTTGTATCATTGATAACAATATTTTTCAGATTTGTAGCCCCCCCAACAAATGTGCACATATTTTTTTTCTTTGTGATTTTAGCAATGATAAAGTTTCAGTTATACAATTTAGGAACTGCAGAAAAATATAAAGAAGAAAATTAAAGTCACTTGGTTGTAATTATCATAATGATACATTAACTGTTTTGGTATATGTAATTCTTCTACTGTTTCCTTCCCATTCATCTGCATTGCTTTAAAATATGTCAAAATTGAGTTCATGTTACCAATGTGTGATTTTTTTTTTTTTTTTTAGAAAGTGTATTTAACAAACTCTTACATAGTGCTTATTATGTGCCCCAGATAGTGTTCTTTTTTTTTTTTTAAGAGTTTGCTTTTATTTTTTTTTATTTTTTTAAAGAGAGAGTGAGAGAGGAGAGAGAGAGAGAATTTTTTTTTTTTAATATTTATTTTTTAGTTCTCGGCGGACACAACATCTTTATTGGTATGTGGTGCTGAGGATCGAACCAGGGCCGCACGCATGCCAGGCGAGCGCGCTACCGCTTGAGCCACATCTCCAGCCCTACCAGATAGTGTTCTAAGCACTTCTAACTCATATAATGTTATATGTTTTTATCCTGCTTTTTCTATCTTAACGTTTTGAGTTTATCCTTCCATTGTTAATTACTCTTATAAATGTGGTAACATTATGTCTGAATACTATATATACTTAGATACTATAATTTTTCCTCATTCTCTTGTTATGATATATTTCAGTTATTCTTTTCATTCGTCCTTCTTTCCTTTTTTTTCTCTTCTTTTTTCCTGTTAGATATAACAAAGCACTTGTTTATCCTTGCACATAGTAGTTTAAAACATCTCTGAGTGTTTTATTAGAATAAATTTTTAGAAGTGGAATTACTAATTACACACACACACAAAACAAGATAAAACACCCAAAGGCTATATACATTTTTAATGCAGTATGTGATACATTTTACCAAATAGCTAGCCAAAAAAATTGCAGTTTATGATGCTTGTAGGTTGGTCAGTTAATCAGTAGTCAATATACCAGTTTGTCCGGTCTGTGTTTTCTTTTAATTCTTTTGACAATTATCAAATTCTTAATTGCATTCTAGCTCTGTGGTAAACTCTGGGTATAAAGAGTTCAACCAGGAGTTTTCACTTCATGGGTCCATGGGCCTTCTGAAATTATGCCCTTAGTTTGTGTGAATGTGCATTTTGTGGGGACAAGGAGATATTACTTTCATCAGATTCTCAGAGGGATGTGCGACCAAGGACACTTAAGAACACTGTGAAGAAAACATTGGTACTATCATTTCTTAAAACATCTCCGAGAAAGAGCTAGAACAGATGTTTTCTATTTCACAGTTGAGGGGACTGAGGTTTACAGAGGTTCAGTGACTTCCTTTTATTCACATAGCTAATAAGTAGCAGAGCTCAAAATAAAACTCACATTTCTGCTCATTTCACTATAGTGATTTCTTGAAACTTTGCCAAGTGCTGCTGTATTTGAGGTAGAGTATTTCTGATTTTCTAGTTTAGTAATGTTATCAAAAGAGAAACTAAACAAAGTGTGATGGCATGACGTATTCTTAAAGAGCTCATAAATAATTATCATATTCTTTTCTCAGAGCTTTCACTGTGCAGTATTAGTCAGGGGTATTATTGGGAATTGATAGATGGATGGATGGGGCTTGGTTTTTAGATGCTACCTAACCTTGCCTTCTGTTTGAAAAATCAGTGTTAATGTTTGCCACTTTACAACTTGAGCTTTTTGCCCCTTCCTGTGTAAAGGATTTATATTGGTAAATTTTCAAGTTTATTTTCTTCAAAATTTATAGGTTTGTGTTTTATCTGAGAAAAATATAAATTTAAATTATTGTAATTTAAAACTGATTTATGGTGATTTTCCAGATTTTTTTCTGGTTATATAGAATGCTGAATAATGATTTGGCATATTCATACACATTGCATTAGTTGCCATCAGAGCAGCTTGCTCCTGAGAGAAGTGCTGTTTTGGTTAGGCAACCCGGCTCTTCAGTTATTTGTGTTTGTATTTGCCTACATTCCAGGAAGAAGAATTTTGTTAAAATATGACTAACCAGTGCCCTTTTCACAGCCTGCCATGATGGGTTTTATCTTTTACCACATTTAATTTAGATTTTACACCAGTGAAAGATAATCTGTAAGACCACTTTGCCAATCCTGTGAGAGACTGCTCCGAAGTTTCATTGGTTTATATTGACATTTACTTTTTACACACACACACACAAAAAAAAAAACACACATAAATTTATACACATTCATATGCATTTGTGCCTAATATATTTAGAAATTTCATTTGCCAAATAAATGGCAAATTATATTCTTAAAATTTGTTAGAATGTTTTGTTTGTAGTTCTTACTTTGCAAGGTACTGAAGCAGGAATAGCTGGGGGTAAAAGAATGTAATCAGTCATGGATATTACTCTCCAGGCCTCATGGTGTTTTTTAAAAAATTTTTACTTATAGTCAGACACAATACCTTTATTTATTTTTATATGGTACTGTCGATCGAACCCAGGGTCTCGCATACATGCGAGGCAGTGCTCTACCATGAGCCATAACCTCTCATGGTGTTTTAATAAGGCATTAAGATGCTGGTCTTGGGTAAAGAATGGTACATCCTATGTACCTAAAGGAAGTATGGAGAGGAAGCCATGGGACTTCAGAAAAATGAAAATGTTGGGGTATCTGCCCTGGAGGAAAGGATAGGGGATGGGAAAGATTTTTAGATGTACTTTGAAATGGAGTTAATAGCAGGAGCCAAAAAAATCCAGAGGCCAAGAGAATGCCAGGTATGTGGAAACTGCAGGTAGTTGAGTTAGTCTGTTAGAGTGTAAGGAAGAGAGGGTGATAACAGACAGAGCTGAAGTCGAATTCAGACTGTGAGGAACATTTAAAAAGCTTTACATAGGTAATTGTCATATTGTGTATCTTAGAACTCCATACTTGAAAACTACCACATTGTTAAAGACCATTATCAATGAATGTCTTGTAATAACAGCAAGATATTTCATGCTTTGCAGAGGTAGCTATGAGGTCTCCAGCCATTTGTTGCCCTCCAAACCTGGACTTCTTTGTTTCTGACTGTCCGCTCTGTAGCTACAGCTGCCTGCTGCCCTTAGTTTGTTATCACACTCCATGGAGATCTCATTTGGGAATGTCTTGCCCATGGTTCTCCTAGCTCCTGCTGTAGAAATCCTTTATAGCAATCTCATTTCCTAACTCTCCCTTTCTTCACTGCTCAGCTTCAGTTTTTTACCATTATACAAATCATAAATGCCTTGCTGCCCTGAAAGGGTTTGGGTAGAAAGAAAATCTGTGTGGGAGTCATTGCTGGAAGATAAAGTTATTTTCTTCTCCTACTTCAAAGGAAGGAGTATTTTCCTGCTTCCTTCCATGGGACTTTATTGTTTATCATTATTTTGAGGGTAATACCCACTCTGAGCTGATCTATAAGTAGAAGCTGTTCTCTTGAGGGTTGGGGAGACATGTTGTGGAGCATCTTAAATTATAACTGATTGCTATTTCTTATAGAAATAATGTTATAGACAGTCATACAGTTCATGGTTCAACTAGTTTTTCTTTAAGAAATTTTAATAGATATTTCAGAAATTTAATGTTTTGGAAAAACTGCATTTCAGATGCTAAATATATCCGGTATTTTACAAACAGTCAAGAGTGGAAATCAGTCATTTGGTAGAGTGCTTGCCTTGCATGTACAGGGCCCTGAGTTCAATCCCCACCACGCACACAAAAAAGAGTGGAAATGGTTCCTTTTTGGGGGTAACTTTTTGGGTATTTTATAAATAGAGATGCCTGCTGGATAGAGGTTTGATTTTTAATCTTCCTAATTATGAAGAGTCACTGGGATTCATCATAGAATCTGTGACTTCTGGTATATCAAAGAATGTTAAAATGCATGTTTATTTCAGAGCTCTTATCTTACAGCTAGACATTGTTTTCTGCCTCCCTTCACCCTACCCATGTACTAGGGATTGAACCCAGGGATATTCCCGCTGAGCAGTATCCCCCGCTTTTTTCTTTTTTTTTTTAAGTTTTTTTGAGACCGAGTCATAGTAAGTTGCTCAGTCTGGCCCAGAATTTGGGATCCTGATGCCTCAGTTTCTTGAGTGGTTGATATTTCATATCATATTTATTAAATGGAATCTTTCCTATGTGTCTTAAACTTTTTTTTTGCTTTCTAAGTCAATATTAATTTTAAGGTTACTTTGTTAATGTTCTTGTAGTTTTTTTTATATGAGGGATTTCTTCCATTAGTGAGGTAATCTTTGATTATAAAGATGATTAAAGTACTTTTCCCATAAAAAATTTATAAAGATATACAAAGGAAACAATAGTATACTGAACCCCTATATATTTGTCACAAAGATTCAACAAATATGAATAGAAATTTTAACTTCAGGAAATGTTGGGTTTTTTTTAATATATATATATTATTTTCCCTGCAACTATTTTTGTAAACCAGGGCTAATTGGCTATTTTTATTTTATGCAGATGATGTGATGCCAGCCACTTACTGTGAAATTGATTTAGATAAAGAAAAGAGAGATGCCTTTGTTTATGCTATTAAAAATCACTACTGGTACCAGATGTACATAGATGACTTACCAATATGGGGTAAGTATTGTATGTTATATTTAAGGTTTGGGAATATTTATACAATAAGCAAGAGTTATGTAATGACTATCAAGGTGATTGCAAACTAGATCATGATATAAATGTGTTTTTACTATTCCACAGGACGATTTTTATACTGATTTTATGACTCCTCCAGATGATTTTTATACTGATTTTATGGCTCCCCATTTCTTGAGGGATTTTTGATATTGCCAAACCTTACATGAAACTCCTTCAGAGTGTAAATTTTATACGGTATAACTTTTCAAATTCAAGGAATCAAAAGATCAAAAGGTGCTTGGAACAATCTGAAATATCCTTTTGCTCTTTTTTTTTTTGGTTATGGGGATTGAACTCAGGTGCTCAACCTCTGAGCCACATGCCAGCCTTTTTATTTAGAGACAGAATTTCACTGAATTATATTAAGTTGTTAAGGCAGTTTTGAACTAGCCATCCTCCTGCCCTAAGCCTTCTAAGATGCTGGGATTACAGGTGTGTTTTTTTGCATTTTTAAAAAAATCTTAACTTTAACTTGTTCTTTTAAGTATAGTTAGGAGGTGCTAAGTAGAATTTTGGAATTTAACTCTGTCTTTCTCTTATGTGGTACTTTGGAAGTGTGGTTGTTGGGTATGATAGTTTCTTGAATGGCTTGCTGTGTTATTTTCCAAAAGCTCTTGCTTGTCCATACTGATGGAGAAGAGCTATGGCATAGTTAATACAAACTTATGCATAATCTGAAAGTCATTTATGTTAGACTTGATTAAATTATTTAAAATGAAAAGCATAGCCAGCTATTGTAGTCAACATGTTTGATCACATTTTTCTTTTAGTGATTTTTCTTTTTTGTTCCCAGACATTTTGTTCTTATATATAATTAATATTTCTTCTAATTCTTAAAATTGTTAGCAGACTATTATGTTCATGAATGGCAAATTATGAATGACTAAGCATTATCAGATCAGATGTAATATTGTACTAAGATAAAATTTGTAAGAAAGTTAATCTTAAGAGATAATTGCATGAATTATCACCACTGTGTCACATGTTAATTATGTATGTATAGTAAAGAGTTCAAATAAATGATGGTAATTAGTGTTACAGTAACACATGCGATCTGCTCTAAGGGAAGCAGGAAGATGTGTTGAATATTCACTCAAGATTTCTGAGTCTGTAGTTCAGAAGAATCTGTTAGGCTAGGCTTTCTTCATTTCTGGTGAGAAAGCAGGTTCCTCCCTTGTTCTTTTCCATTGCTAATGGGTTTTTGTCTGCTTGTTTAGATCCTTAGGATAGATAGAAGAGATATATTTTCCCTTCTAGTCATTGCTGTGGACTTCTTTAGCAACAGTGACAACTGTGCTTTCTTGTCTCAAATAATTTTTAACCCTGGAATTTCAGAGTCCACCATATTTGGGGGATGCTTTTATATATCCTTGAATGTCTGAACCATGGAAAATTCTCATCAGGGGAAAAAAATCCAGTCTGACTTTTCAGAATCTTTAAAAAGCTTTTTAGAGAAGAGCTGCTTATCGGGTATAATTGTGACTTTATCCCCAAGTCTGGTTTCCAGAGTACATAGTTAAATAAATTATAATGAAATTAATTGTTAGAAGGATTTCATTATCTTCTACAACCCCAAACAAAACAACTATATTCCTTGAATTTGTACCAATCAATTAGATTCACTTCAGTTTAATAAGCAAATATTCCTGAATAAGAAATAATCATATTTTCCCCTAATATTTGAATGGGATGCTTTAAACATAGGGGGAAGGCCGAAGGAATAGTTTCTAGAGCATAAGGCTCTTGGGAAGTGTGTAGGCTTAGGTGGAGAACATGGACAAATAACTGGCAGTTTGAGGCATAAAAGATGGGTCTCCAGCTATCACCTGTTGCCTTACATTGTTTAGCACTTCCCCATCTAATATCCCAAATTATGATCAAGTGGTCATTTTAAATTATTGCTTTATTGTCATTTATCTATAACATTCCTTTAATTTGATGACTTACCCAGTGATAGTTTTCATACTTGAGGCATAAAGAGAGGTATTTTAAGTTTTGGTACATTTTATACACATGCACATACAAACATATCTTTCCAGAGATGGTTATTAAAGAAAGTACTGGATTGGGCCTCTGGAAACCTTTGTTTTAATTTTGCCTTTATCACTAGAAGCTGGGTAATCTTGACAGATTGTGACGTATTATGAACTTTATTAAAAATTTGAAATGTTAGGGAATATGCACACGTAAGGTGATAATTGTTGCAATGAAGGGACTGGTAATGATAAAGCCTGAACTTTGAGGATTAAATGAGTGATCAGTTATGCTGAGCTATTATCAGTTTTTCACCATGATCTGACCATTGTGTGTTTATTAAGAAGTGCATTTGTGGGCTGGAGATGTGGCTCAGCGGTAGCGCGCTCGCCTGGCATGCGTGCGGCCCGGGTTCGATCCTCAGCACCACATACCAACAAAGATGTTGTGTCCGCCGAGAACTAAAAAAAAAAAAATAAATAAATATTAAAAAAATTCTCTCTCTCTCTCTCTCCTCTCTCACTCTCTCTTAAAAAAAAAAAAAAGAAGTGCATTTGCTTCTTTGTATTTAAAAAAGTGTAATGAACTTTTAGCTTCTGGGGTGTTTTAAATACTAAGTAGTATTACCTTGTATAAAGTGTTTTTTCTTTTGTAGGTATTGTTGGTGAAGCAGATGAAAATGGAGAAGATTATTACCTTTGGACCTACAAGAAGCTTGAAATAGGTTTTAATGGAAATCGAATTGTTGATGTTAATCTAACTAGTGAAGGAAAGGTGAAACTGGTTCCCAATACCAAAATACAGATGTCATATTCAGTAAGTATTAAAATAATTGTAAGTAGGAAGAAATGTTTGTGATTGTGTTTTAAACATTAACATTAGATGCAGCAGAAAATTATTAAAGTTGTACTTACTTATGGTATTTGAGTAAGCCTTCTAAAAGCAGGGAGAAGATGAATTTCAGGTCTCTTGTATTAGATACGCATTATGCATTGGCAAGACCTATGGACCATTTGCCTTAGAAGAGTTTACTGTTGTAATTGGGTAGGTCAGTTAACCCAGCCATGTATTTTCATGGTTACATTTTTAGACTGCAGTAATTTATGCTGTTTTTCCTTCCATTTTACTGATGTAGATAGAATTGATACTGTATTGGGGGGCCGGGGTTGTGGCTCAGTGGTAGAGCGCTTACCTAGCATACGTGAGGCACTGGGTTCGATCCCTGGTACCACATGAAAATAAACAAATAAAATAAAGGTATTATGTCCATCTGTAACTAAAAAAAAAAAAAAAAAAAAAAAAAATTGAAAAAAAAAGAATTAATGCCTGTGTTTAATCCCCAGCACCCCCAAAATCAAAACAGAACAAAAAGCCCTTTTTCATTCTGTTTTTAAATCAATAAAGAGGATTACAGTACATGGGAAAACAAAATGCCACTTTTATTATTATTGATGCCAATATTGGAGAATGTGGCTTATAGTCATTGTCAAGAGGCTTCTTACTACTGACACTGTGAATTAGACTTAACCCAGCCAGTGCTGTACAATTGCAAGCTACAGATTCTTATTTTAATTGATTTAAAAACTTGTGACATGGGCTTGTATTTATTCAGTTCTTAACACATTTATCAGGTGAGTCAACATCAGTAAATAGTCCTTGACAACTGAAATGACTTTGTTAAGAAAAATTTTAAGATTTATTAATACACAGAGAAGAAAAGTGTAGTTTTGTGATACTGTTTCAACTTTTTAAATGTCAGTAACTTTCCACCATTTCTCTAGGTAATTTTAATTAACTAAGTGTGTAAAATATTTCTAAATTTTGTTCAATTTGTTATCAGATTTTAATGTATTTAATTGGTCTTGGTTTTCAAATGAAAAAAAATTTTTTTTCAGGTAAAATGGAAAAAGTCAGATGTAAAATTTGAAGATCGATTTGACAAATATCTTGATCCGTCCTTTTTTCAACATAGGGTAGGTAAATTTTAAGACATTGTATGTGTACACAAATCAATTTCACAAATATCGAGTGTTTACCCTATGTAGGGCACTATGCCAAGGCTGTGATTACAAGATTTAGATAATGGTGATTTCAAATGTGTGCTTGGAGTAATAAGGGTGATAGGGAGTTTTAGAGGAGTAATTGAAAGCTCTCTCTTGCTGGATGTGGTGGCACATGCCTGTAATCCCAGCTACTTGAGAGGCTGATCAACAAGTTCAAGGCCAGTCTGGGTAACTTAAACCTGTTTCAAAATAAAATAAAATGAACTTAGGATGTAGCTTAGTGATGGAGCACTTGCCTAGCATCCCAAATTAGACTTAACCCAGCCAGTGCTGTACAGTTGCAGGCTTCTGTACAACTTATGGTGTGGAGAAACAGCAGAATGAGTGATCCTCTTGGAAAGGATTGGATTGGAAAATGGAATGAGGCCAGGAGTTTTTTCTAGTGGAAACCCTTCCACATAGAAAGAAATTCCAAGAATGGGAAGAAATGCTTCCCCCATTCCTCATCCCCCCACTAGCAGATAAAAGCCAGGTCTTGGTTCATAAGACCAGTGGGTGGCATTGATACTGGTTTTGTTCAGGTAGTTTTGGTTCTTTATAACAAAAAAATAGACTTTATTTTGTGACTTCTTTCTTTAACAAGAATAGATATAAAAATATGACAAAGCATGAGGGGATATATATATTCTTAGAGTCTCTTCCTAACTTGCCTTTTCATTCTTTTCATCTAATCTTTTGGACTGGAATTTTGAAGTTTATTAGTCACCTCTTTTTGAGATGGCCCATAAATTTTTGAGGTCTCAGATTTATATCATCACTGCTAGGTTCCACCCTTAGACTACATTAGAATCTATCACTACTTCTTCCTCGGGGTCCTAGGACTTGAAAAAAAGAAAAAAGAAAAAAAAAAAAAGCTTTGGGGGGGATTTAGACCTCACTGAGGGATTTGGCACACTGCCCCTGGAGCTACACTACTTCTTCCCCTTCCCACCTTGTGTTCTGAGGTATAATGTTCAGGCAGTCCTAAACATGGGAGTCTAGTTACAGGTGTGGCCACAGAATACTTCAAGGTTTAATAACATTTAAGAATATGAGAGCTGTTGACTAGCACTCCCTGCTGTAACTCATAAGTCTGCCTTGTTTCCCATTGGATATTAATGACTTGGGGAAAGATTGCCTTCTAGCATTTTTTTTTAACTGCAGAGCAGTATAGCTTGTTTATTTTTTCAACATATGTTAATCGAGCATCTGCTGTGTGCCACAAAATATCCTAGATAAATAGGACACTAAAAAACAAAAGCAAAGAGCTTACATTCTATTCTAGAAAATAAAAAGTAAGATGTATATTGTGGTTGTAGTCCACTGGGGGGCAAAAAAAAAAAAAAGAGGAGGGCTGCTGAGCAAGAGTGTCACAGGCAAGGTGAGTTGCAATTTTAAATATGGCAGTCAGGGTAAACCTTTGAGAGAGACTTGTGATCAAAATCTTGAAGGAGTTGAAGGAAACAATGTAGATATCTGAAGGAAAGGTGTTCTAGGTATAGCAACACCATTGAAACACCTGTAAATGTGGGAACATGCTTGTTGATTTGAAGAATAAGCAAGAAAATGAAATTAGGGAGATAACAGGGTCTAGATCATCCATGGATGATCTAGGAGTTTGAATTTTACTCTTAAAGGCAAAGGGTAGGGTAACATTGTAGTTTTCAGCAGGGGAGTGACAAAAGAACTGAGCCCTTGTCTTATTATCATCTTAGAGTTTAGGGAGAATGGGAGGATCTAAGGGCTTTGAGGGGAAAAAATAAGAATGTATTGTGGAAGCCAAGGGAAGAAAGTATGTCATGGGGGACAGAGAGATTAATTCTAAGTTGTAGCTGATGGGTCATACAAGATACCTTTGTCAGCTTTCTTTCACTGTAACAAAATATTGGAGATTTTCAATTTATCAAAAGAAAAGATATATTTTGGCTCACCATTTCAGCATTTAGTCTATGGTTGGCTTTGTTGCTTGAACCCCATGGCAAAGCAGCACATCACAGTGGGGAGCATGTAGTGCAGCAAAATGCTCATCACCCCATGGCCCAGAATTGAGAGAGAGAGAGAGAAGAAGGAGCTCCAGTAACACGATTCCCTTTGAGGGTATGCCCCCAGTGACCTAAGACCTCCCATGAGGCCATATCTCTCAGTTTCCACCATCTCCAAGCCAAGCTGGGGACCAAGCCTTTAATTTACGCGGACCTTTACAGGATATTCCAGACCCAAACTTGATAGACCATTGGATTCATTTAGAGTTACTGGTGAACTTGAAAAGGAGTGGTTTTTGGTATAGTGATGGGGCAAAATATGAATGGAACTATTCTAAAAGCAAATGGGAGGAGATGAACTGAAATAGCAAATATAGTCAGTGGGCAGTTTACCTGTTACAGGGAGCAAAGAAATGGCACAGTAACCAGTAGAGAAGATGGAGCCAAGTTACTTCCCCCCAACCCCCGGTGCTGGAGATTAAACCCAGAATCTCATCCATGCTAAGCACTCTATTTCCCCAGTCATTTTTAAAATTTATATTGAGGGAAGGTCTCACTAAGTTGCTGAGGCTGGGCTTGAAATTTTCCTGTCTCAAAAAGTAGCTGGAAGTATAGGCCTGTGCCAATGCCCTGTTTTATACACACACACACACACACACACACACACACACACACACACAGTTTGCCTGTAAGAGTTAAAACTACCCACAGACTATACTTCTTTTTAAGGTGGACACACAATAACTTTATTTTTTTATGTGGTGCTGAGGATCGAACCCCGTGCCTTGCACTGAGCTACAACACCAGCCCTAGATCTATATTTTAAGGAATAAGTGGAGAGAGGGTCAGCGGAGAGAAGAATTACTACAATGTTTTCTAAAAGTTAGTGGGAGGGGATGGGATCTGCTGTGTAGTGCTTGTATAGAGTTTGTGTCTAACTCATTGAGTAAAAGCACTGACATAGACGCTAGAGCCGAATCCGGCAGTGGCTCTGGTATCCCCGTAACCTTAGTTAAATGACTCCGTTCTTGAGATCCTTTTTCCTGAAGGTGTGGAGCAGGGATTATAATATCTTGCAAGGTTGCTGGGCAGTTTCCCTTTAAATGTTTCTAAAACATTCATTTGGTGTTTGGCATGCAGCGGATGCAGTGTGAGGTTCATTGTTATTTCCAGCCAAATTTTCGTCACAAATTTGTATGGCTTTAGGTTTAGCAACACTAGGGGGTGCTGGAGAGCAGTAGTAAGTAGGGTCAGTAACCTCTTTGTGATACCAGAATTTTTATTATTATTTTCAATTTTTTTTTTTAGAGAGAGTTTTTTTTAATATTTATTTATTTATTTATTTATTTATTTATTTTTTTTTTTGCGTACACAACATCTTTGTATGTGGTGCTGAGGATCTAACCCGGGCCACACGCATGCCAGGCGAGTGCGCTACCGCTTGAGCCACATCCCCAGCCCAATTTTTATTATTTTTAAGAAATTTTTCCCCTGGTATGAAAATTTAAAAATCAAACCATATTTCATAATTTTGGAAGAAATATTATAAATATCAAGTTATTGGTAGTACATTATAACAGGTATAAGTTTAAAGTTTATATCATAAGTTGTATATGTCTTAGATTAGAAAATAGCAGAAAATCTTGTTAGAAATTTTGATTTTTTTTTTTTGTTGTTTAATCCAAATTTGTATGTGTGTGTGTGTGTGTGTGTATGTGTGTGTGGTGCTGGGGATTGAACCCAGGGCCTTATGCATACTAGGCAAGTACTCTACCAACTGAGCTATATCCCCAGCCCTTAAATTTAAATTTTTTAAACTGATACATAAAAACATAAAATTATATATATTTATGGGTGCCATATTATATTTTATACATGTAAACATTGTGTAATATTTAAATTAGGTCAAACCTCTGTCCTCATTATCATTTCTTCATGGTGAAATCATTAAAAATTCTTTGTTCTAGTTTTTTGAAATGTATATTATTGTTATCTTTAGTCACCACTCTGCCATGGCACATCAGTAACTGGGCATTCATTGCTCACTGTTTCCCCTTCCTTCTCTCCTCACCTTCTGGTGGCCACCATTCAACTCTCAACTTCTACAAGATCAACCTTTTTACATTCCACATATGAATGAGGTCCTGTGATACTTGTTTGTCTGTGACTAGCTTATTCACTTAACCTAATGATCCTAGTTCCATCCAAATATATCTGTATAAAATTTCTTTTCTCTTGACCTTTTCTGGCTTATTAATTTCTTATAAGTGGGAATAAAATCAAATCTTTGGAAAAGTCTGTCACAGACTGCTTTTATAAATCTTAAGCAACACATTTATAATAAATTTAAACTTTTAATATAGTCTTTTGGAGACAAAATTTCAAAATATAATGGGATCATTGTTTCCTTTATGATTTTAGTAAGTACTCAGTAAGTAAGCTGTTGAATGAAGGAAGGAATGATCTTATGCAGAGGCAGAACAGTTGGCTGTCTCTTGCTTTTCAGGAAAAGCCATAGTGTGTCCTCTCCCTGAAATGTCAAGGTGGGTAACAGCCAGTACTGCCCTTCACCTTAGTGTAAATCCTTAGCACATTAGCCAAAGTTAAAATTTTCCTAATCGTATAAGACAGTACATCTGTATGTTAAGTTTTCTCTGGATTTACCTGTAGAAATTTAGAGCAGGAGGATTTCTAAGGAAAATTGTAACATGGAAGTTGGAAAGTTCTATATATGAGAGGATACTGCTTGAGTTGGAATTTAAAGACTAGGTAGAATTTACAAAGGAAAATAGAAGCAGATCCCATGTGAGAAGAAATTAAGAAAAAAACAAAAACAAAAGTGGAATTGAGTATGCTGTACTTGTGGGTCATTGAGCAAGGGTGGGCCTATTTGAAGTCTAGGATGTAATAGAAAGGTGACTATGGAATATGGGGTGGCCATATTACAGAGAATGTAGAATATTAGGAAAATATTTTAGGTTTGGTATGAAAGAAAGAGAATATGATGCTCTTAAATTTTAGAATAAAGGAATGATATATGAACATGAAGTTTCAAAAAAGATTTGTTCGGTAACTTTTTATAGGATACATTGGAAAGAAGGAGAGAGATCAAAAAAGAAAAACCCCAAAGCATACCACCAATCTTACAAAATACTTAAAATTATTACCTGTGAAAGATTGAGAAGGAAAAGCCAGAGATAGCTCTGAATTTTCCAAGCAATATATTAGCACCATTAGCAGAAGTTAAAAGAATCAGAAGTGATTATATGTGAAGGAAGATTATGAGTTTAAGGTAATCTGAATCTGAAAGTTCAGCAAGACATTCAAGTGGAAATCATGGTGTTTATTGAAAGTCTGAATCATGAGTGAGAATCAAGGCTGGAAACTTGGAGCAGGGCGGGGCAAGGGGTGTGTCAACAGCTTCACTGGAATGCTAGTTAAAGGTTCTGAAAGCCCAAGAAGTTATAGTACAGTACCCCAAACTGGAGCACTTGGAAAAGTTCACACAGGGGTAGGAGAAGCAATGTGGAAGATGAAAGAGGAGATATGGGATGGGAGAGTGTCAGAGAGGTTAGAAATGGTGGAGAGGTCAAGGAGAGTGGACAGAAAATTGACTGCTGAATCTGTGTAGAAGTTCATTTAAGAAGGTGACCTGAGTCCATGACAGCAAAGTGTGATAGTGGACTTTTGTGTTTTAAGGAGCTTTTCAGGTTGTTGCTCAGTTGTGGGGAAGAGAGCTAACATTTGTTGAGTACCTACTTTGCCAGACTTAGTGCCATTATTTTTAATATATGTTATTAAACCTTACAAATCAGTCAAGAAATAAGTGTTATTTCCTCCATTTTTTTTCAGATAAGAAAACTGAGGCCACATAGCCAGAAATTGGCAGAACTTGGGTTAAAACCTAGGCCTATTTGACAGGAAAGCCCATGTTCTTTCTGTGCAATGCTGAATATGCCATGTGGCCAAATTGCCCTTTATTGGTACAATAAAATTGTGAAAATCTGTATAGATGATAGCATGTTTTCAATATATGGAAGCTTACTTTAAAGAAAGCCAATCCCTTGGCATAGTAAATACTCAGCCCCTATGTGTTTGGCTTTTTATGTAAGAGATTTTATGACTTTTTTGTTAACATCTTGAAACTTGTGGATCTTGTGTCTCTCTCATGTTGGTGACATTTTGTCTTCTGTTATTCTAGATTCATTGGTTTTCAATCTTCAACTCCTTCATGATGGTGATCTTCTTGGTAGGCTTAGTTTCAATGATTTTAATGAGAACATTAAGAAAAGATTATGCCCGGTACAGTAAAGAAGAAGAAATGGATGACATGGTAAGCAAACAGTTTACATTATATTTATAAAACCCATTTATCTCAGTGTTATTTTGAATTTTGAAATGGTCACAGTTTCTTACCTGAAGTTCTGAAGCCAGAGGAGTTTTCAAAATTCAGACTTTTTAGGTTTTAGAGAAGTGTCAAATTCCAAGTGGGATTCAGGACTATGCCCAATAATCAAATAACTGAATGTTTTTTCCACAAAACAGATAAGTGTAAGTGAGATAAATAAGCAGTATAAATAACCTCTTGTTTGATGTCACAAAATTAGGACATATCAGACTAAGTAAATAAATTTTAGTTTCGAGAGCATTTGATTTCAGAAGTGCACTGGGAAGTTGTAGACCTGTATTATCTCTCTCTAATACTGTTAAATATTGCATAAAATTCAGGTAATGGATGGAAATATTATATTTGATTTCGTGGGTTAACTTAGTGGGTTCATATTTGTTTTCTATATGCTTTTAGTAAATTGTAGAACAAAAACTGTATTCCATAGAATATTAATGGCTATTCTACATAGGTACACCTTATCTTTGAACAAATTTGGGAACCAGTTTAAAAATTTAAATTTTAATATGCCCAGCTACATTGTGAAGTGTCAGAGGTTAGATAAAATATTTGGTCCTTTCTCAAAACATTATCTTCACCCCAAAACCTATTACCTTGAGGGATTGCCATTCCGTAAGAAACATTATTTTAGAAATTATTTAAGAAAAACACTTGCTTACTCAGGATGAAAAGTAAAATTCAATTCTTTTTAAAAACTGTTATAAACATTTAAATAAACATACCCATATCTGACATTTTCCCCATAATTCTTACAGAATTCTACAGTTCTTAGATTGTAGGCTATAAAGGATGTTTCTTCATTTTTACAACAAGCTCTATTCAAATGTACATTCTCTTTTGTTGTCTATCCTGGTTACTTATGAGCCAGTCATGAAAGTAAGGGTGTAAAAGTAACGGTAAGAGAGTCAGTTCCCTGTTCTCCCGATTTCTTTTTGCATTTCTTTTTGCTCCCTCTTTCTTTTCCTGTTGAGATTTTCTGAACACAATCAGGCGTTTCCTTCCTGAATCTCTTCACTTCTACATTATAAGTGACTGTTTTAAATTTGAAATGTCTTTTTCTCAGTGTTTTGAACCCCTTTAAAAAGCTGTAAGTTTGGAGGGAGGGAACTTAATAACTATTTTTTTTAACCTGTCTACCATGTTTTAATTTGATTCTGAATTGTTTTGTTCTTTCTGTACATATGTATTTGTACATAGGATAGAGACCTAGGAGATGAATATGGATGGAAGCAGGTGCATGGAGATGTATTTAGACCATCAAGTCACCCGCTAATATTTTCCTCTCTCATTGGTTCTGGATGTCAAATATTTGCTGTATCTCTCATTGTTATTATTGTTGCAATGATAGAAGATTTATATACAGAGTAAGTGCTTATACCTTTACTACTTTTTTGTTCTTTGAATAATTTTGATAATTGAAAGCTTTTAAGGCAATCATAAATATTTGCTTATTTCCCTTATCTTAGAATTTAATATAAATGTCATTATTACAGACAAATAATCTTAAGCTATGAGTACCTTCCTCTGCTCATACTAAAATATGCTAACATTACTGAACAGTTTGGATGGTTACAAAGGTTACATTTCATTAGAAATGAGCAGAGGTTACTTTCATTCCAGAGTTGTTTAACAAAGTGAACAGGCTTTTTTTTTTTTTTTTTTTTTATGTTGAAGATTCAATTATCTTCATGAAGAAATATCAGTATTTTATAGTTACTAAGTTATTACTACACATTTTCCTCCAAAACTGGGAGCCTCTTTTAAGAAGAAAAGAAAGCATTGGAAATAATGGCAAAAAGAGTGACAAAAAATATTACCTGGGTTAGAAAGATAATTTGATAACTTTTAAAAAAAATTCTTAGGCCAGTATCCTCTCTATATGATTTTTGGCACATAAAGATGGTTTGCAAGAAATTTTTGATTTGAGGTCTTTGAATTGTTTAAAAAGTTGTATACATTCACATAGATCTGAAGTCCCTGTTTAGGGTATAATATATTTTTAGATGAACTGAATCCTAAATATTAGAAAAGCATTTCGAATCTGCCAAGAAGACACAATTTACATACTGACTTTTAGTTCATTACTTTTGAATTGACATTGACTGTACTATCACAGTTTTATGAACCACTAGAGAGTAACCTTTCCTAGAATTTAAGTTTTTGCTTTGTTAATCTGTTTTTGGTTTGCTTTTCAAAATGTTAGTGTTACAATTTAGCAACTTTTTTTTAATGCAGAAGCTCTTCTATATTCATTATATTTCATTTCATAAAGACCTTAAATCTCAAATAGATGGTAGTAGCAGGCAAGTCATGTTTTTTTTTTTTTTTTACTGTCATTAAAATAAATGGTTGTTCTATGTTGTGTTTATTTGAAGCAAATATAATTAATTCCAAGCACTAAGTCAGTAAATAATACTGTGATATAAAAGAGTCTAATAGTATTGAGGGTTCCTTGTTTTGTGGTTTATGCATATTAGCACCTTTAATCTTCACATCAACTTTGTAAAGTATTTACATATGATAGACAAAGTAAAGCTCTGAGAAGTAAAGTAATTTGACTGATATCATACAGCTACTACTGAAGGGTATTAATAAGCTGGGATTTGAAGTTAGGCAATCTTACTTCAGAATTCTTAAGTTGCCTTGTTACAGAAATGAAAATAGCTATAATAATAAACTGAAGTGGTGAGAAAATAAAAAATGTACACGTAAAATTGGGATGAATCACTCCAGAGAAGGAATGATCCTAAAGAATGAAGAGTAGCTAATGTGACACATGAAATTTATTTTGTCTTGGGATCACCATAAGAATCAGAGAGGAAAATGTATTTTGCAGGTGTGGGTAGAGGATCTGTATCACCATGGATACCTGTTAATGTGTGGTATTAATTCTTGAGAAGTCATAGTGTTTGAAAAGTGTTGATGAGCCTGGTAATGCCACTGCTGCTACTACTCTGAAACTTTCAGGAGAGAGTGGTAGGGTAGGGGCAAGTGTAGGCAAAGCTGCACCAGAATGGTTCCCCTTTATAGTAATGGGATTGGAGGCTCCCCCAGCAGATTTTTCAGTGTAGATGAAAATGTTTTATTTTGGGGGGGTGAGGATGAAATGCCCATAGAATAGTTATGAACAATGAAGTGGAGAGTATGTCTGCTTTTTAAAACTTTGACAGATGTCATATTTTCATTTAGTGGAAATGTCTTTGGGGACTGTAACTTTAAATACTTTGGTAGTCATTTTGTACTCCTTTCTGCTGGTATTAGGAACTTCTGACAGGTATTGGACTGGTCTTACACTGAAAGTAGCCTTGCTGTTTTCAGCATTATTAGGTCTTTGTCTGCCTTAACACACACATTTATAACAGAGAATGGGTCAAAGTCATTAGCAGTGGTCCGAAAGGAGTAAATTAGTGCTTGCAGTGTTTAATTGGGTACTTGAAATAACAAATTTGGCTTTTGAAACTGATTAACTTTGAGACTCATGATCTTTTAAATTTGAGAATGACAAATCTTTATAATATACTTACATTTAGCTGTGTACCGGTGAGAATGAAATATTGCCATGTTTCCACTGTTAACTCATGTACTTTAGGAAGGTGAGCATAGGTGTTTGAGTAGTAGAGTGCTACATATTGCAAGGCTCAGGCATTGAAATAAGTGATGGGTTAATAAGTCCATTTCTATATTATGGAAAATGATACTGCTATTTATCATTGTAATAGTTCTCTTTGCATCTAGCCTTTTAAAAATGTTTTTTTTCCCTCAGTTTGCTGAACAGAAATATTGGTCTGAACTTCCTAGATATCATTATTGGAAGGGGAGGTTAGAGATTGTTAATCTGAGTTAATGTTGACATGTGGACCTATACATTTTTTAAAATCATCTTTAACAGCACAAGGGAAAGTAGATCAAGAAAGTTCAGTGTTATACCACTTAAAGTCATAGTGCTTAATATAAATTGTCCTACTTCCATTTTATTTCTGCTTGCAGGCAAGAATCTTAAGCAGTTGATTCAGGTTATCAAAGGAATGTTCTAGTCATTTTTTTTTTAAACAGATGAATATCCTGTTCCATATGATGGGATTGGTTTACAGGGTTGCAAAACAGTTTTGGTGCCAGCCTACTATTTTTGCCAGAAAAATGTGAAATATTTATTGAGAGTTGATTATGAGATTTAACTGCAGACCAGAAAAAAAAATAGTACTAGCCTGATACAGTTTTAACTAGAAATTCATTCACTAGAGATAATCTTTTGAGGCTTTTTGCAGTCCAGGATGTGATATTTTGTGTTTCTGTCAAAATTTGTCTTTGAAATTAAGTTAATGCTAATAGGATGATAATATGATATTTTCTTAAAATTTTCAGTTTTACATGTTTTTACTCTTTTTAGGAGGGGATCAATGCTCAGTACAGCCATATTTGTCTATGCTGCTACATCTCCAGTAAATGGGTATTTTGGAGGAAGTCTGTATGCTAGACAAGGAGGTAACTTATGAGTTAATACTGTGTATTTTAAATTATAGACATTATTATTTTGCCATGGGTTATTTGGAATTTAAAATAGGTAGTACAGCTATTGTGAAATCCTCTGTTATTTCATTTCACATAAACTCCAATAAACTTATTATGTGCTCTATCCTGTTTTATGGAATCCTTATATTTTATTTTTTCAATTATGAATAATTAATAGATTATTTCCATTGTGAAATTAGCCCTGTAGGAGTGTGCATTTAAGTTGTTGAAATCATTGCATTATGATACCAGCTTCCTAGATGTGCCCCATATGGGGACCCCATGAGGCTATAACTGTATAGTGAATATGAAGACCTGTTTAATGGCTTGTGGGTAAACCTTCTGGACAGAGAAAAGAGAGATGTTTGTTTCTGTTGTCTTAATATTTATCAAAGGACTGTTATTTCTGTTATTCTGTGTCACAATCTCTTGTTGAGAGCACTTCATCCTCAGTATCCCCCTGCTTTCCTAATGTGACTGGAAATGATGGGAATAATACATAGATAACATTATGGTACTGCTCCTTGATTTCTCCCCCTCCTGCAATGGAATTTGGGGGTCTTTGAGTTCTTTTATTTTCCTATAAATAGTCTGGGGTTCAAAAAGTGCTGAAAATAGTAGATTTGTATATTTTGGTTTATGAATGAAGGGTTGTTAAAAGATCTTAAAATTATAGCCCCAAGGATGGAGACTTTCTAATGTGATTTTCCACAACCTGTCCTAAGCATTAAGGGATCCTGCCTTCCTTTAGGAGATGAGAGAGAGTTATAGGTTATAAGAAATCAGAGTATGTGATCATTTTTTTTTTTTTGTGATCATTTAAAATTTCCTCAAGATATTCTGGTTTACCTTTGTTTTTTTTCAATAGGTCCTACTAGACTATTCTCAGTATAGATACTACTTTTATGTAGATAATTCTTGGGATTGTCTGTGGGAGTAGCATTATGCATTCCTGATTATTCTAGTTAGATGTTTAGCTTCTAAATTCTATTTCCAGTTTTAGGAAACAAAATACTATCATATAGGACTAAATCCTTAAGGAAATAAGGATATCTAAGATAATGTCTAAGATACATCCACTTCTACTTTGAAGTTAACTTGTAAGTTAGTTAGACTAAAAATTTTATAGTTTATGGACTCCCCAAGAAAAGTCTCCATAGCAGAAACAAATTTATGTAAAACAGGAAATTTATTCCTACTTGGACAAAATTTGTTTTAATCTGATTGCAAAGTTAAGGAGCATTCAGCCACACTTTTCTTTACTATACTTGATTTTGAAAGCTGACAGCATTCAAGTTCAAGTCTAGGATTATCAGGTTTTAGAAAGTATCATCTGAAGTTTTATTTTGATTAATAGAGACCTTAGAAATTAAGAATTTCTAAGCTCAGGATATTCAAATCCTGTAGTTCGGTATAGTGGGACTCAAGATACCTTGAGTTCACCATCCCCAATAATGCTCTAGACCCAATGTGAAGCCAGGGATAACCTGGAACTTGATTAGAGTCTCCATGGGTGTGGGGAGCAGTAGAAAGTACAGCATAGATAACTGGGCTACTGATTGTACCCATTGGCATGTACATGGAATTCTTTCTATTAGAAGGAAAGGGAGAAATAGAGTTGGATAAGGAGCTTTATTGATACAGGTCTGAATCTGAGAAGATATGAAAAGTGCAGGAAAGGAAAGTGCTAGGAAGGTGTTGGAATTAAATAGAAGAAATATTTTAGTTGCCACCCTTTTTGTGGTTATGTTGAAGTGCTCAGTATTATTGGGAAGAAGGGGGTTCTTGAAAAAGAAATAGAGGAGAAGGTTCCGAATCAAGGAGTTTTTCTGGAGGAATGTTAATTCTGTGAGATGAATGTTTAAAAAGGGCTTTATAGAGAGAAAAACAAAAGTTAGGATATTAGTTGTTCCTCCTGGTGGCATTTTCTGTTTGGGGCCCTATTGCTTATGATTGTGGGTTTGAATTTTCATAATGATGTGGTGTTAGATCTTTACATTCTGTCCCTAAGTTGTATGAAGATGTTTTCCATTGGCAGTAAACTTGTTTGTTCACTCTGCCATATTAGAAAGACAGCTAGCTCCCTGTGTTGTTTTCCTTGTTGATATGAACATGATTTAAAGTTTGTTTGTCTCCCCCCCCCCCCCGGGTACTGGGGATTGAACTTGGGGGCACTCAGCCACTGAGCAACATCCCCAGCCCTATTTGTATTTTATTTAGAGACAGGGTCTCACTGAATTGCTTAGTACCTCACTGTTGCAGAGGCTGGCTTTGAACTCATAATCCTCCTGTCTAAGCCTCCTGAGCTGCTGGGATTACAGGTGTACACCACCGCACCTGGCTGATTTAAAGTTTTTGATTATAGTTAAATATTTCTTCCCTTGTTTACTTGAATAATATGTGCTGTGTGAATTTTGGCAGTACACGGAGGCACAAAAATAGTGAAACTTTTGTAGTTATTGCTGAGAGTGGGATCATGAAACATTTTTCCCCCCTTTTAAACATAGAAATGCATTTAAATACATATTTACGTATAGTGGTAGAGCTAAAAGTGAAGTTAGAGATCATCTAACCCAGAGATTTAAAGACATTTTTTAAAAGTGGTGTGTAACTCCGTTTTCAAATAAAAACTTATGCGAAACTCCATTGTGCCAAACTGAAAATTAAAGTGTGATTGAAGGAGGGCCAGGGGACCTGGGGTTTTCCTTTGTCATGGACCTCATGGGCAAGTCGAAAGCTCCATAGCTCTAATAGATTAAAAACTCCTATCTAGGCCAATTTATAACCCAGAGAGATGGAGTGACTTACCAAAGTTCATAGCATTTCCTTGGCAGAATTAGAACAAAATAGGGTTTTTTGTTTTTGTTTCTTAAGTAAATAACTTAGTTCTAAATAGTTACATTTTAACATTAATATGCTTTTGTCTGTCTAGCTCTAATTTTTATAGTTTCCCTTCTCTTTTAGGAAGGAGATGGATAAAACAGATGTTCATTGGGGCATTCCTTATCCCAGCTATGGTGTGTGGCACAGCCTTCTTCATCAATTTTATAGCCATTTATTACCATGCTTCAAGAGCCATTCCTTTTGGAACAATGGTAAGTTGCTTCAATCTTACTTTTTAAACTGCTAATATGAGGTCTGCTGTCTTTTCAGAGTATCTTTTCTTTTCTTGGATGTTTTGATAGTTTGAGCCAGTCCTTATTCAGTCCTGAAAAGTTGGGTGAACAGAAAACTATTGTTGTTGATCTCTGTAAAGTTTTAATTAAGTTTAAGCCTATAGTTGCCCCTGCCCCCTTTTCTTGATTCTGTAAGCCATTGAAGTGAAAAGTTTAACACAAGAGAGCACTATAGCTTTTTACCAGATATGGGAGAAATTGGTGAATATGCTTTCAAGAAAAAAATGACATATCAAAAAAGTTGAATATTTAAGGTTAATAGGAGAGTACAGTGGTAGAAAATAAAGCTTCTACCTAACATATTTTGTATTAACATGCTATTTTTAGAACTCCGTTAAGCATTTATACTGATAATATATTGCTATAGATATTAAAATTCTTTTACATATCTTAGTTGTAATCACAGACTTTGAAATATTTTAAATCATTTAAAACCAGAACACAGATATAATGGTACTTTATATGATTAACCCAGTCTCCTAACCATCCTGTTGGTTTTTATTAGAAACAGAATTTTAGACCTGGGTTAGATTTCAGTCTTAACATATACTTGGGCATAAGTATACAAATGTATGAAGTCATATAAACATGTGTATAAAAGCTCAATGATTTGAGCAAGGTCATACAAGTAGTTTATGGTAGAATTACAACTAGCATCCACATCTCTGTTTTATCTTGTTGAGGTTTTTTTCCCTGTTATATGGGAATTATCAAATGGTTTCATAGAAATTCCCGATGACTTTAGTTGTTTACAATCCATGTTTTTCAAAGACACATTGAATATGAAATTTTTACTAAATTTTTACTAAATCTTTAATACATTTTAGTCAAAGGTTAGGAATATTTTAAAACTTGCTTTAAAATTGAATATTTTATTTTTAAGCCAAAGAAAGTGATACTGGTTAGAAAAGGATAAAGTAGTTAATTGCATGTAGATTAAAAGAATTTGCTTCCATAGTAGTTCCAGGGTATCAGAAAGTACATGTGAGGAGTCAAGTTACTTCTTAAAGATGTCCATATTTTTTGCTTGCTGAAGAAATTATTTTCATAGTGCTTTAAAAATTAGGAGTCTGATTTTGTTATAATGTTTCTCTAAAGTTTTTTAGAATTTAATAAAAATTAATTTTAATGTTGCTTTGTCTCACTAAAATATTATAAATTTAACTGCTTTGTAGTGGGGTTTTGTTTTTTTAAAATAGTTTTTTAGTTATAGATGGACATAAGATCTTTATTTTTTAGGGATGGGGCTATAGATCAGTGGTAGAGTGCCTACCTTGCACGAGTGAGGCACTGGGTTCGATCCTCAGCACCACATAAAAAGTAATAAAGATATTGTGTCCATCTACAACTAAAACATAAAAAAAAAATCTTTATTTTATTTATGAGGGTCAAACCCATACCTCACATGTGCTAGGCACTTGCTCTACCACTGAGCTACAACCCCAGCCCCTGCAATGGTGTTTTGAATGATGAGATGTGTAAACCCTTTACTGAAGTTGTAGTGTTCTGGCAGAGGTGCTTGAAATTAGATTGATTCTAAGAACATAAAACCCTTTGTGAATTTGTACAATAGTGATATAGGTGTAACACCCTGAGGTTCTGGTCCTATTAGTTACTTGGGAATGGATTTGCCTGGATATTCTGAAGAAAGATTTTGGGCATGAAATCTTTCGTGAGCTCTAAAATTCAGATCCTGAATTTGATGTTTTGTAGACTTTCAAAGGTCAAAGAAATAAGTTGTAACTTATTTCTAATAACTCAGAAGCAAGATAGCATGGCAATGAATCACTTTTATGCTCTTAACATTATTCACCTGAACATGCATTCATAAATTGACTTACTGTATGCTTTTGTCTCTCAGTAGAAAAATTGATAAAGGAGAGTTATAGGTGTTGTGGGTGAGCCATGTTGTATTGACATCTTATGGCTTTTTTCAGCGTGAGAGGGGAATATTGACCTTAATCAGAAATAAGGCGTAGACTTTAGAAACCAGATTGCACAGAAATTTAGGGAAATGCTTTCTCATAACCTAAGACTTGAGCAATAGTGGGAAAATGACATGAGAATTGGATATCAAAATGAAGTGCATGATATGAAGTGAGAAATAACCACAGTGAGGAAAAAATGGAGACCAAGATTAAGAACTAAGTATTACTTTTTGATGCAGACTTCAGAGTGCTGTCTCTCAGAGGTGGTCAGAAGAGTACAGCATATCCAAACGTAAAAGAATAATGAAGCTTTATCAAAGTAATATTAGAAAAACTCCTTTACTTGAGCTGAACTGTTGACAGATGCTAAGGCAAATGAGGATTTTGTGAAGATATTTTCACAGCAAAGCCTCCTTGGGATCAGTGGCAATATCAGCATCAGTATTGTGTAAAAGTTCCAGTTGCTTCATACCAGTGCCAAGACTTGATTTTAACCATTCTAGTAAGTGTGTAGCGGTATCTCGTGGGTTTCATTCCTAGTGACTAATCAGTCATGTTGAAGATATTCTTGTTTGCTTATTTGCCATTTATATATCTTCTCTGATGTCCAAATTTTTTGCTTTTTTAAAAAAAATAGGTTGCTTGGGCTGGTGCTGTAGCTTAGTGGTAGAGCTCATGTCTTGTATGTGTGAGGAACTGGGTTCGATCCTCAGCACCACATAACAATAAATAAATAAAGATTTTGTGTCCATCAACAACTAAAAGAATATTTTTAAAAAATAGGTTACTCATCTTAGTGGAGTTTTTTAATATATTGTAGACACAGTCCTTTGTCTTACATAGTTTTACCTCTTAAATTAGGTCCATGATCCATTTTTGGCTAATTTAGTATGCAGTATGAATTAAAGGTCAAGGGATTTTGTTCTGTTTTATTTTGCATATGGCTATTTACTTGTTCAAGCTGCACTTATGGAAAAATTATCCTTTTTCTATTGAGTTGCTTTAGCATCTTTATTGATAACCAGTTTATATATGCAGATATATAAATTGTATGTACATATGTATAAATTGGTTTTGGGGTTTTCTCTTCTGTTTTATTAATCAGATTGTCTCTTTTTATACCACTGTCATACTCTTGATTTTTTTTTTTTTTTAATAAATCTTGAATCAGTTCTTTTTCAAAGTTTTGGCCTTTTTATACTCGATGCATCTCCATATAAAGTTTAGAATCAGCTTGTTAATTTCTACAAAAAGCCTGCAGAAACTGCGTTCAAAAGCACATCAAGGGGCTGGGGATGTGGCTCAAGCGGTAGCGTGCTCACCTGGCATGCGTGCGGCCCAGGTTTGATCCTCAGAACCACATACAAACAAAGATGTTATGTCCTCCGAAAACTGAAAAATAAATATTAAAAAATTCTTTCTCTCTCTCTCTCTCTTTAAAATAAAAAAAAAAGCACATCAAGAAGATAATACAACCAATATCTCTAATGAACATAGATGCAAAAATTCTCAATAAAATTCTGGCAAATCGAATATAAAAACATATCAAAAAGATTGTGCACAATGATCAAGTGGGATTCATCCCAGGTATGCAAGGTTGATCCAACATAAGGAAATCAATAAACGTAATTCATCACATCAATAGACTCAAAGATAAGAATCATATGATCATCTCAATAGACACAGAAAAAGCATTTGACAAAATACAGCACCCCTTCATGCTCAAAACACTAGAAAAACTAGGGATAACAGGAACATATTTCAACATCATAAAAGGCTATCTACTCTAAGCCCCAGGCCAACATCATTCTAAATGGAGAAAAATTGAAGGCATTCCTTCTAAAAACTGGAACAGGACAGGAATGCCCTCTTTCACCACTTCTATTTAACATAGTCCTTGAAACACTGGCCAGAGCAATTAGCACTATTTACTGACGATATGATTCTATACCTAGAAAAGACCCCAAAGCTCCACTAGAAAACTTCTAGAACTAGTAAATGAATTCAGCAAAGTAGCACGTTATAAAACCAGCACCCATAAATCAAAGGCATTTCTGTATATCAGTGACAAATCCTCTGAGAGGGAAATGAGGAAAACTATGCCATTTACAATAGCCTCAAAAAAAAAAAAAAAAAAAAAAAAAAAAAAAACCTTGGGAATCAACGAAAGAGGTACCATTGGTCTACCAGTCTGTTTTGGTGCCAATACATGGTGTTTTTGTTACTATTGCTCTGTAGTATAGTTTAAGGTCTGGTATAGTGATGCCACCTGCTTCACTCTTCCTACTAAGGATTGCTTTAGCTATTCTGGGTCTCTTATTTTTCCAGAGGAATTTCATGATTGCTTTTTCTATTTCTAAGCTAAGAATAGAAGGAATTTGCCTCAACATTATAAAGGCTATCTGTATCTGGAGAAGATAATGCTAAGTGAAGTTAGCCAATCCCCAAAAAATAAATGGCGAATGTTTTCTCTGATAAAAGGTGACTGACTCATACTGGGGTAGGGAGAGAGGGAGTATAGGAGGAATAGACAAGCTCTAGATAGGGAAGAGGGGTGGGGGAGGAAGGGAGGGGGCAGGGGATTAGCAATGATGGTGGAATGTGATGGACATTATTATCCAAAGTACATATATGAAGACATGAATTAGTGTTCATACTTTATATACAAACAGAGATATGAAAAATTGTGTTCTATATGTGTCATAAGAATTGTGATGCATTCCGCTGTCATGTATTTAAAAAATAAAAGCAATTAAAAATAGTATTCAAGTTATCATCAAAAAAAAAGAAGTGGCTTATATCCCAGGGATGCAAGGTTGGTTCCACATACATAAATCAATGAATACAATTCACCACTTATATAGAATTAAGGACAAAAATTACATGATTGGGGCTGGAGTTTGTGGCTTAATGGTAGAGCACTTGCCTAGCACATATGAGGCACTGGGTTCGATTCTCAGCACTGCATATAAAATAAAAGGTCCATCAACAACTGAAAAAATATATATATATAAAGAATTACAGGATCATCTAAATAAATACGGAAAAGGCCTTTGATAAAATATAGCACCCATTTATGTTAAAAACACTAAAGAAGCTAAGAATAGAAGAAATTTGCCTCAACATTATAAAGGCTATCTGTAACAAACCCAAAGCCCATATCATATTGAAAGGAGAAAAACTGAAAGTGTTTCCTTTAAAACCAGGAAGAAGACAAAGATGTCCACTTTCACCATTTATATTCAATATAGTTATGAAAATACTAACCAGAGCTATCAGGCAAAGGAAGGAAATCAAAGGGGGATACAAATAGGAAAAGAAGAAGTCAAGTTGTCTCTGTTTGCGATGATATGATCCTATATCTAGAAGACCCCAAAAAACCCCATCAGAAGACTTATAGAGCTGATAGAGGATTCAGCAAAGTAGTTGAATACAAAATCAGCACCCATAAATCAGTAGCTTTCCTGTACTACAACTATGATTCTGGTGAGGATGAAATCAGGAAAACCATCCCATTCACAATCATCTAAGCAAACAACAAAAAACCAAAGAAATAAAATGCTTCGGAATTAATATAACCAAGAAGGTGAAAGATTTCCACAATGAAAATTATAAAACACTGGAAAAAAAAAAAACGAAGGAGACTTTAGAAAATGAAAAGACCTCTCATGTTCTTGGATTGGCTAGGATAGGTAGCATTAATATTGTCAAAATGGCCATACTACCAAAATCAGTACACAGATTCAGTATAGTCTCCTTCAAAATACCAACGCCATTTTTCACAGAATTAGAAAAAACAATCCTTAAATTCATTTGGAAGAATAAGAGACCCAAAGTAGCCAAAACAATCCTGAGCAGGAAGAGTGATGCAGAAAGGATCACAATACCTGATCTGAAATTATACTACAGAGCATGTTATTGGCATCACAGTAGGCATGAAGACCATTGGAACAGAATAGAAGATACAGAGGCAAACACACATACTTAGAGCCATCTTATACTTGACAAATGCCAAAAATGTATATTGGAGAAAAGATAGCCTTTTAAACAAATGGTGCATGGAAAACCAGAAAGCCATATGTAGAAGAATGAAACTAGATCCCTATCTATCACCGTGCACAAAGGGCAAATAAAAATTGTTCAAAGACATAGGAATTAGACCCCAAACCTTGCAACTACTAGTAAAAAGCATAGGGTCAACATTTTATTATACATGTGGTGGCACCAACTTCCTTAACAAAGACCCCTAAAGTGCAAGAAATAAAGCCAAGAATCAATAAGTAGGATGCCGTCAAATGACAAAGCTTCTGAGTATGAAGAGAGAACCTACAGAATGGGAGAAAATCTTTGCCAGCTGCTTTTCTGACAGGATTAATATCCAGAATATATACAGAAGACCCTGTCTCAAAATAAATGCTGGCAAAGATGATGGGGGGGGGGAGTATACATTGCTGGTGGGACTGCAGACTAGTTTAACCACTCTGGAAAGCAATATGGAGATTCCTCAAAACACTAGGAATGGAACTGCCATATGATCCAGCTATCCCACTCCTTGCTATTTATTAGAAAGAACTAAAATCAACTTACTATAGGGATATAACCACCTCGTTATTTATAGCAGCACAATTCACAATAGCCAAATTATGGAATCAGTCCAGACGGATGGGTCAAAAAAATGTTATACACAAAATAAAGTCTTACTCAGCCATAAAGAAGAATGAAATTATGGCATTTGCTGGTAAATGGATGGAAATGGAGAACATAATGCTAAGTGAAATAAGCCATTGCAGAAAATCAAGGGTTGAATGTTTTCTTTCACATGTGGAAGCTAAAGCAAAATAAAGGAAAGAAGGGAGGGAAGGATCAGATATAGGGGAGATCAGTAGAGTTGGAGGAGACTGAGAAGGAGAGAGGAGGGATGGGAAAGTGGAGGAAATGGGGAATAAATTTTTAAAAATCATACTGTGCATATAAATATACCACAGAGAATTTCACCTTTATAAGTAGAAAGAACCAATCAAAAATAAATAAATTGATGAGTGAAAAGATCAGTTAGAGTAAAGAACATAGGAGGAGGAATGAGGGGTCGGAAAAGTGGGGGGAGCATGAGCTGAAATCAAATCCCATGCATGGGTGAATTTCTTTGGATGAGCCCAACTACTATTTATAACTATAATGCTCTCATAAAATAGATAAGTAAAACCAAAAGCCCACTGGGATTTTAATTGGTATTACATTGAATCTCTAGCTCAATTTGGGAAGAATTGATCTTTCTTTTATTTTTAAGTTGTAGGTGGATACAGTATCTTTATTTTCTTCATTTAGTTTTTTGAATGTGGTACTGGGGATTGAACCCAGTGCCTCATTCATGCTAAGCAATTGCTATACCACTGAGCCACAACCCCAGCCCAAGCAATGACATCTTAATGATATTTGAGTCTTTTGATTCATGAACACAGTATATGTCTCAGTTTTTGTATCTTTAATTTTTCTCAGTAACATTCTTTAGATGTTAGTGTTCCAGTTTTATACATCTTTTGCTGAATTTCCCCAAGTTTTTCATATTTTATGCTGTTTATAAATACTATTTTTCAAACTTCAAATTCTAATCATTTATTGCCAGTTTATAGGGAAAAATTTGATATTGCTTTGCATCTGACAACCTTGCTTAAATTCACTTGTTAGTCTTATCTGCTTTATTGTAAAATTTGTTGTTAGATCATCTGTGAATAATTATCTGCAAATAAAGACAATTTTACCTCCTTTTTTCTAATCAGTATGCCTTTTTTCTTCCTTCCTGACTTCCCGCCTTCCCATCTCCTGCCCTCCTCCCTCTCATTACACTGGGCTAATTCCAGTACAGTGTTGAGTAGGAGTGGTAAGAGCAGACATCCTTGCCTTGATTCCAGTCATGCAGGAAACATTCAGTTTTGTGCTTGTTAAGATCTGAGCTACAGTTTTTTTCCAGATGCCTTTTGTCAAATTGATTGTTTCCTTCTATTTGTAGTTTGCTGAAAGTTTTTATTGGGGATGGATGTTGGATTTTGCAGCAGCTTTTTCTCTATCCTTTTGAGATGATGATGATTAGTTGATTTGTCTAATTGTAACAATTTGCATTCATTTGATAAACCTCAGTTTGTTGTGATGTGTTATCTGTTTCATATTTTATTGGATTTCATTTGCTAAAATTATTGCAAATAGAATGATTTATGAGAGAAATTGGTCTACAGTGTACTTATAATTTTTTTCTGGTCAGGCTGGGTTTATAGAACAAATAATTCATGTAAAATCTGGTGTTTCTTCCACTATAGTATTGAAGTACAACCTAAGGAAGAGAATGATGAGTGATATATTAATATATTATCTCTGGATAAAATAAATGGGCTTCTTAGATGCTTTTATGTTTGAGTTGGTAATGCCCTAACCAGTATCATCCCATTTGTCCCTCAGGGTGGTGGCTGAAATGCTTAAATCAATGCTAAGCACTTCAGATAGAATCATAAAATGTTTGAGTTAGAAAATGGATGGTAAAAATCATCTTTGAGCAGATGTTGAAGAAATACTTAACCATACTTGCTGTCAAGAATGATATATTTTCTGAGAATCTTACCAATAAGTAGTTGCTATCTATTACCTTAAAAAAATAATAATCTTTTCTATAGCATTCCAAAATAGTCCATCTTAGGCCATCATTTCCCTTTCCAACCCATCATACCAACGGTCAATCTGTAGAACAAGTAATACTCACATTCATGGTTTCTAGTTGGTAGATCTTTAGGTTATTAATAATTAGTATTTTTTTTTTTGAGAGAGAGAGAGAATATGAATCTTTTTTGTAGATTGGACACAACAAAATGCCTTTATTTTTATGTGGTGCTGAGAATGGGACCCGGGTCACACCCGTGGTAGGCGAGTGCTCTACCGCTGAGCCACAATCCCAGCCCCAAGTACTTAGTATTTTTTTATAACTTCTTTTTATGTAGATAGGAGAGATCCTCTATGTGAAGTCTTTCCTCCCGCCCCTGCCCACTTAAACTGTCTTTCTAGGGGCATGGGAAAGACCTGTATTGGTTTGAATTCCAGAGTTTCAGCAGTGTATTAGACCAATAGTTTTTGCATTCTTAGCTGCTAAATTTCATTTTAAAATGTAATAGTGTGGAAGCTCAATAAAGAAAACAGATATAACATGACTCCTATTGTTGTAAATATATTTTAACACTTTAAATTTAATGAGAGCAATAAAGGTATGATGAATACAAATTCATTAATTAGGGGTATGAATAACAGGTTAATCCTATCTCCTTCAATAACCAGTTTATTTAGTTGAATGTCAATAACTTCACAAGTAAGTTAATTCCATGTGATTTTTAACAGCTTTCCCTGAAATCTCAAGATATTCTTCAAATAAACTCATCTAGAACTTGAAATAAATTGGTTTCAGAGATTAATCACTACAATTTTTAACAAACTGCTTTATTTTAAAATCATGTATTCAAAGAAGAGGAAAAATTTTAAATGCTAAACATTGATAATGTCTTGATGAGACTGTGTGTAGGTTACTTGATTTGATTCTTGCTCTAGGTACAGAAGATCCTCCTTCATCTGCCACTCAATTATCTGTGCCACTAAGAGGTTGTAGTAGTGCCTCTCTGCTTGTACAACTTCAAGGAGAGCAAATCTGTAGAGGCCTGAATTGGGATGGGAGAGGAGAGGTAGAATAAAAGATATAAAGTGTAACATCAAAAACCATCCTAATTGATGACATTTACCAGAAGTTCAAATATATACAGATACAGCAGGAGAAACTTTATTATGAGTTTTGTGTAAAAATGAGTCAGTCGGGCTGAGGTATCCCTAATTCATTAAAATTGGTGTAGAACTCATTTTGATATTCTGTATATTTTTAATTATGGTTAAGAATTTAAAAAAACTTTGTGCTTTAAAATAATTAGTTTGTTTCAGATTGCATATTAAAATGACAACAAAAATGAAAGAAAACAATGCCACTGCTATTCTACCAATCTATTTATTTTTCAGTATTTCTTCCTATGAGCTGTTTTTATAAGAAATACTGAAAATGTGTTTCTATATTCTTAAGTTGAAGCTAATAAGACCAGGAAAACCAAACAAGAAATTCAGTTTTAAAATTGAAATTAAATTCATCTTATTTGTAGAGGTTTTCTTAGTTGACTCGTGAATATTGTAACAGATTCAGAAAGAGACTTTTCTCTCAGTAAAAATAACTAACATAGAACAAAATAACATCAAAGTTCCTAATGATTTTTTTCATTTTTTCATGCAGTTTGATGACATATAGAAATTTCACAAAGTTCTTAGTACTAGCTACAGTGAAGCTTTAATAATTTCCTGTCTTTTTTTAAATTTATTTTTTAGGTGTAATTGGACACAATATCTTTATTTATTTATTTTTATGTGGTGCTGAGAATCGAACCCAGGGCCTCACATGTCCTAGGCAAGCGCTGTAGTGCTGATCCACAATCCCAGCCCCAATAATTTCCTATGTCTTAAAAATACTTCCCATCATTAAAATTTATTATAGCCATTTTCAGGGATTTTTTTTTTAATGTTGCTTCAGAAGCAGTTCTTTCCTTTTCATGTAATCACTGGATTTTTCACCCTATACTTGTTCATTTCTCTCAGTTTCTTCAGTATTCATGCAGCTGTTTTCTCACTGTTGCTGCTGTTTATTAGAATTCCAAAATGTATAATTAAAAGAGATTTTAGAGGTGATTCAATTCTACTCCATTTTATAGAATTTCAGTGACGTTATCTGTACTAGATATTAGCCAGAGAAGAGTTTGCATGTCCTTGTATACCCAGATTTCATAAAAACCACAAAAATAAATTTATTTTCCTAATTATCCACTTTGGTAATAGAATCTCTAGATGGCCTTCTCTATAATTATCAGGCTGGGATTGTGGCTCAGCGGTAGAGCGCCTGCCTAGCACGAGTGGGACCTGGGTTCGATTCTCAGCACCACATAAAAAATAAAGGCATTTGTGTTGTGTCCATCTACCCCAAAAAAAGATTCTCATTCTCTCTCTCTCTCTCTCTCTCTCTCTCTCTCTCTCTCTCTCTCTCTCTCTCTCTCTCTCTCTCTCTCTCTCTCCCCCTCTCCCTCTCCCTCTCTCTCCCCCTCCCTCCCTCCCTCCCTCCCTCCCCTTTGAAAAAGAAAAGAAAAATATTTATCTTATTTTTGTAAAGGCATATATATATATATAGAGAGAGATGCTTTTATTGTTAGGATTCCAACTAAGGTATTGTAGGACAGAAAAGGACATGGGCTTTGAGGTTAGCAGATCTGAATTGAAATTCTAGCCTTTATATATATTAGCTGTGTGATCATGGGAAGTTAGTAATTTTGCCTCTCAGTCTCATGTACTTCATCTGTAAGATAGTAAAATTAGTACTTGAACCTCCATGTGCAGTAAAGTATAGCTAAATAAGTTGGTTATAATGATGAAAGAGTGAGGTTAGATAAGTTAAAAGCAGACAGCTGAGAAGAAGAGAAAAAGAATTCTATCTGGGACAGTATGGAAGAATAGGAAAAATAGGAAACTAAAAAATAAAAAACAGTTTACCTTGTTTGGTTCGATTCTAACATTTTTCCTATTTTCATTTGTGTATATCTTGTATAATTTTAGCCCATTTTGAACATTTTCTTCTGTGATCAAATTATGAAACTTAAATTTTTAAGTCTTTTATTTGTTTTTATTGTAATCACATACGTTTTTGTTTAATTTGCAGGTGGCTGTTTGTTGCATCTGTTTTTTTGTTATTCTTCCTCTAAATCTTGTTGGTACAATACTTGGCCGAAATCTGTCAGGTCAGCCCAACTTCCCTTGTCGTGTCAATGCTGTGCCTCGTCCTATACCGGAGAAAAAATGGTAAAGTGAATGTTAAATCTTATGTGATTGTTTATCATAATATGAGTTCTTAAGACTGTTGTATACATATAACTTTAGAATTGGTATGTATTTATGAGAATGTGTTAAATTCGAGATTAAGAATGTGTTTGACTTTTCTGTCAGTCTACATTGTTTGAGTGATGATAAGTTATATCTTTATTTCATTTTCTGACTCTTGTGCCGTTTACAGATATGCCAAATACTTTGCTATACTAGTGTGTACAGGTGGGAGGGAAGTAAAGCTGGAATTATGAAGGCTTACTGCCCAATTTTGTAAATAAGGTTTTATTGAACACAGCCATGTCTAATTGTCCATTTACTCTCTTTGGCTGCTTATACTTTACAGCATCAGAGTTGACAGACCAGTAGTTATGTCAGAGATCATATTACCTGCAAAACCCAAAATATTTAGTATCTGAACCTTTACAGAAAAAGTATGCCAACTCCCGGTTTATAATTTCTTTTTTCTTTCCATGTATCTTATTATCATAGACAATATTGACACACATTTATAGACATATACATCCTTTTGAGAGATGAATTAAGACTGAAACCGTTAAAATTATCTGACAATTATATTGTTTATCTTTATTCTGGGATTGTATAAAATCTCTCAAATTCATGTTTGTCACATTTTATGCACAGAATATATTCTTGAGGACTTCCCATGATTCACAATTAATCCTGACAAGGGATGGCAAGCATTTTTAACAGCTGAACAGATGCCTCTCTGGCAATAGTATAAATATAGTATACATTCTGTTTGACCATTAGGTTTGAAATTATGATTCTTGATGGATTTTTGAGCTAGTTTGTCCTTTTTCAAAATTTGCACATAAAGTATTAATATATTTATATTCCAAATTTTATGCAAATTTGAATAAAATATAGTATGTATTTTACCTTTTAAAATTAGCACATTAAATGTTTGCTGATTTCTGCAAGTCTGATTCCCCCCCCCCCAGGTCTTAATGATAGACATAAAATAGAACAGTCTTACTGTACTTTTATTTCATCTCATAACAATAAGTAAACAGTAGATTTTTGATTTTGTAAGAATAGCTGAACTGACTACATCTTTACAATAAGGATTATATAATGAAAAGCCTTTGTTCTTAGTTATTTTACCACATTATAAATATAACTTGCATGTAAGATACTTATACAAATAGATGATAATTACTCTGTGATCTTTTCTAGGTGTGAAAGCATATAGCTATATGTAGAAATGGAGGTTGAATAAAATAGCCCCTGTAGTTTAAAGGAGAGCAGTTAATTCTAGTCTCAGGAATTAGCCAGGTTCTTTTCTTTCCTTGGATTTGTGCTTGTGAGGGACTTTGGATGAAATTATTTTTATTAGTTTTATGATTTATATAAAATCACATAATTACATAGAATAATGGGTTTCACTCATGCAAATAACATACCCTTCCTAATTTTCCCTTCATGCTTCCTCATCCTCCTGATGCCCTCCTCTTTTTCAGTAGTTAGCTAGAAATTTTTTTTGAGTTTTTTTTTCAACTATTTTTTTCTAAATTAATATTAGATTATTTAGGCTCAATAATATCCAATGTTCACCTCATCACTGAAGGGTAAGGTTAAAGCCAGAAGTCACAAAAGTTCTTCTAGTTCCCTCCCTAGCTAATGAAGGAGGAGAATGAACCATAGGTGACCATCCTCACAAGAGAGGTGTCACGTTTAGGTGTAAGAACATGGGAACCAAAATCTCAATACTGTGTCTGACTTTCACTGATTGTGTAACCTTGGGAAGATCACTTTTAGCTTTTGTATTTGTTTCCTCTAAAAAAATGAAAGACTAGATTAAATGATCTTTAAGTTATTTATTTTTTTAGCTATCAATTTTTAAAATTTTCTTCTCAGTGTTTTAGTTTGTTCATCCTAGTGCTATTAGTTTAATGTCTTTTCTGTTCCAGATGCTGTGCTAGGGACTGAAATCCCTAGATGAATAGTTTCTGACTGCTAGAGTTTATAATCTAGTGAAGTCTGATGTGTGTAATTAGTTAGTTACAGAATAGTGTAGCAAGTGCAGCAGTGTACTTAAGTTCACGAGGTGATGGAAGAACAGGAGAAAGGGCCACCTCTTCTTGGGAGGCTCAGGAGAGGCTATAAAGGGCAATACTTGAGTCAGTGCTTGCAGGGAGAGAAGTGTGAGAGGAGAGGTGTTCCAGGTGGGGAATTAAAGATTGCAGTCAATAAACATTTGTTGAACAAATAAGTGAAGTTTGAATTTTTTTATTCTTTGACCCATTGCAAATCAGAACTTCTAATACCTTAATTGTATAATTTGTTGGGGGAAAAAAAATTACAGAGCCAAGGAGAAAGTAAATACATGACAAAGCCACAGTTTAGGACCTTCCTTCAGATGGGAGATCTGAAGACTCTCTCTTTCCCTATGGCTCTCTGTGTAGATGCCTATAGAGTTCTTAGAAGTTATTGAAAAGAAGTAACAAAGTAGAAGTAAACAGGTAGTCCTGGGGTTTTGCCAGTGCCAAAGATTTTGTTCCTTAAATACTACCTCAGGCTTTAATGTTGGAAGGAAAATTAATTATAACCTATGGCTAATATGAAGTCTTACCTACGTATTTTGTGCGTCTTTGGGGTTTGGTTTTTCTTTTACTGTTTTTTTTTTTTTAAAGTATTAAACATCACCTCTCTATTATCAGGATCATATTAGAAGTTTACTGTTAATTTTAATATTTTCCAGGTTTATGGAGCCTGCAGTTATCGTTTGCCTGGGAGGAATTTTACCTTTTGGCTCTATCTTTATTGAAATGTAAGTTTGGCCATTTGTTTATATTTTGAGGGATTTGATTGTAATGAGAATTTAGTGGATAGGATAGGTATAGAATCTTTAGATGAGTTGGCATCTGTATTAGTCCACTTGTGTCACTATAATGAACTACCTGAGGCAGCTAATTTAGTTCCCAGTTTGTGAGGTTCAGAGTTCAAGATCAATCAGGTGAACTCATTGAATTGGCCCCTGATCTGGGCAGCAAATGATGATACATCATGATGTGTGTGGGAAGAGAAAAAAGGAGAGAGAGAGAAAGAGAGAGAGAGAGACTGTGTGTGTGTGTGTGTGTGTGTGTGTTTTAAGAGCACACCCCCAGTAACCTAAGGACCTTCTCCCAAACCTAAGCCTCCATCTCCCACATCTTCCACCATCCTGGAGACTAAGACCTTTAATCACAATGGATCCTTAGGGGACACCCAGTCCATACCCATGCCATTGTAGCATCTAACAGTCTATTAATTCTATGCCTTCCAGAAAGGGGTCTGCATAGGCTGTCTAAAGGTGATTGCCCTGTTTTCAGATATTCAGGTGAAGTGCATACTTTTTGTTTTGTATTCTAGGCCTCTCTCACTTAACAGGAGAGCTAAAAATTCAAAGCATATATGCTAGAGATTGGTAGGCCTGCTTTTGATCACATGTGTGATAGAAGGAATTTCTGATTTTTATTGTATTTTTGAAAATCCAAGGAACTAGGTAAACTATTACCTATTAGTCTAGATCCTGGGATCATTTGATGTCACTCTGAGGTTTCTTCCAAACAGACCTCAGGAGTGCTGGAAAGGTAGTAGTATATGTGTTTGGGGATGAAGGTTTGTGCCCAATTATTATGCTTCATGTCTGCATCCTTCACCATTGCAAAATATAGGCCTTTATTTTCTCTGTGGCCCTGTATTCCTTGATGGCAATGTTCTGTTTATTTTAGGCAAGGTATTTCTTTGTATAGGACTTTCTCAAATACTACTCTTGGCTCCAGCCCACTAAATTCCAGTCTTTGTGACAACTCTAAGTACCCTTACAGGTTTTCAGATGCCATTGAGTACAGTAGAAGTTCCATAACAGACATGATTGGTTTGGTAGTGGTTAATTTAAAAGGTTGGTTTATGTAAGAGAAATATTAAAAAAGATATAATCTATAATCTATAATATCTATAATATTTTAAAATAATTAAATGTACATCTATCCATTGATTTTTTAATATAGAACCAATATCTTACTTTGCTTATTGGTTGCAGTTTCAACCGTTTTTTTTTTTCTTTTTTTCTTTTTTTTTTTAAAGAGAGTGAGAGAGAGAATTTTAATATTTATTTTTTTTAGTATTCGGCGGACACAACATCTTCGTTTGTATGTGGTGCTGAGGATCAAACCCGGGCCGCACGCATGCCAGGCGAGCGCGCTACTGCTTGAGCCACATCCCCAGCCCCCCGTTTTTTTTTTTTTCTATGACATTCATAATATAACTTCTGTGTTTTTGAGTCTTAAAGTAGAACAAGAACATAAAGAACCATCTGAAGCATTCTAGATTTGTCTATTTGTCTCACAGTCTTTTTAATTTTATTTATTTATTTATGTTTTGGGGGGTAGATGGACGCAATACCTTTATTTCTATTTATTTATTTTTATGTGGTGACGAGGATCGAACCCAGTGCCTCACCTGGGCTGGGCAAGCGCTCTGCCACTAAGCTACAACTCCAGCCCTGTCCTTAAGTCTTTTATAGCCATCTCACCCATACTTAATTTTATAGCTTTTTTAAAAAAAATTCACCTTATTAAATCGTTCCAAAACATTCAACACACTTCATAGCAGCGACACATCCGTTTTATAAATGCTCTAATGTTTATTGGTTCATGTAACATTTAACTAAATTGTCTCTGTTAGTCAGTATTCTATCACTTGACAAATGCCTGAGATGAATCTACTTATAAGGAACCAAAGCTCATGGTTTCAGTCCGTAGTTTCTTGCCCCCTTGCTTGCCGAGGCAGCTCTTCATAGTGGAAGCACGTGGCAGAAGAAACTTCTTTACCTCATGGTAGCCAGGAAGCAAAGAGAGAGAAAGAGGACGGGGCTGGAGTTCCACTGTCCCCTTTAAGGACATCCTCGGTAGTAACCTAACTTCCTTCTACTAGGCCCCATTTTCTAAAAGTTTCATAGCACTACAGACTGGCCACTAAGTAATCAACACATGGTGTTTGGGGGATTTTTAAGTTCCAAATCATAATATTGCTTAATGATACTATGAGTACAACTAAATAACACATATGGTTGTCAGCTACCAGCTGCGAGTACACTGAGCATTAGTCAGTACCTTAGAGGAAAACTAGAATGTGTGTCACTAACTTATGGTTTCATTGCACAAGTTTAGGAACTACCTTTGTACTTCTAATCTGGTACTGCTTTGTGTTCTCACTCTGACTTGACCTCTCTGTTGTTCCTTTTCTGCCCTTGACACCATTTTTCTGGATAATGTCACTTTCTGCTTTCCTAGGTACTCTGTTCCATTAGATAGCTTCTCTGTTCTTTCTTTAAAGTTGCCTCTATTTTGAACACCCTCAAATTTATTCTCATAGCCAAGGGATCTTTTTAACCTGTCAGTCTGTTTGTGTTACTTCTTTGTTAAAAACTTTTCATTTTTATTGAGATGGGGTCCCAACTCTATAGCATGGCTTTCATAATATGAGCTGATCCTGTTCACTGACTTAGCTCTTGCCTCTTCATTTAAAGTTCTGGCTATACTGAATTCTTTTGAGTTTTTCAAAACACAGGGGATTCTTTTATTTGTAAAGTCCTCTGCCTTTTCTGTTGTGTTCTTTTCTGTTTTCTTTTCCTGTGTCTAGATCATTCTACTGGCTTTCCCCACTCCATGCATGCCCTATCCAGGTCTTCTTACTGACTCCCACAGTGTGCACCCAACCAAAACTAGGAGATGCCCTCTTGTGTCCATTGGGGTATTGCGTATCACAGTGGATAGTGATTGTCCTATTCTGATGTTTCCCGATTAGCCAGGAAATGTCCCTGAGGGTAGAGATATTGTTTTCACAGTGCTATTTTTCCTACCTTCCTAGCTGATATGTGGTGTAGGGCTCTTGTAAATATTTGTTGAAAGAATGAATGACCATCAGATTAACCAACAAACAGAAGAGAAAAAAAAAGAAGCCAAGCTAAAAGGCCCCGTTCTGATTTAGTGATGACTTGAGTAATAGATTTAGAGTAAAAAGTCTTTTTTTCTAATGAAAAATCTTTATGCTTTCCCTCACTGTTGTCTGAAGACAGGGTAGATCTTCTTTGAATTTTCTCTTCCTAATCTTACATCATACTATTACTCTACTAAACTTATTTTACATACTACTATATTACTCTATCAAACTTATTTTTCTATTTGATAGGATGTTTATACGATACACTGGATAGTGTATCTACAGGCAAATGAAAGAATGAAAGAATTGACTTCATTTTACAAGTACAGATTTTTCACTGTTTTCATTTGTTCTTTTCCACATTTAACTCCTTTAAGCTTCTAATTTATTCAGTTTGCTTAGAGATGAATACCTTATTGAAGAATCTTGAAAAACTATAAAAATATTTTTAAGATAATTTTCAAAAATTTGATAAGAAAGGGTAAGGGAAACTGTTGGAAGTTACTGAAAGAAAGATATTGATATAAGTGAGGTGAAAATGAGAACTAAGGTGTGAGAGCAGAGTTAGCTTCAAGAGTGAAGACTAGAAACCTGTGTCTATATTGCATTTTCTTAGGTATTTCATCTTCACGTCTTTCTGGGCATATAAGATCTATTATGTCTATGGCTTCATGATGCTGGTGCTGGTCATCCTGTGCATTGTGACCGTCTGTGTGACCATTGTGTGCACATACTTCTTGCTAAATGCAGAGGATTATAGGTGGTAAGTACTTGTGATCAGAAACCCTTAGGTTCATAATATTTTATGATGAGTTTGCTTGTGAAGTGTATCAAACAGAGGAAAAGATCTGGATAAAAATATTGTTACTTAAGATAGCATAGAGATTTTTCTCTTTTTTTTTTTGGTTATAAAAATAAGGAAGATTTTAGAGGAAAAATAATATCAATCAGATTTTTTTGTGCTAATGTTAGAGAGGAAATATTTTTGTAAAGTGCTTAATGTGGAAGGGTTATATGAGGAAGCATCTTTTCATCTTAAGCAGGAATAGCATTAAGTCTGAAAAAGGAAATTTTTTATA